>NC_090939.1:807512601-807818107 GCF_040938575.1 Ambystoma mexicanum | reverse complement strand
TGGCAATGGCGCTGGAGTTGCCACCATGATTTTTTGAGGCAGACATGGCCAAGATACCAGACAGTTTGTGGACCACCAGTCCGTATGATGTGGGGTTGCATAAAAAGCATAGCGGGAGTGAAAATTAAATTGAAACCAGGATCAATTTTGCCAAGAGTAAAACAGTATCCTCTAACAAAGGAGGCAGATGAGGGCATTTATGAGACGATTAACACCTTCATTGAAAGAGGCATTCTGGTACCATCAGAATCTCCATGCAACACAGCAGTGTAGCCCGTGCGCAAGGCCAACTGAGGATCATGGCATTTCATTGAGGACTTGAGACCTCATAACCACATTGTAGAAACAGAGTATCCAATAGCAGAAAATCCACTGACAATTTTGTGTGGCATTCCAGCGGAAGCCACCTGTTTCACATTTATTGATCTAAATAATGCATTCTTCCAGGGGAGCTGTTGAGCAGCGAGCTGATGAAGGTCTGAACCGACATCGCTACGCTCAGACCTGCGTAATTCGTACAAAATCTGCCATCCAAGTGAATCTCCTCGAATATCCTTTAACCGATGCAGCAATCGGAAGGCTGAGGCTATTGACTCCAGCTTTCACGACTAAAATCGGAACTGGGAAACCCTGTTTCTGCTGCTGTGAAGAGAAGCTGCCCTGTGTCAACACCATTGCGGTGAGAGAGAGTGTGCTTGAGCAGGGGACGGCTGCACTGCAACTGGGATGTGCTGAGTGCCAGGCGGGACTGCCCCGCATCGGAAGCAGGCTGCGAGCTTGGAGAGCAGCTGTGTGGGAGATCTGCACTGACCGGCCTCGACTGTGGGGGCTCCCTGGCCGTGTCTGCTGGGGCTTCCGCGAAGGGATCGGGCAGAGCACATGGAGCTCGGTGTGTACATGGCTGGCTGAGGAACACTGGCTCTGTGATCCCTGTGCGATGTGACACCTGCGGGCCAAGAGCCAAGTGGCAGCATGCTGCTGCTGACACCATCCGTATTGCTGGGAAACAATAAGCTGAGGAGGACCAGTCTTCTAGAAACTATGTGGGTCTTCAAGAGGGGGGACTTGTGCACAAATCGACCTGACACCCATGGCATGAGTGAGGGGCACACTCTCTCTTCTCTTCTAGGCTTATCCGGCTGGAGCTGCCTTCTGCTGAGCAGGAGGGCCCATTGGAAGCTGAGGTGCAAGGCTGACCCAGGAGGCGGTTGGATCATTGCCCCGACCGAGCTGGACAATGTATAGAGCTGTCCAGTGCAGCTTTGGGGGGTGGGCAGTGGCTGGGCCTCTGCTGATGCCACGGAGCCGGTGGCTATACTAGAGGGGACGCATGGTCCCTCCCTTTGTGAATACCCTGCTGGGGCCTGTGCTGAGTTGATGGGTCCCACAGGCCCTCGTTTTCATGATGAACGTTCTCCCTTTTTCCACTTGAGGCCTATGAGGGAGCGGCGACCTGGTGCCCTCACCTGCTGGTCACTACACTTTATCTACAGCTCGTGGGTGCTGCTCACCTTGGTGACTGTGGCCCTGCTGTGTGGCTGCCCACAGGAGGCTGGGCTGAGGATTCAATTTCTGGATTTGTGTGCAGGTGTTGGAACAACTGTGACATATTCCTACCCAGCGTCTGGCGACCAGTGTTGTTGTGTTGGCCCCTGTTGTTGGTGGCGGTGGCTGCCCCTCCGGCGTGTGTCGGTGCGGTGGCGGCTACAGCTCCCATGCCCTTTCTGTTAGCAGGCGACCGTAGTTCAGTGAACATATCCATCATTATTGGCAACCTTGCCGTCACTGCATACTATTACTTTTCCATCTGGGCTGGTTGTTGCTGCTGTGGTAGCTTTTTGGCTGCACACTGCACATGGGATTTCTGTGCTTTCTGGATCCCGATGCTGTAAACCCGACATGCTGAGCGACTGAGGACTACACACATCATCCAGGTGAGATTTTAAACTACTGACCTAGCCTGTGAGCCCTGGAGCCCTGCACGTCCCGGTACCCCCGGGGTTGGACTGTGCTATTGGCATAGACTCATCAATGCTGAGCCTGACACCTACTTATGGTCAGCGACATTGCGGTCGTGGCACATTCAAGGAGGTCACAACACCCTGTAGGCTTACCCTTGTGCCTTTGAGAAGAGTAAGAGCACTGTAAGCCCATACATGGGGGGAGATATCCTTCTGTGGGTCACCTGTGGGGTGGTGGTGTCTCAGTGGAGGCTTGCAACATAGGAACTGGCAATCCACTCCTCAGTAACAGGCTGGGTATTGAACTTGAATTATTCTGCAACACATTAGGGACAGTGTGTCTATTGGTGACACCCATCAGATGAGTGAAGGTGTTTGATCCGCAGTCTCTGCTTGTGTGATGCCATGCCTAAGGGCACGGGCAGTGGGAAGAAAACTGGTGCTATGGACAGATACACGACAGCCAGCACCAGGGCAACCACAGAGACTGCTTCAACCTCAGACATGGATCACTTGCAGGATATATGCTCTCCACCTTCAGATCTCATGCACATTATGGCGGCTATGGCAAAGGGTTTCGCTGCTGTCCATGAAAAACTGGATGATATCACGGCCAATGTCTCTTCCATGAAGACCCAGCTAGCCAGAGAATCCGAACGGATAACAGAAGCTGAGACGCAAATTGGGGCAACAGAGGATACTGTATAAAGCCTCCAAGGCACAATCTTCACACTGGTGAAGGACAACATAATGGTAAAGTCTAAATGCAACGATTTAGAGTCCCGGTCCAGAAGGAACAACATTAGGATAGTTGGGGTGCCGGAGGATACCCTAACAGAGAGCATGGAGCAGGCAGTGGAAGATCTGCTTAAGGACCAACTGGGATCACTGACCTTGTCCCCATTTTTTGCAGTTGAACGTGCATATTGAGCGTTGG
Source organism: Ambystoma mexicanum (assembly GCF_040938575.1). Classification (NCBI taxonomy): domain Eukaryota; kingdom Metazoa; phylum Chordata; class Amphibia; order Caudata; family Ambystomatidae; genus Ambystoma; species Ambystoma mexicanum. The sequence continues at coordinate 807,815,209 of NC_090939.1, read as the reverse complement.
GCCCACGACCAAAACCCAGAGATTTCCCATGCCTTATTATAGCTAGAACTCTCTGCTACCACGATAGGGACCATCTCCCCCGCCTCACTAGAAAAAAATGGAGCTATTTATGGGATCCCAAGTATTTAGACTCTTCCCAGATTTTTCCATAGCAGTGCAGAATGAACAACGCCAGTTTATTGGGGTTAAAAAACTGCTTCACAGCCGTAACATTCAATATGCCAAGTTGTTCCCAGCTAGAATTAAATCTCAGTTTCATGGAAAGCTCTACTTCTTCACGGTTCCTGAAGAAGCGGTCAAGTTCATAGAGGCACAGATTCTGATGCTTGACGAACGAGATCAGGCTGAAATTGAACCACAGCTGAACTGAAAGTGATACTTATACACCAAGTCATGTTTTATCCTACTAAACCTGTGAGGATATAGGTAACACAGTATACCCGGGTGTACGTAAAATTTTGAAATAATATGGCATTAAATTATAGTCAAATAGCGGGTCTGGGCAGCAACAGCTTATCCCACAGCAGTTGCTATTGTTCTGTTGGTTGCTCAACAGAAGGGTATACTAAGTTGGAGTAGGCCGACCAGGAAGGGGTTGGTAGCGAGGGGTGTTTACACTGTTTGGTTGGGGAGCGCAGTGAGGGAGGGGAGCACGATCAGATTGAACAGATCTGTGGGGGTGACTGTGGGAGGGGGTGATGATTTGACTGTTTCAACCCTAAACAGTTGGCTGGACGCAGAGCTTGGCCCTAAACCAGCTGTGTCAATATACCGGGGTCGGCGACCAAGGGTGAAGCAGGATGAGGAGTTTGGGGAACAAAGGAAATTGGAAAATGTTTGGCGGCAAAGTGCATGGTTAGATATGACCACATGGGTAATACAGACACAATATCCCCCCTGAAGTACGTGATAGAGATCAAGTTAGTGGGCCTCATTCCAACCCTGGCGTTAACCAAGCCGCTATTAGCGCCGTTATTTTTCCGACTCCGCTATGGTGAATGGCGGAATTACCGCCCCATTCCAAGGTTGGCGGGGGCGGTAATTCCCCATTCACCATGGGCCCTTCCCCATTCCAATTTTCGCCCCATAGGGCTCAATGGGAATGGGGAAGGCGCTAATTACTGCAGTAATTAGCTCCTAGGTCCCTTTGTGGGTTGGTTTTTTAACACCTGCAAAAAGCAGGCGTTAAGTACCAACCCGCAAAGGGAACTCGGAATAGGGCGGTAAGAGTTTAACGGCACCGGTCTCGTTACCGGTGACCGTTAACCCTTACCGCCCTACTCGGATTGACCCCCAATGTCTTGGAATGTTAGAGTGTTGGGAAATGTCACTAAAGCGCACAGAATTACTGCATACGCGCAGCAACACAGAACAAAGATACTAATTTTACAAGAGACACATGCTACAAGAGGAGCGGCAACTGGTATAGTGCCTACTTGATGGCCAAATAGATTTTGTACTAACTATTCATCCCATGTGAGGGACGCTGGTTCATAAATCGGTCAAGTTCACCCTAAAGAAGAACTATATTGACCCTGAGGGTAGATATGTTATTTTGCATTGTCTAATCACTGGTTTTGAGTATTTGTTGGTAAATACACACTGTCCTAACGTTGACACCCCTGAATTTTTTGACAATGTGGTGTCCATTCAGATGGGATATATTTTGATTCTGATCACAGCGGTAGGGGGGGATATAAACCTGATTCTTGATGCTGGGCGGGACAGAACCAGAACTGCCCCAGATCATTATCTCGGGCAGCCCGAAGACTGCTTAAACATATGAGATTGTTGGGGCTATGGGATGTCTGGAGAAACCTACATGTGCAAGAAAGGCAATATTCATATTATTCTTTGGTACACGATTGTTCGTCATGGATAGACATGTTCCTAGTGTCCGGCACTCTGATGCACAGGGTCAAGAATACCGAAATAAATGCCCGCACATTATCTGACCATTCTCCAGTAACACTGTCATTAAAGATGGAGTTGTCACCTGTACCTTGCAGCACCTGGCGTTATAAACCCGAGGCACTATCAGACATTGTGTTCAAGGCAGAGATCCGATCTGATATTGAAAAAAAAATCACTTGCAATAACCAGCATGATACTACTGCAGGAGTGAGATGGGTGGCCTTTAAGGTGTATATTAAGGGCATGCCCATATCCAGAGAAGCAGGTATACTGAAAGCAATTAGGAATGACCCTCAACGCTCTGAAACCAAAATCAAGTGCCTAAAGCAGGCAAGCACAACAATGTCGAGCACTGATAAATTAGCATGATATGAGCCGAGTTGGAAATCTTTGAGTCGCACTCACTTAGGGAAAAACACTATTTTACACAGCCACAGGCTGCAAGGAGATATTGTGAGGGAGAAAGACTGGGTAGAACACTGGATAGTCTAACTAGATTGGAAGGCAGGCAGACCAAAGTAGAGTGTATTATTGACAAACATGGCACCCAGCAGTGGACTGATCATGAGATCCTTAATTTCTTCTCAAGGTTCTATAGTGCCTTCTATGCAGCAGGCCAACCATATGATGTACACACAATGCATTCCCTCCTAGAAGAGATTCCTATGTCCTTTATTAGTTCCCAAACCATAGAGGAGCTCAAAAGCCCGGTCTGCCTAGAGGAGATAGTGAAGGTTATAAATGAATTGCCGAAAGGTAAGGCCTCGGGCCCGGATGGTCTCACTCCGGAGTCCTATCAGGAACATGCAGCACTACTCGCCCCATGTCTACTTGAGGTTTGGATTGAGTCACTTCATGAATCTATTTTTCCCCCCACATTACGAGATGCTACCATAACTATTCTCTTGAAACCTGGTAAGCCGAGCACTGAGTGCGGATCACACAGACCACTAACTCTTATGAATATTGATAATAACATTTTCGCAAAAATGTTGGGGAATAGGTTCCTCCCACTCATGCCATACCTGATACACGATGATCAGGGGGGGTTTGTTCCTGCCAGATCAACGTTGCTAAATATTAGAAGGCTCTTCAATCTAATGTCCAGAAACAACAAGTATGCAGAGGCCGTAGCAGTAACACTGGATGCTCAGAAGGCCTTTGACATGGTCTCTTGGCAAAACATGTGGGAGATCCTGGAAAGAATGCACATTGGTCCAGAAATTATTAGGTACATCAAATTACTATACACGCCCTACTGCAAGTGTACTAGTGAACTCTCATAAATCTTCCCCTTTCACATTGAACAGGGGCACCCAAAAAGGGTTGTCTGTTCTCCCTTATCCTCTTTACTCTGGTCATAGAACCAATGGCTGACATAAACAGAGCTCGGCATACTCGGGTGGGTCTTCGGCTAAAGGACCAGCCAGAGATAATATCATTATATGCAGATGATGTGCTGCTGTACATCAGAGACCTGTGCATGAACCTTGAAACGATATTGAGAGATGTGATCTGGATAGGCAGCTTCTCTGGCTTCAGGATCAATTATAGCAAATCAGAGATTTTCCCATTCACTACTGACGAGTGAGTTCTCACTTCGCTGGTCGCCTGAAGGAATTAGATACCCGGGTCTCCAGATATCCAGGACCAAGCCAACACTACTGTCGGACAACTACGTAGCTGTGGAACAATATGTAGAGACTAAACTAACAAGATGGTGTCCAATTCCCATCACCATGGCGGGCAGACTATCTCTAGTGAAGATGATTGTGGTCCCAAAATGTGTATATATTGTCACAAATGTCCCCATCTAGCCTGGGAAGCAATACTTTGCTAAACTTCATGGTCTCTGCGCACAATTTCTATGGCATGCTAGGGCTGTGCGAAAGAAATGGGCCCATATGACCCTACCCTACAAGAGAGGCGGCTTCACAGCCCCCAACCTCGAGATGTATTGGATAGCAGCGCAAGCCCAGTATGCCTCGTACTGGTATGTTTATTATGATCGTCCACCCGCTGTTAAGCTAGAACAGTTGGCAGCGGGTGATGCCAACCTTAAATCATACATTTTACATCTGACCTATAAAGATGACTCCCCACTGGACCCTACAGCCACCACGTTAATGGCCTGGAGCCAGATGCTACCATTAGTAAATGAGATACACCCGTACTGTAAATAGCTCCCTATCTGGAGATTCTCTGGGCTAGAACCTACACATGATATAGCGCTTGTACACCATTGGTATGGGTTTGGGTACAGGACACTGTCGGATATTTCCCAGACGGGAAGTTTATCACGCCCCCGACATGGCGAGTCGGGCATTCAGGCTCAGGATTGGAAACACTACAATACTGTGTGCTTCGTGCATCAATCTGATCTATGTGGCCATGCTTCCCTGATGAACCCCCCCCCGATGCCCAGGAACTACAATATATTGCCAATACATGTGGAGCTCACGGGATAGTCTCCTCTCTGTATAAGATGCTGCTGGGGTAAATCCCAGACACGACACCCAGGGTGCATACTGCTAGGCGAACGAGCTTGACCTAGACCTCTCAGACAATCTATCTGCTCCTACGTATGTAGAGTCTCCTTCAATTTCAGTTTTTACTGCATAAAGTACAGACCTTTTAACAGGCTGTATTATACCTCTCATAGGCTTAACCGTTTTCACTCCATACTTGCCCAAGATGCCATGCTGAGGAGGCCAAACATATACATATGTTTTGGACATGTACCAGGATTCAGAATTTCTGGAACGAGGTCTTACAGGCACTCATGGGAATCGTGGGATCTCCCATTGAACCTGACCCATTGGGGGTTCTGTTTGGTGTATGGGAAGGTATTGTGAATATAGAAATGTTATCCTTTCTAAATATAAGATGTATGGTAGCCAAAAGATGCATACTCCGGCATTGGAAACAATCCTCCCTTCCCAACTTCACAATTTGGTTAGCTGCACTTACCTGGACTCAAACCTGCGACAAGGAATATGTGAACTTGCTCGCTCTACACTCCCCCCTCCAAGAATGTATGGGCTGAGTTTCATACCTACCTATCCTACCATTCTGATGATTGACTTGTATCTATCGCACTACATTGTGATAGACAACATGAATCTGTAAATGTGAAGATAACTTAATCTGATGTTCCATACTGTATCACTGTATTCATATCATGCTTGAACTGTCTGCATGTACATGGAGAAACCACATCTTGACCTCGCACTCTGCAAGTTTTGCCAATAAATAAAGATTTAAAAAAAATAAAATAAAGAATGCATTCTTTCCAGTACCACAACACCCATATTCACAGGACCTAACCAGCTTTATGTAACACGTCCACAACCAAAAGTGGAAACAGACTAGTTTGACACAGGGGTACTACGAGTTACCATCTATCTTCAACAGGGTCATCCAGGTGGATCTAGGCACCATAGAGACAGAGGGCACCGTTTTACAATATGTAGATGACATTTTGATCTGCAGCGAGACAGAAGATCAGTGCAGACAGGACTCAGTGCACATGCTGACAGTGTTAGCTGACAAAGGGTACAAGGTAGACAAGGTCAAACTACAGTATTGTCAGACGGAGGTATTATACATTGGACAGATAATATCAAAAGACACCCGGCACATTGCCCCAAAGATAGCAGAGGCGATGCACATCACACCCAGCCCAAAACAGTGAGGGAACTACAGCAGTTCTTGGGATTGTGCAATTACAGCAGGGCATAGGTCTTCGTCTACAGAACATATACAAGGCCACTATTGATGGCACTGAAAGAGGCTCAGAGGGAAACAAAGACATTGACGTGGATGACAGACATGACTGACGTCTTTGAGGAACTGAAACAAGCAATATATACAGCACCAGTGTTAGTGACCGCAGACTACAAAAAATAGTTCTTCCTGTTTTCACGCACTGATTGTGTACTGATGAAAGTGGTACAAACTCAAGCATGGGGCACTGGGCAATTGCTTATTACAGTGGACACCGTGACCTAGTTATGAGAGGACACTATCCATGCAAACAATCATTGGCTGCTGCTGCCTTCGCAGTGGAAAAGTAATCAGCAGTGACAATGGGGTGCAGCACCACTCTTTGAGCACGCCCTTTTTGTGATACTCCATAAGCCTAAAGAGCACACTGATGACACAAAGAGCATCAGGGTATAAAGTAATACTGTCAAATGTAGGGCTAAAGATATTAAGGTGCAATACAGTAAGCCCAGCATTGCTCTTGGCAGATGTCCCTCAACCAGGAGACAATGCACATGACTGCACAACGAACATAGAGATGTTCAGTGACACACGTAAGGTGGAGGAGGACGCACTTGAGGGTGTAGAGGTGCTGTACATTGATGGTTCATCAACTATTGATCAAACTGATGGGATCAGGAACACTGGAACTGCAGTTTTGAGGCTGAAGGAGGACAGGGCAAGTGAGGTAGTTGTGAGTGCACAATTAACATCCCATTACTCAGCACAAGCAGCAGAACTAGTTGCCCTAATTTTAGCACTAGAACACAACATGGAGAAGCATGTGACAATATATTTTGACAACATTTATGTCACATCAACAGTGCAATGGCATAGGAGGGGGTTCAGGAGGGCAGATGGGACCCCAGTGCAGCATGCGCTCTTGTTCAGCAAATTGATTGAAGTAATTGCACACACAAGGGAGGAAGATCCTGTCTCAAGAGGGAATGAAGCAGCAGACTATGAGGTAGAGTGTGCAGCCTATATTGGGGAACTGTGGGAATTGGAAGAAAGCCCAAAAGCCCAAGGAGGGGTGAGGAACATGGTGATGAGGGAAGGGTACAATGCTCTACCAGAGACACAGATCGTAGAATTGCAGGGAGCAGCACCGCAGGAGGAGAAGGAGCTATGGTTAAAGAGACAATGCTCAATGTCTCCAACAGACGTCTTATGCCGACAGAACAACACAGGGAAAGTAGTCATGCCATTGGCACTATTAAAAACAGCACTTGCACAATTGCATTATCCAACACACACGGAAAAGGAAGTAATTGCTACATGCATTGGAGAAACATGGTTTTGCCCAAACATAAATGAACATGTAGCAGATTTCATTAGCAACTGCTTGACTTGTCAGCAGTTCACAGCAGGTCATGCCTTGAGAGTTGTGAGAGGAGCCATACCAAGACCTGTAGGTCAATTTCTACACCTCCATGTGGACTATGTGGACATGATCCAAGTATGTCAAGGTTACCGCTACATGATAGTGGTGGTTAGCCCATTCTCCAGGTGTATAGGGGTTAGGCCATGCTCCCACACCGATGCACTAAGAGCAGCAACATTTCTGGTCCGGGAAGTTTTCTCAAGCTGGGACGTATGTGAGGTCCTGCAGTCTGACAATGGGCATCACTTTGCCAATGAAGTATTCCAACACATCACAACCTTGCTAGGCATCAAGCACAAATGTGCCTGTGTGTACCACCCACAAGCAAACGGGGTGTCTGAACGCCTGAATGAACTCCTGAATGAGTGCATTGCCAAAACTCAGCACAGCACCAAGAAAAACTGGCTTCACTGTTTGCCTTTGGCACTATGAGTCCATAGTAGACCGAGCAGTCAGGCTTGCAGGAAAGACTGTCTGGAACCACATCCAAGATGTCAAGCCCTACAAAGCAGTGGCCTAATCTGGCAACATAATTGCAGTAACCGACAGGGCCAACATTCAAGACCTGGATGAACTTCAAGTGCGAGCAGAGTTCAATGAGTTAGGTAGACAAGGCCATCCTATGGTCAGACGATCCCAAGCAGCACAAGTAGCAACTGATACACTTGTTCAGATAGATGAATAGAACACTGTGTGTTTGTTATATTCCATTCCACATATGCAGGTCTATGGGAATGTAGTGAGGGCTGTATATTTGTTCGCCTGATGTTACCTCCCATTGATCACCCTGAAGCGTTCTTCAACCAATTTTTGCATTATATAAGAACACCCAGGAGGTTCAGAGCCCGATCCCCTGCAGTATATTTCCTTGTATTCATAGAATATTTCACCCAAGCATACCCACAACTTGAACACAATGTATATCCGGTTTTATCCACACTAAGAAACCCCTCATTAAGACAGGTCTGGGAGTAGGTCTTTGCTTTTGCGATCAGCGATTATTTAGTTTGCAGAGCTTGAAAAATGTTATCATCCAGTCAAGCTGCAAGCATTGAGCAGCCTAAGTCATCATGAAAGGAACAATTCAAAATACTATTATCATGGTGTGTTTATTGATTCTGAGTGGAGTAATGGGGATTGTTTCCTGGCAGCTTTACTTGGCCATGAGTATTACAACTGTACCTTCTACTAACATTACTCCAAACCAGGCAGGAGGGACTACCATGTCAGGTGGTTGAGAAGACACTGCTGTAAAGGTAAGGAGAGGTAAGCGCAGTGTTGACACAGACATGAAGGGAGTTGAAATGTATCTCACTGACACAGCACAGGTGTCCAATAACATGTGGTATAAACACATGTCTAGAGTAGGTAAGGAAACCATTGGGGAGAGCTGTTATGTCTGTTCTTTAATCTCCTACACCATGAGTGCTTCTCGAATGCTCATAGCAACTGAAATTCCTGCAGCCAGAGCACATGGCCTGATGTATCTTGCAATGGTGCAGATGCAAGGAAGATTCCAAGGGAAAACAGCAACATTGAGATAGATGTCCAAAGGAACTTTCCGTTATGAAGATAACTACATAAAAACCGTAGACATGATGAACAACTATTGGCAGCTAGGTGAAGGACTGCAGTACATCACTTATGGACCAGAGAAGGAAGAGTGAAAGGCTATCACACTGAATCAGTTACCATGTCCATGGACGAGAATAAAAGAGATGGGAGGAGAGACTGGACGCTGGGAAAGACCACAGATACTTATCCATGGACAAGTATACACCAATGACTGATTTGAAGATGGAGTGTTAGGAAGCAAGGCACTGACCTTAGCACAGTCAGCGGTGAACAAGGTACAGCAAGAAAATTATAAGTGATTAAAGGAATGGGACAAAAGCGCAAATTTGCTGACCTGGGCAGACCACAGAGCTGGACCAATGCCAATAATTCCCCTTAAGATGCCTGCTCTGTGCTACCAATACAATGGTGATGTAGAATTTGAAGAGAACGTAGGATGCAAGGCGGTTGAACAACTTCCAGCAATGAGAGCAGGAACAGCAGTGCTGATGGACCACTACTCGGCGTGTGGATCAAAGGCTTATGAGAAGCTACCACCTGAATGGGGAGGAATATGCTCCTTGGTACACATCAACATGCATCGTTGGTGGTACCCAGAAAGGATGTAAAGCTCGGTGACTTCCCAAAGATGGTCAATAAGAGACAGAATAATAGGTTGATCAAGATAACACCAACAGCCCAGACACAGAAGGTGGAGAAACAGCGTGAATTGAGCATAGTGAAGAGAGGGGGTAACTACTTCTGAGCAAAGTCATAAGCGGCATTGGACGAGATACCAGCAGACCACAGATTATTTAGCAAAACCCAAATGTTCTTTACATCACTAATACCGGGTCTACAAACGTACACAAATGCCAAATTGTTATAGATCACTCATTGGAAGCTGATGGTAACTATTAACTCACCAGTCAATGGGTTCAAAGAAGAACTCAGAGCAATAAGGTTGGTGGCGCTCCAAAATATGTATGTTGGGGATCTCCTCAGAGCAATGGAAGGAGTAGTTTTTGCAAGGGTAGGGAGTTCATGTTGCACATTCATACCAGCGAACAATGAAGATAATGTAACTCTCTCAGACGCAGTTGCACAATTGCCACAAATGCATGCGAAGATGGAAGATGAAGAACAAGGTACAGGGAAAGACAAGAGCTGGCTAGCATACATGTGGTCATGGATGTCATCAAGGCTGTCAGATGGAGTGAAGATACTAGCGGGAGCACTTATATTGGGAACAGCATCAGCAGGTGGAATTCAAATATGCATTGGAAGGTGCAAGAAGACAGCAGAAGAGGCAATTGGGATGCAGATACCGATGGATGTGAACATAGGAGGAACAAAATATGACATTGTGATATAACCAGGTAGAATAAGGCCAAAAAATGGACAGTGTGATTTATTTCCGACAGGGACCACAAAACTGGCCAACTCCTGTGATCCAAAATTCTACAAAGGTAAGTGGGTTTGGTGCAACCCCAAAGGAGTATGATTCTACATGCACTGGTCCTATGATGATCACACAAATTATTATGGACACCCCAGAGGAATAACGAAGATATGGCAGCCTAGAGCAAAAGGGTGGATATATCGAGATTTGGTCAACAAGCCGACCAGAGGGGGGACTGAAAAGGGTTGGACAAATCCACCCCCTGCTTCCCCTCCCATAAGGTACATGGCCCGGAAAAAGAACAGGAGATACAGTGATCGCCCATAACATTTCGGACTTATTCCTAGTGCTCCCATGATAGACAAGTATGTCGAGAGGTATCCACTCAGCCAACCCTACAGCACAGACGCTGTGCAAACACTACCAAGAGTGGACGAGGAGCCTCAGGATGCAACTAAAGAGACTTCAATTGACAGGATTGTCTAAAGCTCCAAGAAGCCACATTACTGACATCGTTAGAGACAACATGACAAAGCAGCATTAGACAGGAAGCACACATGCCATCCGCACATCAGGACACTAACACACACCCGAATATATGAAGAAAACATGCGTAACAGTTCTATAAATTAGAGGAAAGACATATATGCATACTGTCTATGCTTTTAATATGTTGTCAATAGCTTAAACGCAGCAACCTAGAAACAGCAAGAAGCAAATGATCCTAAACAAGCTTGCAGATGCTTATATGCAATTAACCCTATGAAACTGCAGGAGCACCTATGGGACCTGACAGAGCCATGTATGACTAACATATGGAGGATTTAGAATAGTACGAACATCTAGAAGTCATGCAACTATGTGTCAGTATAGTATCTTGTGTTGAGGCTTAGGAAATTACCACAGGCCACAGAACCCCCACGGAGAGCTGAGCTGAATTCAGGCTGCACAGAGAATCAAACGTGTGAGAGAGGACCTGCTACCAAGGCCAATAGATACAGACAGAATTCCATTCCTCAATGACAGTAACAGCAACAGCAGTAAAACCGAATAATTCTCCAATATTCAGAACTAAGAAGGAGCCCAAACACGGTCTCTAGAAACGTGACTCGGCCAACCCAGATGATGATTCAAAAGCGTTGCTTGGGAAAGAGCGGAGATCTTATGCCAACAGACAGAAGCTTGCAACAAAAATGGTACAGTGAAGTCGAGTGTTGCACGATGTGAACGGGCACTCTCATAGTCTAAGGCGGTGAACACAAGATACAATACTGACACATAGTCCCTCCTATTACCTTGAGAAAGCACACCAAGAGCTGAGAACTATTACGGATCACAGGCCTGGGGAAGAGCAGCTCTAGTCAATCACAGTTCAGGACCCTAGGGTGAATAGCAATGGGCAAGAACCAATGGTAAGACCCTCACACTGCAAGACTGTGTAGAGTTAGATAATTGGGGATGGGCCAGGCCAGCCAACATACATGCAAGAGCCAGTAAACTAACATGTATTGGGTCCACTATAGGTGGACTACCACTCAATGCCCAATCCAGTTGCACAATAGGTTTTCTGGGGAGGGGCCCAGGTTGGGATGTCAGTCTGATGCAATCTGCCCACAAAAGTGGCCTGCGAGCCAGGGAAAACTGAGATGTCCACAGATTTGCTTTCATCCTTGTACTGATCCCTCTTGGTTTTTGCCTGTAATAAACCGCAGTTTGAACTTGCTGTCTGCCTGGGTCTGAGTTCCTTTCAGGGGAAGGTGATGGGCCTGGCATGAAATCTGAGTCCGCATTCTCCTAGTAACCCTCAGACCTACCTGGGAGTTTGTCCCAACATGTTGTTCAATTACTATTAAAAGTAAAAATGGTGCAGATTGCACATTTTCTGTCATATGGCACAGCATATATCTTTCATGATGAATGGTAAACTGGAAACTTAAAATTGCCCCAAAGGGTCATGCCATGCATATATAACCAGGAAGTATACTCTTTTTAAAGGTACAATGTCCACTCCTCATCAACATACTATTAAATCAAAAGCACAATATAAGCAGAGCAGCTGTGTCTAATCAAGATAAAGGCCTTGCATCTAACTACAAGAAATACATTTGAATGTTAGTAGTTTATCACAAAAAAAAGCTGAAAACCATGGTCCTGTTTTTTAAACTAATCCGAAGGTAAACAATTTTCATGTCTGATTGGCCATTAGGTACATTCTCAGAAACATATGTCTCAAGCAGTCCCTAACTCTTGACCTTTGAGAGCAAAGCCCTCATGAAAAATGTGTCTTAAAATTGTCCTTTACTGAAAATATCATATGATCTATTAACATTGATTTAAGCCCCACACAAATAAAATGCTGCTTAAAATGTACAGAACAAAAGATGCATTCAAAGTGAACATTGGAAATAAACTGTCAATTGTAATTTCGGAACTATGGGCCTCATTATAAGTTTGCCGGTCCGGGAACTACGGTACCGGAATGCATGCCGGTACTGTAGTTCCCGGACCAGCAAACTACAAGTTCTGCTCGCAGGTGCCATTGCGGCCTCCATTTCTGACCTGGCGGCCATAACGGCACCTGCGAGCAGAGCATGTCGGATGCACCGGCACCATTCTGAATGGTGAAATCTCCTTAAAATTGCCTTTTCCTCAATGGGAATGGGGAAGAATTTTTTCCGCCGCCCAGGAATGGGCAAATACCGGGCCCAATGCTGTAATGACCCAGCAATTGCCCATTTCTGGGCGCAGGAAAAAAAAATAATACCGGAGGCAGCCTCGTAATGAGATGAGGCCTTATGTGTTCGATCCGTAAACTGGATGCAGGTCTGGACTTAGCCAAAAATAATTCAGGCCATGCGCATGTAAACATGATACATTAATATGTATGCTCAGTACATGACTCATATTTTATTGACTCCACTATGCATGAAGGGGCACAGACAGAATATTCCTACAAATCTGAATTAATACTTAAGACTCATCAATGGCATGTCCATGCAGATATTTATTTGAAAAATTAATATTCTGGTTCAGTATTCATTTTATTTGGAAAGGAGCTGGCTAGTTTGTAGCTGATACAACCCCTCGTGATACATCAACATTCATTGGGAAATTGGAATTTAGGAGGAGGGCCTTTTAAGTCATAAGAAAGTGAAGGGAACCTATCACGTGCTATGTCCAATTAAAATGCTACATAAAGTAAAGCTGCTTCGGTAACTAAGCTCAAACACATAGGAAGAAGGGAGTTTTTGGGGGGGAAACAGAGAAGCAAAAGGGCCCATCTATCAGAAGAGAGGAAGACTGGATAAAAACGGTATGTTACTAATGGTGATATCTCCTTAAAATTGCCTTTTCCTATGTTGGAATAAATACATATGTCTTTGCCTAGGCAACCCCCAAAAACTCCCCCAGAAGCCCCCATCCCATTCTTGCATCGCCCGCTTCCCACCCCTCACTCAAAACCACAGCAGCCTCTCACTTTCCTGCACCATGACACCTACCGTCCCGCCATTCCTCTCACCATCAATGGCCATCATGGAATGGGAAAAGCGACTGCACGCCTTTCACCATGGCAATACATTATGCACCAGGGGATGTGGACTAGGTTTGCCAACCATGGGCTGAAAGGAGAGCATAGAGATATTCCCCTAAAGGTTTTCTGAAAAAAGTTGCTCACCCTCCCACAATTACAGTAGGTAGGTAGTTTAATCCGAAATTGGGCATCAGCTTTACTGAGACATTCTTAATGGGAGAGGAAGAGCATATTCATAGGGTAAGCTGCCTAATTTTGCAAGATACTGACTCTGAACGTACTGATTTTCTGCTTAATGCAGTATTTCTGGAGCTTGGTTTTAGAATTGCCAGAAGCCAAGTCATGAAGTATCTGCCTAGGAAAACTACATTTAGTATTGGATAAATGTCCTCCGTAATAGATCACATTTTATTTGACCTAAAGAGTTGAAATGTATGTGGAGCAGAGGAAAGCGAGTTACCTTGATCCCTTAGGTTTAGAAGTTAATAAAGGAAAGGAATGGGCACATGCTGCAGTATTGGCAACTTTGTGTAAGGCTCTTCCCAGTGCTATGGAAAGATCAAATAATAAAAGGGCAGTAACATGGTAGATATTTTACTCGAAGGTAAAAAATCAGTTCTGGTAATTTCCAGTACATTGAATGATATTAAGAAGTACCTAGATGGAAGGCAAGCTAAGAGTGAGATGGTCAAGGCATTTACTGCATTTATTAGTGAGGCCAGTTGTATTTTAACTAATCCCACAAAGACCAACAGGGTTGAACGTGTAATAATGGTTGGTATGAACTCATTAATTATAATTGTTCTTTTATAACGCGCTTAATACCTGCAAGTGCTTTCTAAGCACAGGATCGGGATTCGAACCTGTGTTGTGCTGCGTTGTCTTGCTTCCAAGACAAAAGTGTTGCCCCTGAGCTATCCTTCCTTCCCAAATGTGAATGTAATAAGGCAAAAAAACAATTATTGCTAGTGTTACAAAAGAATATAAGGGATAAAGAGGAAGTAGTAGAGATGAGGTGAAGCTATACAAAGACACTACAAGAATGTAAAGATGAGTTAAGTCTCAGAACATCGGAAAAATTGGAACGAGCCTCACATTCCCGGAGACTGAAGGGAGTACTGTTAAGTTGTTCCTACGGCTTTCAAGCCTATTGTAGTCTTGTTTGGTCTATAATGTAACTTCAACGTGAGGCAAATGAAAGAGAATTCATCACACCAAAGGCATATTGAACCCAACTGCTCCTTAGAGTTATGAAAGAAAATCACTCATTACATTTAGAAGGAAAAAGTCCCTTGACATGAAGCAGTGCTGATTTATTTGTTTTTCTGTGACCCCCTTCTCCATTCTAATATAATTGCAGAGTTAGTAAGTGCAGTTAATTACTACTGCTATTGACTGCATCCTGAGGCAGACAGGAATTTTCTTGCAACAAGCTATTGTCAGAAATGCTGATGGGATCATCAACAGTTTTGCTCACCTGGGTATTGTGGCGCCCACTGGGAGTTAATGCAGAGGAGCTCTGTGATGATTTGTGAGTCCTGGAGTCTCGTAGATATGGGAGAGCCTTTCTGAAAGCCAGAATGTCTGCTGGTTCAAAACAGCAAATGGAATGACCCAGGGAGCGACAACCAAATGGCAGGGAAAAAAACCTCTGAATAAGAAAACACCTGCGTGTAGTTTAATTAATGGATGCAATAATCAGTGTACGAGAATAGGTCGAGAAAGCCTCTAGTAAATCCAGAACCGGGAGCAGGAGGATTCAACAGAGCATTCTGAAGGCAGAGAGGAATGGAGGTAAGAACCGAAGGCTACCAGAGAGGGTGGGGGGGCGAGGAAGGAAGGATGTAAGGCGGAAGGAACAAGCAAGAAAGTATGGGAACCAAGGAAAGGAGCGCTGAATTAGGAACCATGATTCCCAGCACTGAGATGCAACTCTGGTAATGTGAGTTGATCCTATATGCAGACACGACCCGGAAGCAAGGAAGGACAAAAATGGCAGCTTAGAAACACTAGAGCTCCAACTGGCGCCTTTGGAAGCCATCTGGGAAGCCTTGTATGCCGCCTCCAATGGAAGCAATTCACCAAGAGGAAAACAGGGTCCACGGACGGTGGATCCTGACAGAATACCCCCTCCGAAAACCAGCTCCACCCGGCTTACCAGGATGCAAAACTTGAAAACAATGGAGAAGGACAGGAGCATGTATATTCGCCAGAGGTTCCCAAGTCTGTTCACTAGGCGGCTAGCCCTTACACCCGACAAGGTAATACAAGTGACCTCCTAGATATTTGGAATCACAAATGCGAGTCACTGGCACCATGGTAAGGTTTGAGAAGTGAGGTATGAAATACGGGATGAATCATGTGCCATGTTGGTGGAAGCTGCATGCAATAAGTGACATGGTTGATCACTTGCTGAATGAGGAAAGGTCCAAAGAAGCATGGGGACAACTTGGCGGGGGACAAATGCTTTGGCAGGTATTTAGATGATAGCCATACAGAGACTCCGACAGCATACATAGGACCAAGATCACGTTTTTTTATCAGCATAGCATTTGGAATCTTGTAAAGCTTTCTCAAGGCGAATCCTGGTATTCTTTTGAACGGTTAATAGATCCGAGATCCACACTGATGAACCGAGGGAACAAAAGAGGACTTATGGTAAATCAAAGGGAGCACACTGGGATGAAAACAATAAGAATAATAAAAAGGAGAAACCTTGAGTGAAGAATGGATGGAATTGTTATATGCAAATTCTGCTGCTGGCATGAGCATGGCACAGTCATTGTAGACTTGTGAAGAAAGCATCATAGAAATTGCTCAAAAGGTTAATTCACTCTTTCGATGATGCAATTAGTTTGCGGGTGGTAGCCTGAAGAAAGAGCCCTTTGGATACCTAGGGATTTGCACAATTGCGTCCAAAATTTTGAGATGATTTGACTTCCTCTGTCAGAGATTATGGTAGAGGGTAGACCATGCAGATGAAAAACATCTCTAAGAAAGATATGAGCCGTTTGCGTAGCTGTAGGAAGTTTAGTTAGGAGAGATATAGGAGGCATTCTGGCGAACAAATCTATGTAACCATGATTTTATTGTATGCTCGTGAGGGAGGTAACTCCACGATAAAATCAGTGGCAATGACCTGCCAAGGTTTGACTGGAAGTAGAAGTTGTTATAACAATCCTAATGGTTTTCTCAAGAAAGGCTTGTTCTGGGCACCGATTGTGCATGTTTTAATGTAGCTTTTAACTGACTTTAACATGAAGGCCACCAAAAATGTTGTTGAAGGAATTCTAGAGTGCAGCAAATGCCCCTATGACCTGCAGAGAGAGAATCATGAAAAAAGTGCATAGCTTTTTCTTTGGTATCCTTTGTGGGTAGATACAATCGAGTTCCTCTAAAAAGGGATTTGTTAATGTTCTGAAGTTTCCAGGGATTGGCATGTGGTAGAAGATGCCATGCAGATTCATTTTTGATGCTCGACTCAACAGATTCCATGAAACGGTCAATGTAAACTATGAAGACACTTTCTTGGAACATCTGTGACAGTGTTTTGTCCTGGGATACACATGCATTTGGAGACCTGTAAAGGACATCCACAATAAGGTTTTGTTGACCTTGTATCTAGGTTAGATGAAACTGATATTTAGCAAAAAAGTAAGCACAACCAACTTGTCTGCTGTTCCGGCACTCCAGTGATTGCAAAACCTGTAAATTGCTTTGATCAGTTCTAATCAATATGAGAAAAGCAGCACCTGAAAGTAAATGTCTCCATTCAAGGAAGGCGTGACGTACTGCAAGAATTTATTTTAAGAGAACTGAATAGTTTAACATAAGGGTAGTCGAAGTTCTAGAAATGTATGCCAATGGATGTTCCAAATCATCAGTATGTTGTTGCTTCAGTACAGTTCTGATGGCGGTTTCAGAGGTGTCTGTTTCTACTATAAACTGCCTCTGTGTTTTGGGTTGGATAAGAATTGGGGCTTCTGTGAAAAGATGCTTTAATTTTAGGAAGGCAGAATCTTGTTTGGCAGACCAGAGAAAAGTTGTCCCTTTTTTGAGCAGATGTGTGATTGGGAGAATAATTTTGGAAAATTCAGGTATAAACTTCCTATAGAAATTCACAAGCCCTAAAAAGGACTGGATATGTTTCACATTAGAAGGCTGAGGTCATTGCAGAATCGCAGATACATTACGAGGATCCATCGAAATGCTGTTCCTGCTAATTACAAAGCCCAGATAGTGAATATCGGGAGTACTGAACTGACATTTCTCCGTTTGGCCAACAGATGATGGTTGCAAAGCCTGCTTAGCATTTGTTTAACATGCTCAGAATCCTCTTGTTCAGTTCGGGAACATATCAATATGTTCTCCAAATAGACGATCACGAAATGAAACAATATGTCAGAAAAGACAGGATCCATAAACCATTGGAAAACGGTGGGGGCATTAATTAGGCCAAAGGGCAAGACAAGGTACTCAAAGTGCCCGAACAGTGTTCTAAAGCCTGTCTTCTATTTATCCTCTGCTCGAATACACAGAAAATGATAAGCTCCCTTTAAATCCAATTTAGAAAAGATAATGGCTCCCTGGAGCACTTCCATAATACTAGAAATCAAGAGTAATGGGTACTTGTCTTTTATGGTGTCTTGATTCAAACCCTGGTAATCCAAACACGGTCGAAGTTCAGAAGATTGTTTTTAGGCAGAAAAAATAGAGACGCACTGGTGGGTGATTTTTATGTTCGAATAAAGCTGTTCCTTAAACTCACATGCAGGTACCCTTTGAGAGCCTTCTTCTCTGATATAGAGAGGATAAACATCCTCTCAAAGAGAAAAATGCCATTAGGTGTTGTCTCAATAGTCCAATCCGCTGGGTGATGAGGTGGTATTTCCTTAATTTGTGTAGAAGAAAAGACATCTGAAAACTCACGGTATTCAAGAGGGATCTGTTGGACATTTGATATGGTTTATAGATGGGCTGACTCTTCAGGCAGCACAGTGGCTACCATAACATCGTTTTGATCCTGTATACAATGGGTCATGCAGATCTCAGAGCATCAAAACAGAGAATCTGCAGTCTAGTTTATATAGGGGTTATGTCTGTGAAGCCAAGGTAATCCAAGAATAATTGGGTAGTGGACAGCCTTAATCAAATCAAAGTGCAAATCTTCTGAATGCTGATGTATCTTCATCTGTAGAGTTTCTTAGATAAAGAGTCCCGAAGAGAGGGGCTTACCGTCAATTCCTTTTACGGGCTGAACAAAGGTTTTGCATAGACATGGTATTGGATTCTTCTCTGCCCACTCTTTGTCCATGAACAGGTCCATGGACAGGCCCATGGCGCCACAATCTACCAGGGCTAGAACTTGAAGAAAATTTCGACTTGGCACTTCAAGAAGGACCTGTAAAACCACTAGCAAAGACTCAAAGTGGTGAGTTGTTTGGGATGTTTCAGAGACCATGTCAACCTCCCGTATCCTTGCAAGGTTTCCCTGTGAGGCGGAACGATTGGATAATTCCGCATCATATGGGTAGAGGATGCGCAATATAAACACAGACCCTTTTCGATTCTTTGACTTCTTCCTTCAGGAGTCAGAGGGCCACGTACGGAACCCAACTGCATGGTTTCAGATTCACCTGTCAGGGAGCTCTGGCGACTGTTGGAGATGGAGAAACAGGAAGCTGATTTGGCGTTCTGGAGAATGATCTGAATTTCCTCCTTTCTGTTCTCCTTTCCTGTATACAGTAGTCAATCTGCAAGGATAGATCAAGCAAGTACTGAAATGAATGAGGACAAGGTACTCCCACTAACTCGTCTTTTATCTCTTCATGAAGGCCCCTATGGAATAGAGTAACGCAAGCTTCCTGAGACCAGTCTGCCTCTTTTGCCAGCTGTTTAAATTTAGAGACATAAGTAAGCATGTCCATTGTTCCCTGCTGTAGATATAGACGTTTTTCTTGAGCCGAGAACACCAAAGCTGGGCGTTTAAACATAGTCTTGAAGGCGTTGATGAAGGTAGTATAGTCATCCAGCATTGGATCTGCCAGAGAGACCAAGGGAGTAGCCAAAGTTAAGGCATGTCCGGCAAGATTAGATGTTACAAAATCTATTTTTGCCCTGCCTGTGGCATAGGAATAGGGTTTAAAGGCAAATGGGATCATATATGTATCCGAAAAGGCCTGTAATTTCACTGGCAACATATTGTATTATTCAATTGTATCAGGACGTCTCTCGTAAGGAAACGCCTGCATGGGCTCCATTTTGGTAGGTAAGGTTTGGCATCTCAAACTGTCAGAAACACTGATGGGAGCCTCAACAATTTTGCTCACCTGGGTCTTGCAGCGCCCACTGGGAGTTGATGCAGAGGAGCTCTGTGATGATTTGCGAGTCCTGGAGTTTCGTAGATATGGGAGAGCCTCTCTGAAAGCCAGAATGTCTGCTGGTTCAAAACAGCAAACAGAATGACCCAGTGAGCGACAACCAAATGGCAGGGAAAAAACCTCTGAATAAGAAAACACCTGCGTGTAGTTTCATTGATATGATATGATATGATATGGCATTTATAACGCGCCTATACACAAGTGTTTCAAGGCGCGACGAGGCAAGGGGGGGTAACAAAGGGAGGACAGGCAACGATTTTACTAGGCCAGGTGTCATTCAGATTGCGCAAGTGCATGGGAAGGGGGGAAAGGAAGAGTGCAAGGGGGGAAAGGGATGGGGGAAAGTGCAGTACATGGGAAGTGGAATAAATAAGATAAATAAAATACATAAAAAAAAGTGCAAGGAAGTGCGGACAAAGTGTTGGAAAGGAGACTGAAGGGATACAGAAAACAGTCCCCAAGTGCAGAGGTTGCCAGGGAGGCAGTGCAGGTGGGCAGTTGACAGGGCCTGGGCCAGAGATCAGAAGGGTGGCCAGGTAACCAGTGCAATTTCAGTCATGAGTTCAGCAAGGGAGGGGAGGAGAGAAAGCACTAGCAAAGAGGAAGGTTTTGAGGTGTTTCCGGAACCGGAGGTAGTTCTCCTCTAGTTTTAGGGAGGCAGGAAGGCTGTTCCAGAGAGAAGCCCCTGCCGAAGAGAGTGATCTGCCACCAACTCGTTGATTGGAGAAGCGAATGACCCTGAGGGAGTTGGAGGCAGATGAGCGAAGGGCTCGAGAAGGAAGGTATTTAGGAAGAGAGAGTTGAAGTATTTCGGCCGTAGACTCCAGAAGGCCTTGTGTACAATGCAGAGGGTTTTGAATTTAATCCTTGCAGCCACTGGGAGCCAGTGCAGAGATTTCAGTCCTGGAGAGATACGATCCCTGGGCTTGAGGCCAAGGACAAGTCTTGCAGTCCTGTTCTGGATAAGTTGCAGAGGGCGGAGATTGGAGGCAGGAAGATTTAGATAGAGGCTGTTACAGTAGTCCATCTTGGAGAGGACCAGGGCACTGGAGACAGCGAGCACGTTAGCAAAGGAAGAGTACCTCTAAGGAGGTGTAGCTGGTAGTGTGACCTCTTAGAGACGTCAGAGATGTGAGGGGAGAAGGAGAGTGCAGAGTCGAAGGTGACCCCAAGGTTTTATGCCTTGCAGGTGGGAGTGGGAGGAGGGCCAAGAGAGGCCGGCCATAGAGCTGCTGGGAAGGAGGGAGTGGGTGTGCCGATGAGTAGAATCTCAGTTTTACGGGCATTAAGGCAGAGGTCGTTGGTGGCACACCAATCCTGGATGGCAGACAGACAGTCAGAGATGAGGGAAGGAGAGGAGGAGGAGGAGGCCGAGCGTAGCCTGAAAATGAGCTGGGTGTCATTCGCATAGCACTGAAAGTTGGGACAGAGAGTGGCGATGAAGTGGGAAAGGAGTGCCAGGTATTGGTTGAACAGCCAGGGAGAGAGGTTAGATCTCTGGGGGACACCACAGGTAGAGAAAAAGATGTTGGAGAGGAAGGACCCAAGTTGGACCTGGGAGGGTCGGTCGGAGAGGAAAGAAGTCAGCCACGCCAGAGCCAGACCCAGACCAGTGATACCCAGGTTGTCACAGAGACGGTTGAGCAGGATGGCATGATTGACAGTGTCAAAGGCAGAAGAGAGATCAAGTAGGATAAGAACGCAAGGGGTGTTAGAGTCGAGGTTGGAGAGCAAGTCTTCACGGATGTTCAGGAGAGCAGTTTCCGTGCTTCTGGCAGCTCTGAAGCCAGACTGATGGTCATGAAGACAACCAACAGATTCAGTATGGAGATTGAGTTGGGAGATGGCCGGTTTCTCCAGGAGCTTGCCCAGGAAGGGAGTTATGGAGATTGAGTGATAGTTAGCCGGGCAGGAGGGGTCGGCAGAGGGTTTCATAAGAAGAGAGTGCACAAGGGAGTGCTTCAGCAGGGAAGGGAAGACTCCAGTGGCGAAGGAATGATTGCAGAAATCCGCCAGAGCAGGAGCTAGGGAGTCGATGTGATTCTTGATAGTTTTGGAGGAACAGGTGTGAACCTGTTTCGATGAAACTTTCATAGATCGGACTTGTCTAGAAACCTTGTCTGGAGAGAAAAGGGGAAGAAGGTAGAGAAGGAGGGAGGAGGGATGGCAGCAGAAGGGCCAGAGGAAGAGCAGGGAATAGCGGGAGAGGGGTGAGAGAAGGAGTGTGAGGACAGGATGTTTTAGAAGTGAAGTGAGAGGCCAATGCCGTGCAGAGGGCCTGGGAAGGGACTGGAGAGGTAGAGACTGCGGCAGGATTGGCCAGTTCCTTGCAGATTTTAAAGAGTTCAGCCGAGTTGTTAGATGCCGCAGAGACATGGGCCTCGATATGAGCTCTCTTCTTGGTGAGGACGGAGAGCCGGTATTGCCTTTGCAGCAGGTGGCAGGCCAGTTTGTCAGAGGATGAACTTGAAGCACACCATTATCTCTCTGCGACCCTGCACTTATGTTTTAGGCTGATGAGGCCAATGATGGATGCAGTAATCAGCGTAGGAGAATAGGTCGAGAAAGTCTCTGGTAAATCCAGAACTGGGAGCAGGAGGAGTCAACTGAGAATTCTGAAGGCAGAGAGGAACAGAGGTAAGAACCAAAGGCAACCAGACGGGGGGGTGGCAAGGAAGGAAGGAAGTAAGGCGGAAGGAACAAGCAAGAAAGTACAGGAACCAAGGAAAGGAGCGCTGATCTAGGAACCATGTTTCCTAGCATTGAGATACAACGCTGGTTATGCGAGTAGATCCTGTATGCGGAAAAGACCCAGAAGCACGGAAGGACAAAGATGGTGGCTTAGAAACACTAGAGCGCCAACTGGCACCTGGGGAAGCCATCGTGGGAAGACTTGTATGCCGGACTCCAATGGAAGCGATTCGCCAAGAGCAAAACAGGGACAACAGACGGTGGATCCTGACAGCTACCTCCTCTGTGGGAGAACCTTCTTTCCTGCAACGTACTATTTAACACATGCAAGAGAAAGCTAAAACAATAGAAAATGCTTTCATTTTTTTAGAGAGAGACCATTTAATTTTAAACAACACCTTGATTCGTGTGTATGTTAAGCCTGTTCCACTACAACCAAGTTGCAATAAAATGCTTAACCTATGAATAAAAACATGTTATTTAAAAAGTGCAACATAACACAGTCTGCCTATTTAGTTTACTCATTAGTAAAACATTTTATTTTGTTACACCAAAACTCCAACACATGTTTTGCTACTACCACCATATGCTTATAGCCAAGTAAACCTCACGAGGGGTATTAACGCTTGGGATAATGATCCCTCCCTCAGTCTATAAAGCTATAGTAGTCATGCAGGTCAATTTCTGTAGCCTTGGAAGGAGCTCTTTTTTAAAGAAGGGTAAAAAATGGACCGTGAATGTTCTTGTCCTATTTCATTTACAGATTCTATTGTGACAATAGTTCGAAAGATACATTAACTATACTTGAAGAGTGGGTTGAAAAGAGCAATAATTTAGATTAGAGATGATATGGATTCAGGAAGGGAGTAGAAGAAACAGAACAGGGATTAAATGCATTCTTCATTTTGGATAAATATGTGCAAGTAAGGGGTTGGCGCTGTGTTATTTCAGTTTTTTATAAACAAGCAAAATCCAATTGTTGATACCTTTTATTGGATTAACAAAGTAGTACGCTAAAATAGTAGTTCCATAAGCTTTCAAAATCCCAGAGACCTCTTAATCATATGGTAGTCACACGATAAATGAGCAACAAAAAGAAAAGAAAACACACACAGAGCTGGACATTACTTTTACATGGAAAAAAGGCAAGGGATTCTCCCACATTAAACATCATTGGATACAGGAAAAAAAAGTATGCTATTGTAAAGAAATTCCAAAATGTTAGTTTCAAAGGTGCACAGGTTCAGAATGGAAGGATATGCTTTTTCACATCTTCCCTGTGCATTCAATTTTGTTCACAAGTAGTGATCTTCATTTTCCAATGTTCTAAGCAGACTCACATGTTTCCAATTACAATGTGTATTGGCATTTCCCTGGCAGTCATAGCCAAAATATTGCTTGCAATGGTTGTAATGCCCCACCTGACTAAGAAAAACCCACTGCAGCCATGTGCTTGGACTAGCAACATTGTCAGAGGTTGCTACATGTTTTTGCAGCTTCGCTTAACCTGATTAATTTAGGCCTACGTATACGTATATGGTGGAACTAATACATACATATTCACTAAGCTTCCAATGTGCTGCATCCAAATTTATCCTAGTTATGCCTCATATTTGATAGTGCCTTAATGATTGGCATAAAAGTGGCAAATACAAAAATACAAACATACTTTTACTACTGCCCCAATGGTGAGATTTTGACTGTCTGCTGGGCATGACTCTTCTTCAATAATGGGTATCAATAATTTCTGCTCAGACAACCAAAATCGCCATACATGATGACTGTGTCATTCAGGAAACTAAACATTGTATCTAAAAGTCTTATGTTAGGGGTTTTAGTGGCAGCTCATCTTCTGGCAGTGTCAATGTGGTTGCCTTGAAGGTCTGAGGCCCAAAGTCATTCATAATGTGTCTATGTTCAGACAAGCATTTTTCAGGATGAGAATCTCTAAGTACGTGAGCTCCCATGCTCTTCTTTGTGTGGTATTGGAGAGAACACCTTCACCATCACTGACAGGTCATCCAACATGTGCCCATCTTGTGTGAAGTGTTGGCCAACTGCTGTTTCTGTTTTGTGGTAAAAGATGGTGTATCATTATAGGATCATTCTTAGTTCCTTGCAAGTCTCACCAACATACTTTACTTGTGTACATTTCATCTGTTGGATGAGGCATACCATATTGGATGATTTGCAATTGTATGTTACTTGTATCTGTAATGTTTGATTCTGAGTGGCCAGAAGCATGGAAACTGCTCTCCTAAACATCCGTGAAAATCTGCTCTCCAACCTGGACTCTAACATTCCCTCTGTCCTCATCCTTCTTGATCTGTCTTCTGCCTTCGACATGGTCAACCACACCATCCTGCTCAACCGTCTCTGTGATAACCTGGGTATCACTGATCAGGCTCTGGTCTGGCTGACCACTTTCCTCTCTGATCGACCCTCCCAGGTCCAACTGGGGTCCTTCCTATCATCTATATTCCTCTCTACCTGTGGGGTTCCCCAGGTGTCTAACCTCTCACCCTGCCTCTTCAACCAACACCTGGCAACTCTTGCCCACTCCATTGCCATTTTCTGCAAAATTTCTAGTGCTACGCCAATGACACTCAACTCATTTTCCTGGCTGCCCTCGGCCACCTCCTCTCCCTCTCTCTCATCTCTGACTGCCAAACTGCCATTCAAGATTGTTGTGCTGCCAATGATCTTTGTCTGAATGCCAGCAAGACTGAGATCCTCCTCATCGGGACACTGTTTGTGCCCTCCCCGTCTTTCTCATGCAAAAGAATAAAACGGACACACCCCAGATGGGGAATGAGGCAAAGAGAGCAGACTGCAAGAGTTCAAGGCAAGGTTTATATAAGTAAATGGCATTCAAAGATCTCTGTTGCCTCTGAGAGCACTCTGACCAAAATTAATGTTACAATACATTTTATAGGGCAAATGACGCAACTAACATAGGGTACTACGTTCGTCCCGGATTGGACAGTCCATATGGTGCCCATGGTGTGGGTGGCATCTCTTCCTCCGGATAGGCTGCTTGATTGGCGGGAGGATGGACATCAGGCATCTGTGCTCTGAATGGGTGAAGGTCAGATCGCTGTGAAGCAGCATGGTCACTAGCTAAGCTAACATAATATATTCTCAAAAATGCATGCACTAAATAATGATCGTTCGAAGTCTTTGAACAACTCATCATGTCTCTATAAACTTCACGCATGTATCTATACTATCAGTTACATCGGATTAAAAAGGCCTTAGGTTAAGGGCCTTGACCACCATAATACACCGGTTGAAGTGAGGGTCTGTGTTCATAAGAATCTCTGGTATGTGACATTTGTTAGTGGTAGACAACGATATACTGCAGCAGGGGTCTAATGTTAGTTGGGGATCTGTTGGGTGGGCATCATGGCGTGATCAGTGGTCTGGCATATGAAAGGAATACCTTGCAGGGCCATAGGGCCACCATGGCTGTAAGTTTCCACTGGCGAGGGTGTGGGGGGCAAGGACACGTTTTTGAAGATGAATGAGCTATGTGCTTAGCTCATGCTGGTTCACATGCCGGACAGTGATCTCAGAGAAAGAGTGATGTGTTACATTTATTATTTGCTGCAAGTACCTCTGGCTTCAGCATGAGAATGCAGAGTTTTCCAGTCAGAGTGGGAAAGATGGTGGGGGCCATGTGCCCTGCGCGTCTGGCCATTGCGAGAAAGGGAAGAGAAGCGTTTTATACTATCGCAGTGAGGCCTAGTCACCAAGATGGAGTTGAAAGGGGGTACAAAATATTGATGCCCTGTGTCCTGCTCGGTGGTCCCATCTACACGAATGTTAACCAAAGTCGACATCGCATAAGGGCAAGGGGCGAACCAAACACTGGAGACACTTGGTCTGAGTTTTGTACTGATAAGTAAAGGATGCGAGGGGCCTGCTGGCCACTCGCTCCCACACATTCCCCCCTTTCATTACATCTAAAATAACGAATTATGACACTTGTTTTCTTTCATTCTCCCTTCGGAAGTACTCAGCTTCAGCAACTGCTTCTTCCCAGGCTGGGGTACCTTTTATTGGCATCCATGCTCTGCATACGCTTCTCAAGCTATTACCTCTTCTTGCATATTCGTCCGGATTGCATGTTAGGTATATCCCACCATCCCCATCCAGTTCTACCCATACCTCTTTATACCATTGCAATTCTCCTGGTTCCTTGATGGTGGTGTGGTATAAATGATCAACCCTGTCCCCATATTGCCTATAGGTGGCAGTCATCCTGTATTTTGGAGTGTTATGTGCATCTATCATAGTTGCTACCATTGTCGGTCGGCCCATTGTTACCATCATCATAGTTGAGGTAGGCATACTTTTTGCACAACACCGGAGTCCTAATTGGCACACGCAGAAGAACAGCAACACAAAGACGATGAGAGGAATGAGTATTTTCATCATCACATTTACCCATGATGGTATCCAGCTGAACATGTTGTCAAACCATGTGCTTTCTTCTGCTCCGCCCTCTGTTCTCATCCTCTCTCCTAAATTGTGAACTGCTGTTATCACATGTGAGAGTGTCCCGTTATCTGCATCTTCAGATGGCACGAATATGCAACACGCCCCCCCCCCCCGATTTTTCGGCAAACACCACCGTCCATTGCCGTGAGGAGATCTAGAACAAATCAGTTTTGCAATGTCATTAGGCGCAAGGCACGGAGCTCTATTTTTATAATGTTGAATCCTTCTTCAGTGTCGTTGGCCAGTTGAATTAGCTCCCAGCGCACTATTTGTAATCATTTGGCATTTGCTCGTGCTTGGAGGCCTGGTGCTAGGAGCGATGCAAAAAATGTCTCTGCGGATGAGAAGAGCTTGTACTTTTGCAGGATCTCAGCAATGAGTTTTGATGATTCAGACGAAATATAGTTGGATTATCTTTTACTTTGTGATAACTTTGTTTTCAACTCGTGTTCTGACAACAGTTCATAAGCTGGAGATTCTGTTTTTACTGGTTCAGTCATTTTTTCGAAAAAACAAATGTCGAAAAAAAAGTCAAATTTCTTTTTCAATACATTTTTTTTTCAAAATGGGGGGTTGCTCCCATCCCCCTTTTTTCTATTTTTTTTTATTTTACCCATTTTTTTTATTCCTGGACCCCAAAATAAATATCTAATTAAAAGAAAGAGAATTCGACTTTTTTTTCGATATTTTTTTTTCGACATTATTGTCTTTCGACATGTATGTTTTCGAAAAAATGACTGCACGCCATTTTTACTTGTTGGGACGCTGTCGATGGGTCAGCTGATTGCCCTGCTGCCGATCTGCCAGTCGAATCTCCTGCTGCCGATCTGCCAGCCGATTCATCTGCTGCTCCTTGGATATGGCTTTCGGGTATTACCATCAGGGCGTATGGAGGGTGGCTAAGGCGCAAGTACCTTTCCAGGATGCAGGTACGTGCAGGTAGGCTTGTTTGCCGCAAATCCAGTACATGCCCATGAGTGCTGCTGTGCCTTTCTTCATATCAGGTACTATTACTGTCTTGTTGCATTTCCTTGCCTCTCCCATGTTCACTTACCCTTCCCCATGGAAGCATAGTTTGTGCGGTACTTCTTTCTGTATTTTTATAGGTTTTTCCAGTGCTGT
This sequence comes from Ambystoma mexicanum, assembly GCF_040938575.1. NCBI lineage: Eukaryota > Metazoa > Chordata > Amphibia > Caudata > Ambystomatidae > Ambystoma > Ambystoma mexicanum. The sequence continues at coordinate 807,786,962 of NC_090939.1, read as the reverse complement.
AATCCATGTTAGCTTAGTGATGTGTTGCGACCAGATAGGGGTACACACTTCCTTTATCCATTGGAAGGTGTCCTCAGATAGTCCCCGGAGTGCTTCTGCCTTGCACTCAATAGTTTCATCGTGCCATTTGTTCTCTGCATACCTCGTTCCTTTTATGACAAGAAATGGCTCTCTGATGCAAATTACTCCTTGACACCGACTCGTGCATGTTCTCTCATTTTCCAGCCTCTCTAGGCTGATGGTGTGTGCCTGGAAGGTGCTTTTTATCCTACACAGAACAAAGTGAATCAAACATTGAGCCTCCGACAAGGACACTTCCTGTGGTACCAACATTTTGGGTGTCCCTGATGCATGCGGTATGAGTGAACAGACATAGCAGCTTTCATTTGTTGCTTGCTTTGCCGTAGCACTCATGTCTGAATACCATTTGTTAGATTGATCCGGGTGGCGGGGGTCTTCTATTTCATCTAACCCCAGGTCATAATAAATATTGTATCTTTTCCTTCCCGCCCCCCTTTTTTCTCTCCTTTTTCCTTCCTTCTTATAACTTCTAACTTTTTGATAATGTATTGGGAGCATTCCAGCTCAGGCAGTATCATTGCTGTTGAATATGGCATGTGTATGCTCATTGTTAGCAGCAGCGTAATATGAGGTAGGTTCTATGGTTGTCTGCGCATGCATACTTGTGTTGGCTAGGTTACTCGGCCAATAATAGTTGCCATCATACTCATTTGCTTACTCATATTTATGCCCGGATGTGACAAGGAGACAATTGTTGGATCAGCAGGAGCGTGCTCTGAAATTTGTGTTACATTTGTATCGTTAATACCAATGATATATGTTTCTCCTCTTATTGTCTTTACTCCAGTCCATATTAGGCTTGACCCTTCTCGTATCAGCTTAGCCCCGCTCCCCCCTTTATGCATGTCATTAACCAGCGATAAGAGTGTATAATACCAGGCCATGAAGAACAACATCACGGAAAGCAAAACAGCAGCACATTTCAAAACACATTCAACATTGCTAAACTTATTAGCCCTAATGGCATCCCTATTGCTATCTAACATTAACATGTTCTCTGCGAGTGCACTTCGTTGGGCCATTTTGTCACCTGGAGGGATGATACAAATTTGTTAAGTTTCCAGAATATGTACATTATATATATATTTACACATCATGTTTACTCATTGTTTCGTTTATCGTTGCTGTACTTATTATCATACATTTTTCTGTTATTCGCATCACTTGTATCCTCTTTTTTACTGTGCATTTTTATAGCAGGAGGAAGATATAGTGATGAAAAGAGAGTGAAAGGAAGAAAGATAGAGAAGTAGGGCAAGGCAAATCAGAAAGGCACATCATTGTTTTTGCTCCTTACAAGTTCCTTGTTTCATTTGATCAGGTTGTCATTTCTTCCCAACCTCACTTGTACCACTTGCACATTCCTGTTCGCTCTGAGGGAGTGTACTATTGCGTGCCATCCTCACATCTGAGAGGTGCACCCAATATTTCAGTCCCTTTACTTTCACTGCAGTGGGTGTACTGTAAATCACTTCATATGGGCCATGAAACCTTGGTGAATTCCATCTCCTGACAAAACTCCTTACATATACCTGTGCTCCTGGCATCAGCGGCCCAGTTGGGCTATCTGTAGCTGGCGTGGTAGTATCAGTTGCCACATTTTCAGTAAAAGGCGGTGCTATTCGTTGCGCTATGCTCCGTACTGCGTGCGCCAGCTGAGTCAAGTATTCCTTAAATTCTTCCCCCAGCACTGTGGCAGCCCTGTGTGCATCTGATGCTCTCCTAATCGGGGAGAGTGGTGTGTGTATTTGCCTCCCAGCACAATTTCATGGGGGCTCAAATGGTGCCTTGCATGGTTGCGTTCTGAGTTGGAACAATGCCAGGGGCAAGCAATACACCCAGTTTTTCTTCAGTGTATTACACCATTTACTCTTGAGGAGGCTGTTGATCTTTTCCACCACTTCATTAGCCATCGGATGATAAATGGAACACAGTTTGTGCTTCACCCTTAAGAGTGACGTTACTTCTTTGAAGAGGTCATTCACAAAGTGCGTGCCATTGTCCGACCGTATCACATCACATATTCCCCACCGGGAAAACACTTCTCTCACCACAAACTTCGCTGCGCACTTCGCGTCTGGGAGGGGGCATGGACCCACCTCCACCCACCTTGAGAAAGGACATTCTACCACAATTAGATATCTTGCCACGTTACATCTCTCTCCCATATCTGCATAATCTATGTGAAGCTCTCTGAAGGGCCCTGCCGGTCGTGGCAGAGTACCTCGCAATGTCTTCAATGTCATCCCTGAATTGTATGTTTGACATATTGTACAGTCTATGATCAATTTTGACAAATGCTCCTGTAAATTGGGGACAAACCAATGTTCATGAATGTCTGCGGCGAGGTGTTGTTTCGCTACATGGGTTGGAAAGTGCAGCTGTTGAAATGCTGGCTCAAGTAATTCTACCGGCATCACTACCTTCCCTGTTGTCTCCTGCCTCCAAATGAGGTCTGTGGCCGATTGTTTACATCCCTGCTTGCTCCATAATTCTTGTTCCTCCAAAGGTGCTCTCCTCTGTAACTCTATTAGCTGTGTTATGGGCGTGTTACTGTAGGCTTCTTCTAGTCGTTCTATGGTGGCGGCTTTAACAATGCACTCAGCCGCTGGTGTTATATTGAAATACGAGGCCTCCTTCGCTGCTGCATCGGTTGCCGCGTTTCCCAATGAGATCGCATCTGTGTTGTTGGTATGGGCTTGGCATTTCACCATTGCCACTACCGATGGCTCTGCCAACGCCTCTATTAATTCATTCAATAGTGTGGCGTAGTGTACTGGTGAGCCATCTGCTCGTCTGAACCCTCTTCTACGCCAGCGTGATAGTCCAGAATGGACAGTGGTAGTTGCATATGCTGAATCTGAGTATATAGTCACTGTGCATCTGTTGGCTGTACGTAATGCTTCAATTAATGCAGTTAGTTCAGCCGCTTGTGCGGAGTGATGGGACGGGAGACGCTTTTGGACGATTGTTTCATAACTATCTTCCTCCATTCATACTACTGCCATCCCTACATGCTTCTTACCTGTTTCTGGGTTTATTGACGCTGACCCATCTATGAAGTATATTTCTCCTTCCTTCAGGGCGTTTTCATTCGCCTTGGGAATATCATCACCCTCCCCCTCATAGGTTGCACAGTCGTGTTCCTGCATATCCTCCATAGTACATGGCTCTGTAATGAATGTTGCAGGGTTCACTGTTTTATACCTGACCACATGCACATTGGGGCTTGAAATTATTATCTCATATACGGTTGCCCTCTGTGTTGTCAGTGTTGATTTTGACCGCTCAAGAATCGCAAATAATGAATGCTCTGCATGCACTGTTACTGAACATCCCGTTACAATTGTAGCACTTTTTTCAATGGCGAAGGCCACGGCTGCGAGGGCCTGTTCGCACACGAAGTGGCCCTGCATCACTGCATTCAGTGTTCCGTTGTGTTAAGCCAGTGGCTTGTGGCCTAAGGATATTTTCTGTGTCAACACTGCCGTCATCAGTGTTCCATTACAGTGTGAGAACAAGAAAAATTCCCTCTCATAATCTGGGTTCGCGAGGACTGGAGCCTCAGCGATAAGGTCTTTCAGTCTGAAGTACTGAGCTATCATGTCATGTGTCCATTTTATTGGGGCTCTACTTTTTTGCGCTTCTTTTAATGCTTGCAATAATGGGCGTGTATATGCTGCAAACTCAAGGATCCATGCTCGGCAATAGTTATATATGCCAAGAAATGTTTCCATGTCCTTCACTGTCTTTGGTATTATTATGTTACGTATAGCAGCTGCCCTTTCAGGGAGTATTCGTTTTCCATCTTTCGATATTAACTGTCCGAGGTATACAACTTCGGCAAGGCAATATTGTAGTATCCCTTTATCAACCGTGTATCCTTTGGTGGCTAACACGTTTAACAGTGTTATAGAGTCTTCTCTACACTTTTCTGTTTTGCTACAGACTAGTAAATCGTCTACGTATTGTATAATGGTGCTCTCTACATCTATATTTCCAATGTCCTCTTGTAATACTCTGTTAAAAATACTTGGGCTTTCGCAATATCCCTGTGGGAGTCTGTGATGCTCATATCTGTTATTTCCCAGAGTGAATGCTGTAAGGTACTGCGATCCTGGGTCAAGTGGTATGGAGAAGAAGGCATTCTTCAAGTCAACCACAGTAAAACATGTAGATTCTTTGGGTACACTGCACAGTATTGATACCGGGTTAGGCACTAGGGGGAACTCTTTTTGAATGACGTCATTAAGTGGACGGAGATCTTGGATCATCCTTCACGCCCCTCCTTTTGCTTTTTTAATTGGAAAGATGGCTGTGTTACACAGAGAGTTTGATGGTACTATTATACCTTGGTTCAGGAGTGCATTTATTGTTTCCCTAATCCCATCCTCTGCTTCTCTTGATATTGGGTATTGTTTCACTCTTGGCGGTATGGTACCTGGTTTGAGTTTTATCTTTATTGGTGTATCTTCATGTAATAACCCTACATCATGGGGGCCTGTAGTCCAAATTTCTGGTGCCACTTTTGCCATGTCTTCCTCAAATATTGTTGGTGGGGCATTAACACTAGCCATAAGTGGGTTGTGTCAATCTCTGTACTGGATCATTATATCACACGGTATGCTTATTTCCATTATTATCTCTCCATCATCTTCGTTGTTAGTGAATAGTTCTTCGTCAGTTAGATCTCTTAGCATTATGTTTGGATCTATGCATAACACAGTTCTCCACTCGCATCCATGCGTGTCCAAGCCTATGACCATAATACGTTTACTCGATACCTGAACTGCCTCGATGTCTATGGACATTATAGTGCCTGGCACGACGTCCATGTTCGCAATTAGGCGGTATATAGTCTGACGGTGTCCTCCATTCTTTTCTCGTTATCTCAGGTACTACTCGGGCTAACACCTTGATGCCATAGATAAACATGTCTATGTCAATGGGTATCCCTCGCACCACAACTTCATTTATCATCGTGCTAATCATTAACATTGCTCGCACTGGGCATACTCCTGGGGTGGAACACACTATTCCCCACTCGGTAAACGAAATGGTCATGTTCAAATTACTTAGCAAATCTCTCCCTAGCAAGTTGATTGGCGTGGCTTCGTGGTACAGTAAAGGTGCGCGCACTGTTTTTCCCCCCACCGTTATATCACGATCTTTGGTGTAAGGAACTTTTAAAATAGCCCCAGAGAACCTCTGCGTTTCCAAATTCCTGCCTGAGAGTGGAAACCACCCTTCCATAAGGCATTATTTTTCCGCTCCTGGGTCTACCATAAAGATAAACTGTTTATTTCCTATCTCTGCCCCCACTAGTGATTCCTCTTCTGCACGTAGGGTGGTGGATAGGACTGGACACACAAGTGCTCCCTGTGGGCTGTCCTAATCTGCGTACCTTTCTTGTCCGGGCACTGAGAAAACATTATCTCCAACTACTGTTGCGCCACGGAACAGTGCAGGTGCACCATGTGCAGCTGTCGTGAAACTGTTGCTGCTGGCGTTTCCTAAAGTGTCTTGTCTTGTCATGGGCTGTGATGCACTGTGATGTGGTTGTGAGGGTTGTGAGGGTGGTTGTCTTTGCTGCATTTGGAGTTCGTTATAACACTGGTCCTGTGGTCTTCCCCCTCCCATTGGTAATCCATAGGGGCTACCTGGGTGTGGGCATCCCCATCCCTGTTCATTGTCCACGGGTGGTTGCCCTTGGAAATACCATTAGGCCCGCATTCTGCAATCTCTTGAATAGTGTCCCCATCTCCCACAGTTCCAACATGACCCTTGCTGTCCTCCTCTCATCCCTTGGCCACCGAATCCTCTATTCCCCATGCCTCTGAACCCCCCTCTCTGGCCACGGTACGAACCTCGTCCTCTTGCCGTCCTTTCTTGCCACTGTGGTCCTCTGTGTTGCTCCTCTCCGTTCCACGTTCTCCTGCTGCCCACAGCGCTGCTATTCTGACTGGCCTGCTTCCCTCACTTTCATCCCCCTCGTTCTCTCTATCTGTTGTTACGCTGGCGTTTATGGCAGCGACCTTCACTAATTTATTCTGTACCAGTTTCGCTTCGTCTGCCAGCCTTTTTTGTGATATGATATGATATGATATTTTATTTGTATCATGCTCGTACACAAGTGTTCCAGAGCGCAACTAGGCAAGGGAGGGGAACAGGTGAGAACACAACACAACTCTCTTTGATCCTCCTACAGTGGTGCACGATTATGCTCTGAATTTCAGGCCAGCCCTTGGCTTCTATCCCAGCTATCTTGTCCAAGGCCTTCTGTACCTCCTTCGGGAGCCCTTTCTTTATTATAAAATAAAACAAGGCGGTGGATTGGTTACACGCCGTACCAGTTTCGCTTCTCCACAAGTCTTGCACCCGCAGTATGAATTGCATAGGATCCTCGTTCTCCTCCATTGTACATTGCATTACCAAATGTAAATCTGGAATATCTTGAAATGTGCGCCGCAATGCGTCCCATACTTGTGCTCGAACATTGTTGAAGGGTGATCCATCGTGGTGGTCACAACTCATTGTTACTCCTGGGAACCCCACCTTTTCCCACACAGCGTCTGCTTGATCACCGACGGCGGACACTAGCAAACGTTTTACATCACCTATCGCTAACGGTACTCCTGCCGTGTTCTTCTTGAACGCATGTATCCATTTCCTTGCTCCTCCCGCAAGTGGGGGGAGGAGTTTCAACAGGTTGTTTTTGTCCATCTGGGCCCACAGAATATAGTGTGGCCTACCTGCTCTTTTGTGTATCAACGGCATCTGCAACTTATGCTTCTTTCCTGTTTTACTTAGCGTCCCTTTCTTTGTCTTACTTAACAGCATATTCCTACTCGCTGCCTTAATCTACCCTGCCATCATGTGGGTGATGGTGGATCTAAGTCATCGAAATGATGTGGCAGTGGGGATCCTACAGCTGCCACTCCTTCCTCGTATTCGTCTAGATCACTCCACACCTATTCTATTTCTTCTTCTTGCTGGCCATTCTCCTCTTGTCCTTCCCCTCGCTGGCTTTCTGGGGTGGCTGGGCGCATGATTCTCACTGGTTTATCATTCAGATGGAACAGGAATTCTCCCGATCGCCATTCTCTCTGTCCGCCCCTGTGATGTGGGTGTTCCCTGAGACAATATGGTCTGCGCAGGCTCTGGCGTCGCTGGGGCTAACTGCCCTGTTGCACTTAGCGGGGGTGTGAGATCTGCTACGGACAATGGTGGTACTTCCCCCCCCCCGGTAGCATTTGGCCCCTGTCACACAGTGCTCTTAGCCGTGTTATTTCCATTTGTGCATGCGCTAACTGGCGGTCTAAATCTCTGGTTAATCGCGCTAAATTTACAGGGGGTGCACTTGTTGGGCCATAAAGGCCTCCTTTGTCATACGGCGGTGGCGCAGTGGCTACCGCTCCACTTGGGGGAGTGGGGATGGGGCACGCTGGTATATACAGAGGCTCACTGTATCCTACTGCTGGTCTTGTCACTAAGGGGTATATTTTGGTTGTATCATTCTCAGCTGTGGCCGTTGTGCATTCACCCTTTGGTGTTCCGCTTACCTCTTCCTGTGTTTTCTGCTTTTTGATTGTTTTTTCTGTATTTACCTCTGCTATAGGGGTAACTTCCTTGAAAATTCGCCACAAGTCCAATACCTCTCTTCTGTTCTGCAACTGTTTTCCCTTATATTTTGCCAATAAATGTGTGGATACTAAGGGACTCACATCAGGACTTCGGCAGATTTCGCCCCAGCTCTGAGCTGGGGGAAATCTGCTGAAACTTCACGTATTACCGCCGGCGGGAAATCCGTCGGTGGTAAGAGCGCGAAAATTCCCCATTGAGCCCAATGGGGAATGGGGCATTCCCGAATGGGCTAAATGGCGAATGGGGATTAACATTACCGCCGAACTCGTGATCCGGCGCTATTAGCGCCGGGGCATTCGGTGGTAGGGCTAATACCGGATGCGGTAATACCGCCGGCATTACCATCAAAGTCGTGATCAGGCCCTAAATCTAACACCCTTTTGTCAAACGACCCTCCCTCTGGCCAAATTGGTGTCACGCTGTCCCCTTTTATCTCCATCACCCATTGATCATGGTATTTCTGTATCCTGTCACTATATAGTGGGAGATGTTGGCAAATGTGAACTAATGGTGTCATTCCCCCCATGAACCAACTTTTTTATAGGTAAACAATATATTAAGCGTTTCCCAATTACTGACAGTTATTGTGCATCAATATTCAACGTTACCTTTGTAATCATTGCATTTCCAATTTCAACAGTTCTCTTTCGCATATATAACCCCTTACCAACAAATCACTTACAACATTTTGACATACACGACAATAATGGACAAAAAAGACATATAACACATAACATGCACTACCTGTGCGCTTTTATCTCCCCCTTGTTCCCGTTACTGAACACTTTTTATCCTCCCCCGCTGGCTACTCTTCTCATTCACTCCCCACCTCTAACACCCTCTTACTTCTTTCTCAAGAATTCTTGCTCATGCGGAAAAAGAATATTCTAAATAACTACTCCGAGTCTACTCAATATACGAGACCCCTACTATTTTCTCTTTATCTTCACTTATTACTGGACGAGACAATGCTATGCGGCACCACCTTCTACCCCGACCCCAGTCAGGTCTGCACACCAACCAAGCCGTGGCCCGCCTCGCCGAGCAGCTTCTTCAGTTCGGTATTTGTCAACCAGGAACCCTTGACGCTTTCTTGTAGTGCGCACAGGCTGGTCGTACGCGGAGGCGATGGTTTTGCTGGGGGGCATCCCGGATCTCGCCGCATGGTGTGGGCCTCGAGGCACCTCTCCAAATCATGTCGCAGGGGGTCACCAAATGTTTGTGCCCCCCGTCTTTCTCATGCAAAAGAATAAAACTGACACACCCCAGACGGTGAATGAGGCAAAGAGAGCAGGCTGCGAGAGTTCAAGGCAAGGTTTATATAAGTAAATGTCATTCAAAGATCTCTGTTGCCTCTGAGAGCGCTCTGACCAAAATTAATGTTACAATACATTTTATAGAGCAAATGACGCAAATAACATAGGATACTACGTTGGTCCCAGATTGGACAGTCCATATGGTGCCCATGGTGTGGGTGGCATCTCTTCCTCCGGATTGGCTGCTTGGTTGGCGGGAGGATGGACATCAGGCATCTGTGCTCCGAATGGGTGAAGGTCAGGTCGCTGTGAAACAGGGTGGTCACTAGCTAAGCTAACATAATATATTCTCAAAAATGCATGCACTAAATACTGATCGTTCGAAGTCTTTGAACAACTCATCATGTCTCTATAACTTCACACATGTATCTATACTATCAGTTACATCGGATTAAAAAGGCCTTAGGTTAAGGTCCTTGACCACCATAATATACCGGTTGAAGTGAGGGTATGTGTTCATAAGAATCTCTGGTATGTGACATTTGTTAGTGGTAGACAACGATATACTGCAGGGGGTCTAATGTTAGTTGGGGATCTGTTGGGTGGGCATCATGGTGTGATCATTGGTCTGGCACATGAAAGGAATACCTTGCAGGGGCACAGGGTCACCATGGCAGTAAGTTTCCACTGGGGAGGGTGCGGAGGGCAAGGACACGTTTGTGAAGATGAACGAGCTATGTGCTTAGCTCATGCTGGTTCACATGCAGGACAGTGATCTCAGAGGAAGAGAGATGTGTTACATTTATTATTTGTTGCAAGTACCTCCGGCTTCGCGTGAGAATGGAGCCACAGAGTTTTCCCGTCAGAGTGGGAAAGATGGTGGGGGCCATGTGCCCTGCGCGTCTGGCCATTGCGAGAAAGGGAAGAGAAGCGTTTTGTACTATCGCATTGAGGCCTAGTCACCAAGATGGAGTCGAAAGGGGGTACAATGGATGCCCTGTGTCCTCCTCGGTGGTCCCATCTATGCGAATGTTAACCAAAGTCGACATCGCATAAGGGCAGGGGGCGAACCCACCACTGGAGGCACTTGGTCCGAGTTTTGTACTGAGAAGTAAAGGATGTGAGGGGCCTGCTGGCCTCTCGCTCCCACACACCATCTCCATCTTTTTCCCTCACTCTCTGCCAGGTCTCCCTTGGCCCTCCTCTTACCCCTACCTGTGAGGCTAAGAACCTCAGGGTCATCTTTGACTGCACACGTTCCTTCTGAGGTCTCTAAAAAGTCAAACTTCCTACTGCACCTCCTCAGAGGTACTCTGCCTTTCGTCTCCTTCCCTCAGAAGCTCACTGTCTCCCAAGCTCTGGTTCTCTCTAGGTTGGATTATTGTAACAGCCTCTTTCTAAATCTAACGGCCTCTACTCTCCGCCCTCTGCAACTTATCCAGAACAGGACTGCGAGACTTGTCCTTGGCCTCAAGCCCTGGGATCGTATCTCTCCAGCTCTGAAATCTCTCCATTGGCTCCCAGTGGATGCAAGGATTAAATTCAAAACCCTCTGGATTGTCCACAAGGCTTTTTGGGGCATGGGTCCAAAATACCTTCAGCTATACCTCCGCAAATACCTCCCCTCACGAGTTCTTCGCTCCTCTACCGCTAACTCCCTCTGGTCAATCGTTTTACATAGAAAAAACCTGGGGGTAGATCTCTATCTTTGACTGGGGCCTCCCTCTGAACAGCCTCCCTGTCACTCTAAAACCTGGGGAGAACCATCTCTGGTTCCGGAAGCACCTCAAGACCTTCCGCTTTGCTTCTGCTTTTGCTGCCCTCTCCCCTGCTGATCTGCTCTCTCTTGAAACTGTGCACCTGGCCACCCTCTGTCCCCTGCTCACCCTGCCACCCTCCTGCACTGCTTCCAGGCCACCGCTTGCACTGGGGACTGTATCTGTACCCATACAGCCCCCCACCCATTTTCTTCTTTTTCTGCACTTATCAGACTTACCCAGTCTGCTGCCTTAAACACAGCACTTGCCACTTGCTGGCTGCACTACCACTGTTTATTGCCTTCATTTTCTATTTATTTGTATTTATTATTATTTATCTGCTCTCCTCTGCTCCACACTCTCCACTCTCCGCACTCTCCACTCTTCCCCTTCCATGCACTTTTTCCCTTTTCCCTTTCCCATGCACTTGCGCGTTCTCAATGTCACTGGGTCTGGTAAAATCGTTGTTGTGTTGTGTTCTCACCTGTTCCCCTCCCTTGCCTAGTTGCGCTCTGGAACACTTGTGTACGAGCATGATACAAATAAAATATCATATCATATCATATCATATCATATCATATCTGTGCAGTTTTTACAGCTGATTCAGTGCAGATATGATGGCAGGTTCTACATCTCCTAACATTTCATTGGAATGTTCCCTGTCATCTCTGTTCTTCATCTGGTAGAAATGTGCTTCTATTGAGGGGACGTGCAAGATTGTTGGGCTGTTTATATGCAATTAAAGGTGTCCCTTGGAGATGTCAATCAGCTCCACATCTTTGTTAAATATTGATTGTTTGTCCTTAACAATTCTATTTACTTGTGTTAGTGCTGGATGATATGTGATAACCAAGGGTATTCTTTCAGTGTTTTTTCTGTCTCTGCATTGAAGCGTGTCAATTCTGGGTATTCTCAATGCCCGATCAAATTCCCTGTCAATTTGTCTGGTTGAGAGGGACCTTTGCAAGAAGGAGTAATGAAGTGTGGCAAGTTGGTTGTCCCATGACTTCCTGTTAGAGCATGTGCATTGTAATATATAAACAGGTAAAGTGGGTAAATATGTGAATGGTTAAACCCTCTCTAATATTTGGGATTCATAGATCTTGTGGAAACTTCAGATTCAGTGAACCGGGGCAAGCCTTGGAATTTACTTACAGGAATTGGGATACAAAATGTTTTATTAAGTGTTCTTACATCTTTTTACTGGTTTAATGGCACAAGCAAGTTATGAACAAGATGGCCGCTTATCTAGAAGCTAGAAGCTTCAAGGTTAACAGGGGTGTCTGTCAAGTGTGTGGTTCACAGGGTACAATCTTGAATGTTGCGACAGATTGTCTCAAGTTCAGTAAAATAAAAATCAGTATGCAGATGGTGTAGTTCTTATTGCAAGCACACCAATAGGCCTCTAAAGCCCGGTATCAACCTATTTCGATTTTATGGAATGTCTGGATCTGAGAATAAATTCAGCAACAACAAAAGTTATGAGGGTGTGAAAATCAGGGTTGACGTAGGAAAATATGAGAAAAAGGGGACTGTGTAGAATCTGTTACAATTTTCCCATATCTGAGAATCATATTTGTAGAGACCCTAACTTGACAGCCACATCTAAATGCACTGGGCTGCACGGTTATAACCCTAAGGAGAACACTTAACCAATACAGCGTAAAGATGAGTAGAATCTCCATATAGTCAGCAATTGCAACCTATAATATTAACAATAATTCAGTAGCTATGTTTTATGGTGGCATTGTGGTTATAGCCAACTCCACAATAATTGAAGTAATGCAGAGAGATCAACATTCCTTTGCACCTCCTATTCAGTGCTTTAAGGAGTATCACGTCAAATATAATATTTCGAGGATGGGGCTTATGCCCAATAGCTTTACAGTTAGAAGTCAGCACAGTTTTGCTCTGGTTAAAGATCTGGAGAATACAAATTAATACATTGACATATTTTAGCGAGGAATATCTTCAGAAGTCAGGTATTGCTTTAAAGATAGCAAGGCCAATGAAGGTAAAATGTATATTGTTGAAAATGGGCTTGATGCATTTGTTAGTGAATCCATTAGTTCATCCGTCTTATATTGTAAAGTAGTTGAAAACAAAGTGCGTTCATGAAAAGGAAAATCTTAATGAAGTACACCCTCAAGCTCAACTCCAACAAATGCTGAATCAGAATCTAAGAGAAACAGTGGTGCAAAAATCTAAACCTTGATATCTCAACAATCTCATATCTCTCTATGCCATTCGTAGTATTCTGATCACCAAGACTATAGCTGATTACTACTCCATCTCAATCGTGGCAGCTTTTCACAGGAGCAAAGCCCTCTTCAAAGTAGTAAAGTACTGTACCAAAGACTAACTCGACCATGAGGTGCCAGCAATTAGGGAAAATGTGATGACATCAACACATATTTCATTGAAAAAATAGAAAAAATCCAAAATAGCACTCTGATGAGCCCCAGCACACACACTACCCCTTTTAAATGTATTATCTCCTCTTTCTCCCCCTGGACCTTCTATAAATGCTTGGCTCCCTCAAACCTACATCTCGCTCTGACGCTAGCCACCAACATTGAACAACTGATGGGCCCGGCACCCAATGTGCTTGTCAGCATCATAATTGCCTCCCTCACTGAAGGGTAATCCCCAAACAAGCTCAAGACTAGCCTCATATGATCTCTTTTGAAAAAAACTCACCACATACCCAGATAACTGGACCAACTACCGACCTAGTATGAGCCTCCCGTTTATAGGCCAATTCTTTGAGAAATTTGTCAGTACACAATTACTTTCCAGAATCGAAAAATGAAACCTCCTAAACGACAATCAGTCTGAATCACCCCCTAAGTACAGCATTGAGGCAGTCACAATCAGATGGTGGACGATACTCTCCAAATGATGGATAAGGGTGACTCATGTCTCCTCATCTTCCTTGACCTTTCACTGTTGACCACCACATCCCCATTTTACTCCTCGCAGACAGGATTGAATTCACTAGCACTGTCATGAATTGGTTTACTTTCTAACACTCTGGTAGTCACCAGACCATTCAGAGGAACAAGATGGGTTCTAATAGAATCCCAGTATCCTGCTAAGAACCTCAAGACTCCATCCTATCACTGATCCTCCTTCCCTATAAATGGAGCCTCTGGGCACCCTCTTCAAAGATTACTATATAGCCATATACCAATAAGCAGATGATACTTTGTTTGACATGAGAGTAAAAAGCCCAGAGTATATCAGTCATCTCTACAATTACCTAGTCTTTATCCATTGCTGGATGTCAATTGCCTTCCTCAAACCTAACCCCTCCATGTTCAAATGTGTCCTCATCGGCCCCTTACTAAACAGCAACCTGTTCAACAATGGTTCAATTATATGCACCTAGAAAGATTTCATCCACAGATCTCTAATTCAGCAAAATCCTTAGGCTTCACTATTGATGGCAGGCTGGCCTTGCAGAAACAAATAGCTGATAAGGCCTAAACAGCCTGGCTCCAAAGATTCATCTCTTGCTAAATTAAACCTTGCATCCCACTACAGATCATCCAGGCTGCAGTGCAGGTATTTGTGGTCCTGCAAATCAGTGTTGGAAACTGACTCCTGACAGGGCCCCCCACCACTCACTTGGCTTCCTCAAAGTAGTCCACCATGCTGCATCACCTTTTATTAGGTGAGTGAGCAAATATTCCCTAATCATCTCCACTTTATGTGAAATACAAGGGCTTCCTCTCGAGGCCACAATACTGTTCAAGACTGCATGTATCATCCACAAAGCATTCACAAGTAGCTCACCAGCATACCTGGTAGCTAAGTTCCACAATTCTCGTGGCACGAGCTTCTCCCACAGCAAATTGACCAACCGCTTGAATCAAAAACTAACCCGCAAAGAGATGAGCCTCAAACAATCCTTCTATTTTCACTTACCCCCCCCCCCTCTGGAATTCTATACCCATATCAGATGGGAATGCCCCTGCAATTCTACAGTTTCATAAATCTCTCAAAACATTTCTACAATACCTGACCAAGAACTAATCCTGATAAATGCACAGACTGACGCATATACAACTTCCCACAGTACTGCGCTACCAATAAGAGATGCCAGCCTAAACACTGGCTACTCACATTATCCAGTGCTCCGATGATCTCAAGCTAGGTCCACAACATAAACAATGAAATAAAAGAATTAAGATAGAGAATTAAAAAATTATATATTAGGATTTTGTCTTCCCTTGAAATGCAGGCAAAACTTGGAAGGATATTTGAGCTGGATACGTAAGCCGAGACATTGGCCCTCATTACGACCCTGGCGGATTTCGCGGTGCTAAATGCACCGCGAAGCACGGCGGAAAGCCGTCGATAGCGCCATGGGGGTTGGCGGATTTACCACCCCATGCCGACCTTGGCGGAGCGGTAAATCCCCAATCCCCATTTTACCCTTCCCCATTCCCATTCTTGCCCCATAGGGTATAATGGGAGTGGGGAAGGAGTTAATTACGCCGCCGTAAAGTACGGCGGCGTAATTAACAACGAGGTCCCTTAGCGCCATGGTTTTCTCCGCCCGGAAAAACCAGGCGGAGAAAACCTCCATGGCGCTAAGGGAACTCGTAGTACGGCGGACGGGTCCGCCGCGATTAGCGCTGGCGGAAACCCACTCCGCCAGGGTCCTAATGAGGGCCATTGTTAATTATTTATACAGATGAGAGCAGATTCTTTCTGACTTCCAGAAAATCAAGTTAGCTAGGCCACATTTCAGTAAAACTCACCGACTGAGATGTGACGTACATTAAAAAGAAGAGTTTATGCACTTTATTTCATTCTGTCCATACTACAAACACATCAGAAATAGTTTTTTAATTTCGTTTTATAAAGACTGGAGTACATATCTGTGAAGGGTTCTTTAGCATGCGTTAATGCTACTGGATAATAAAACTACTTGATCAGTTTGCTAGTTTTTAAAACTAGATTTGAAAAATAGGTATGAGATAGTAAATGAAGATTTGGAATGTTTTGGAATGTTTTATCCACCTTACTAAAGGCAAGCAGTACCCCTTTTGAATACTCCCTCTCACACGGTCAGGGGTGACCACAATTGTTTATATACAAAGGAGACAGTTTCAATGATTTCAAATTTGCTGATCTATAGAGCAGCAAATTTGAAATCATTGAAACTGTCTCCTTGGAATGTTTTATTGCATTCTTTTATGCTGTAAATTATGTATCAAGATAAAGATTTGTTTATTACACATAATCTCCCGTATGTATGAAAAATGCATGGACACACAAACAACCACCACACACTTACTCCAAATAAACATATGGGCAGATGCACACGTAAAACTACCATATCGATATCCCGGGATATTGTTAGGGGCGGACGCCATCCCAGCCGAGCTGCTCTGGGAGCCCGCTGGTGCGAAGTCATATAAGGCCTAACTCCTTCCCCTCACCCAATCAAGAACGCTAGGTCCAGACAAGAGGCAAGGAATTACTGCGGTTTATTACAGCCAAAGTACAAAAGGGAAGAAAATCCACGCATCTTTCAATGGACACTGACTCGCAGGCCAGTTTTGATAACATCTGACATCACGATTGGCGTCATTCTCGGGAACTGTCTCAAACACTTATTTTCACTCAGGATAGGTCATTGAGTGGTAGGTCCCATATAGGAGCCTTTGGAGGTGTGGTGATATTGGATAGGATTGTGTCAGCGGGTACGCTTGACCATTCCCAAAAAGTTGTTACTTGGAATTTGTTACAGTGAGCAAGACTCGTGATTGGTCGATGACCCCCACTGTCCACTCCTAAGGTCCTTGTTTGTGATTGGATGAGCCCCAAGCTCCCAAGCCTGAGACAAACTCTGTTCCCAGCCCGCGGAACACCTGTGAATGGTGCCTTGTGCAATTATGTATCTGCAAGGTGCAACTATGTTGTCAGCATCATAACCGTGTGTAGCCCACAGCTGCAATGAGCGCGCTCCGGTTCCCAACGCAGGACTGTAGCGTGGATGTAACAACTTTGTTGCAGCTAATGTCTGGATGGTGGAACAGGTTGCTCTTCTCAGACACCAATCTTGGCAGCTCCTCAGCTCGGCCAGATCACGTGCTGGAGAGCACGTTTTGAGAACCCAGGATCTCTGAATTATTCTGTATTTTGTCAGAGAGCGCACCTCTCCTGCAGCCAGTGTTACTTTGGTTCAGAGTGAGGAATGTCATTTGCAACACTGCAACCTTAGCGGTTGCTTAGCTACTGTCACAGTAGTTCTGCATGCACAGCATTCTGTGAGGCTTGTTGCCCCTTTCTAAGTTGATCGTGGCCTACTACATTTCCTGAGCCATGGTCTGGCTCCTATTGTGCACATCTTCTTGAAGTCTGTAGGTTAGTACGTTATGGCTGTCACGTCTCATGAGTGCTCCTGCCACAGCATGGGGTTATTTGCATATAAGCGTATGCAAGCATTACACAAACTCTTCTTGCTTCTTGCGTTACCGCGGTGCTGTAGCAGGCCTAATCGCAAAATAATAAACATGCAGACAGTACATATATGTCACTGTCCTCTAAGCCATTGAGCTGTATACCTGTGTTCTTCATGTAGTTGAGTGTGTGGGTATGTACAGGATGTGCAGATAGCATTTGTGCTTCATGTCTGACATAGCTAGGTTGTTGTGGTGTCTCTAATGACTAGTGGCCTGGTTTTTTGCCACTTTGTCAATTCTGTCCATGTAACTGTCTCAACTCCGTCTTGGGTTTCTTAGTTTACTCTGGGTAAAGTCTGCACTGCTGCAGGATTGTAGGGTCTGCTGGGAGGGTATCTCTCGTGATAATTATCCATCATGGGAGCAGTGGGAATGGATGTGAGTTCACATGAATGACGGCCATATTGTTGCAGATGCTTCTTTCTGTTGGAGAGTGTTCCAGGACGGAGGGCATGTTCTGATTCTCCCTCTTCAACATAAACACACGTATATAGACAATGTGCACAAGAGCATGAGTCAACCTTGATATATTCAAAAATGCTCAAAGCACACAGACAGGTATAAAACATCTATTGGATATTTCAGACAAGGCCACGATATTGATACCACAAACACAAAGACATACACTCAAACAGTGTCATGTTGCTACAGAAGTGGTCATTTAGTCACTGAAGCAAGGAAAAGAGGTAGGTTTTCAAATAAAAATGAATAAACACACTTTGACGAATTGTGGGAATTCATCCCTCCCTAGGGGGAGTCCGCCACTGTGAGGCTAAAGAACTGAGCCCTCTCTGCAACACACTCCCTTGGTGTTAACTCAAGTGGGATATCACCATGACAGACTATGCCTTTGGGACAAGGATTCCGTTTCTGTGTGGAACTCCCTAGAGGACATTCCAAAGGTACCTCTTCAAATCCATCCAGTAAAGATATATATGAGTAAAGTAACAATATATGCGATTGTCAGCAGGAAGCTGTGACGATTTCGTTAACTAAAGAATCATCTTTTACTATGACAAGGAGGATGACCAGTGGAGGAGAAGGGAAGCTACTGAAGACAGAGAGAAAGGAACACAGAACTGTTCAGGGGTAATCCCACAGCTGCGTAAGATATTCGAGGACAGGAGACTGGAGACAGAAAGAGGAAGCCCATGAATTTTGAATCAGCACGCACACTAATAAAGAGTAGAAGCTGGACGAATCGTGTCCTGTTACTTTGAGGAGGTAAGAAACAGTAGTAGATGCGCAGCATCTAGGAGACACAAGACAGAGAAACCAAGTTGCATGCATGGCATCCCAATACAGAGTGAGAAAGAGAACAAAAGAGTGGTAGTGTGACCACAGCCAATTTGCAGTGGATGAAGAGAACAATGCTGAGGCTATGCCGCAAAGGCAAACATGGAACCAATGGGTATATACAATAGTGAGGAACCAGAAGATGAGATGACACAAAGGAAAAACTATTGAAGGAACATGCGATCTCAACCTGACGACACAGAGAGAAGAAACCGAATGCATAACAAACCCTGTGACCGTATCCCTCGTAAACAAAGGTAAGAGACTCGGGAGGGGGAGACTGACAATCATTACTGGAATGCTCATACTCGTCCCAATTAAGAGAATGTACAGACACAAAGAAGATTGAATAAGAATCATTATTGGAGTGCTCATACTTGTCCCAGTGAAGAAGAAGAGATTTGCATTTTTAAATATAGAAGAGTTAATGAACTATGCGAGTTGCTAAAAACAGTCACCAGAGACTAGTTGCAGACAATCTATTGAACTGAACTTTATCAGAAGCCAAATCCACAGGAGAAGGGAGACATTCTCCTATCTTTAGTTGATCAGATAGTGGTAGGGTCAGAAAGGTTTAGTTTGGATAGTGGACAGATTCTGTTAATACATTCACTGATGACTGACAAGCACCTTAGGAAGTTTTGTTAGGTAGGGAAGCCCCATAGTATACAGAAAGGAAGGCCTTTATCCTTTTATTTGAATAAATACCTCAGTGAAATTGATTTTCAGAGTCCATGTCCTTCTACTGACCTTTCACATACGGTGTCAGAGTGGGATCAGTACCAACTGCCTTTTAAAGGTACTAATATAATGTCAAGATAACAATAAGAATACTGCTGCAATGCTCTACTGCACTCAGGTCTTTTTCACAACATCTCCTTAATTTGTATCGAGTATAGGGCAAGGCTGTGTCTTTGCACCAATCCTTCTTAACCTTTTAAAATAATCAGATGTTTAAAATCCTGATTGGAATCATGGCGGATTCTCTCATAGTTGTAGTCATGTGGATCCCTAGATTATTTTATACTGCTCTTGACCCACACATGTTTCCTTAAAGGTCCTTCTAGAGGAGTATGCACAGCACCTGAATTTATTGGAGCACAGATCAATGCTACTAAATGGGCTATCAAGGTCAGTTAAGACAAATTATGGCGGTGATTTCATTACTCAAGTGGCAAATATGACTATTAGGGTCTGAGATTTTGTAGCTCCTTGTCCAACCTTAAGGATATCTAAACAAAGGGACCATATGAATCAAGCGGTTGGGGGTATTTTCAATTTTGCACAGAAATGTAAAGCCCGACCCATAAATGTATTTTTGTTGCAAGCTTACAAAGCAAAGGCACATTTGGTTGCATTAAATGGAGTGGGAATTTGGAGAGTCAAGCAGTATGAGCAGCTGCAAAGTATTAATCATTTTTTTCCGTAAAAGATGCTTTGGGCTCCCTAAACCTGTTCCCCATTTCTCGTGTCATCAAGAGATGGGGGTGAGTTTTTTGAGTGATCAGTTGCATGAACCCTCTGTTGAGCTCTTCCTAAATGTCCCTACAAATCCTGTTGCCTGCATGCCAAAGATAATTACGTTGGGCTCTGAAAGAGTGTCCATGCTGTAAAGATTCCCTGAATATTTTATGTCATAAAAGAACTATCAAAAGTCATTGTTTGGACTTGTGTCACACCATACACATTAGTAGCTTTATTGGAACAATTTTAAACACGATTTAAAGTGATCTGCTAGCAGCTACCCTTTAAATAAGAAAGGGTAGGGACCTGGTAAATCCTCAAACACATGTTATTACAAATGTTTTTCTGTAACCCAGACGTAAAACCCTATCTCAATAAATAATTTTCAAGTCAGTATCACTGTGTTGTCACCAGGTTGTGGTTTAATCTCCATGAACTAAATTCTGTTGCCGGAAAATGGCAAAGCCACACTGGGTTATCCGTCAATTTACCCTTTTGTCCTGCAAATGTAAAGTCTAGATTGCACTTTCTGTATTTCTACATATAATGAAGCTAGCAGAAACCTTTTCGTTCCAATCGTGGAGATGGCAAACCTCAGGCAGTGCGGTCACACTTTCTTGTTTGTCCTGTGGGCAAATTGCTGTTAATCACCTAGCTGCTAAGCAACTGTGTACCGGCCACATTGACCAAGCAAGCAACCGTGTTATTGGCCATGTCTAAGTTGCCATGATGTTTTAAAGGCTAGAGGTTGCTTTGGTGACTTAGCCCAGTCATTGTGATTGACAGGTGGTGTTTTATGGGCTTGCAAGGAGATTCATTATGTTGTTTTTATGGTTTTAATTTGATTAAGCAGCATGGGTTTTCTTGGATTTTATTGAATTTCGTATATAATCTTATTTGTATTGTGTCTTCAATGCTGCTATTTTGTATTTTTACGGTTGTTATTGATTGAAATAAAGTATAAATCCGATGATTCAAAATGGCACGTTAGTTGATGCAAGCACATGACAATGAAAAGTGTATGGTAGTTGGAACTAAATTATGAGCTGAGTGTTCCTTTGGCTTTGATAGTAAGAGGTGCAATTGATTGTGAGCATGGTAATCTATAAAAGAAATAAGGACGAATAACTCTGCTTTGACCTGCAATGTTCCACTACCAGATCACAGTTCATTGAAGGTTGTGTAATGAATATGTCTCTGTACTTTTTTTTAAACTCTACTCTTCGGATACATGAGACAACGAGCTGTCCCATACAGAGGACAGAGCGAGAATTATCAGGCTTTGGTTAAAACCAAGCTTGATTATGGTAATGCCATATATACAGGCCTACCAAAACTCCAAATCACTCAAAATGTGTATTTATACTACTAGTGTTTCCTTGATGGAATGATGTCTCAATGTGCTGTGGATCTTTCCAATAACCAAATGTTAATCACATACTTTTCTTAACCTGTTGGTGTCTGCTCCAGAAAGACCATTGTGGCAAGTTGCCTTGCTACTGAGCCAAGAAAATGCACAGACATAACTCCCTCCAGAATCCTTACATCAACAAACCAAGGCAGTCTCACTGTGCCTAATGTAAGATGTTCAACCTGGGGCGGTCGCCTCTCCATATTGGGACCTAAACACCAATATAATATCACAGTCACTATTACTCTTGATCCTAACTATCTTCACTTTAGGGCTTTTTCCCAAAACCCATCTGTTAAACAACTAGGTCTCCGATGGTGTGCATGGGACCTGTGCTGGACCTTTTTCTCATCTGCAGGGGTGAACCTCTGCCAAGAGGAGAATCAGTGTGCAGTGGTGTACTATATAGATTATTAGTAAATGGTGCGGCGCAAAAACAAAGAAAGCCATTTACCTATTGGTCCATTTGCAAGCCTTACCTTCTGGTAATCCCGCTCACATTGCACCACATCCCTCGCGCCGGTCCTCACCTTTCTTCCATGTTTCTTCAGGCCGTTATGGAAAGGGAGAAGGGACTAGTCCCTTCTCCCTATTCCATGATGGCAATTTTTCTATGTTTACCCTGGCCAACCTTTTTTAAAATGTGAGTTAATGGGCACCATGGAAAGTCAAAGGGAGAAGGAACTGCATGTAGTCCCTTCTCCCCTTCCATGGTGGCCATTTTCTTTGTTCACTATGGCCGCCACAGAAAGAAAAAACGGACTACGTTTTCCTGTCCATGACAGCGATTTTTTCAGGCTGCAAAACGCAACGTATCTCGCAGCTGGAAAAAAAACCCATTAGTAACCCGGTCTAACAGGCTGGGGTACTAATGGCAATAAGCCCCTTGACTGTGGGCCATTACAGCATATGGTAATACCCCCGGGGCCTTAGGTAACTATGGGCCCCTGGGGCACTACCATATGCTGTAATGGCCCACAGTCTTGGGGCTTATTGCCTAATTAAGCTCACTCACTGCTTCAGATCAGGAGTTAGAAATACCTGAAGCATGGAGAAAATATATTAGTTAAAATTTAGGTGTGCTGCTATAATGTATGGTAATCAGACAAATCAACCATTTTAAATGATAAATGGAGTTTGTAGGATTTCACTAAGCAATTCACAAATAACATATATGTATTCTAATTTGAAATATCCGTCTTTCGCAGGATTCACACAGTTTACACCTGCAACCTGCGTTCTTGAAGGCGAACATACAGCTTTGAGATGCCTGCCATTCATCTCAGCAAATTCTCTGAACGCAGACTGTACAGTCAACTGGTTCAGGCAAAGTGAAAAAAATGATGCGGGCAAAGTAATAATAGAAACAAACCATCGAATTGTTGCCAGTGAGGCATCCCTTGAATTTTGGCCCGCTGAAGTGAGGGACACAGGGAAGTATCGATGTGTTTACAGGTAGGTATACAAGCACATTTATAACCTTTCAAAAATAAAATGTAATTGAACTGCAATTAAATTCCAATGAGATGTGATATAATGCATATCAAAACATTGCCTGGTTAACCATGCTCCGCTTATTTATTTATTATTTATTTATTCGTATTTGTTAAGCGCACAGAATCAGCCCTGAGGCATCGTGGCGCTGGTTACAGAAAAGCGCTGGTTACAGGAAAAGCGCGTCTTAGTTACAGCATAGAGGCATACAGGCATACAAGTTTGGGCAGTAGCAATATTTAGCAATGTGTGCCTGATTGGCTGTAGGTAGAGGAAATGTAGTTAAAGAGAGAGGTTTTGAGTTTTTTTCTAAACGCTGTGAGGGAGCCTTCTGCTCTTAGAGCATAGGGGAGATTGTTCCAAAGTTTTGGTGCTATGTAGGGGAAACCCTGCCCTCCTGCTGTAATCTTGTTGATGCGTGGTACAGTGAGTTGGTTAGTGTAGCACAGTCTGGTAGGTCTGGATGAGGTCGGTCTGAGAATGGTGTCTGAGAGATATGATGGTGCAGTGTGGTGGATACATTTGTGGGTAGTAGTCAGTACCTTGAAGGTGATGCGTTCTTTGACAGGGAGCCAGTGAACTGATTGTCTTGCCAGTGTGATGGGGTCCCTTTTGGACATGTTTAAGGCTGCTCTTAGAGCGTTATTTTGGGTGACCTGAAGTTTGTTTAGGTTTTTTTCAGAGGTGCCGGCTAAGAGTGCATTGCAATAGTCAAGTTTAGCGCCTATGGTAGCTCTTGCTATTGAAAGGCAGTTTTCTTTGGAGAGGAATGGTTTGATGGCGTTGATGAGTTTAGTGCTTAGTGCAGATGCGGAGACAATGGCACTAACTTGTTTGTCCATGGACAGGGTTGCATCAATGTAGACCCCTAGCGTTTTCACAGAAGATAGGACTGGGATAGTGCAGTTGTCGATGTTGAAATTGGCATAGCAACTATCTAGCCTGGCCAGTGTGGATTTTTGGCCGAGGATAAGGATTTCAGTCTTATCCCCGTTAAGACATAGGCCGTTAGTGGCCATCCAGGCTTGAATGGTGGCGTAAATGAGTTTTAGAGCTAGGGCGTCTTTGTGGTATGAGCCTGTTAGAGGGAGGAGCACTTGGGTGTCGTCAGCGTAATTGGTGTAGGCAATCCCAAGTGCATCAAGTTTCTCGAATAGGGGCTTAGTGAATAAATTGTAAAGCGTAGGTGCTGTACAAGAGCCTTGAGGGACACCGCAGTGTATTATGGATGGTGTTGCGCTAGAAGTGTTTGAAAAGACTTTCATGGCCCTCCCTTCAAGAAATGATGTTATCCAGGAGGTGGCTTGGTCAGAGAAATGTGCGGAGTGGGAGAGGTGTGAGGTGAGGGTCTTGTGGTCCACTAGGTCGAATGCCGCAGAGAGGTCGAGGAGAAGTAAAAGGGCGGGTTTACCTAAGTCCAATATCTTGGTTATTTGGTTTTTAAGGTCCAGCAGAGCAGTCTCTGTTCCATAGCCTTTGCGGAAGCCTGACTGTCTGGTACCTAGGATGGAGTTAGATTCGAGGTATAGTTGGATTTGGCTGTGTGCCACTTTATCTAGAATCTTGAGAAGGAAGGGGACTGTTGTTATAGGTCTGTAGTTGTTAGGCACCGTGGGGTCGAGAGTGGGCTTTTTTAGAAGTGGGCGCACCCAAGCTTCTTTAAGACTGTCTGGGACAGAACAAGTCTTGAATGAGGCATTAATGAATGCGGTAATGATTGGGGCAAGTGGTTCAGCGCAGTCCTTGATTAACTTAGGGGGGCATGTGTCGGCTTTGCAAGTCGATGGTTTCAAATGTTTCAGTATGTCCAGGACTTCTAGTTCTGAAACTTCTTTAAAGGCAAATTTGGGGATGTTAGTGGTTTTGCTAGGCGATTGGGAATCTAAGTGCCGACTCTGTTTCGGCAAGGTATTGTAGTGGTCACGGATTTTGTTTTGTAAGAGGTCTATTTTGTTGAGCATGGCGGCTTGGATACTGTTCCACCAACCTTCATCCTTAATGATCTCGTCGGAGGAAGCGGGAGGCACTGTGAGCTCTTTAAAGATAGAGAAGAGTTCTCTTGAGTGGCACTTTGAGTCTAATATTCGACGGTTGTATGATTCAGATTTGGCATTGAAGATGGCGGTTTTGTATTTTTTTGCGGTGTCTTTGAATAAGTCTTTGGTGGTGTCGCATGGGTTGGCCTGCCAGTTTTTAAGTGCTTGGCGCTTTTTGTTACGCAGAGCTTGGAGGTCCTCTGTGAACCATGCGTTTGAATGGAAGGATTTTTTTTCTTTTTTCTCTTCTAGAGGAGCAATGGAATTTATAGCATTGGTGAGTGTATCCTTGAGTATGTCTGCTAGGATGTTAGGATCTTGTGGGAAAGGAGGGGCGAGGCATGGGGTTTTGAGAAGGGGGCGTAGATTGTCTGCAGTTAATTTTTTGGAGCTTCTGGCTAAGGTGGCGGATTTATGTACTGGTGTTTTTTTGGTAGGTATCGTAGGGATAGAGAATTGTATGCAGCTGTGATCTGTCCAAGGGAGGAATGTATTGGATGTGATAGAGGAGCTGCAGTTATGGTCGGCCAGCCAATCAAGAGTTCTGCCTTTGGTGTGGGTGGGTGACACGATTTTTTGTATGAAGTCTAGGTTGGAGAGGTCCTTGAGGAAGGAGGTTGCTGTTTTGTCCTTTGGGTCATTATAGCCTAGATTAAGATCACCTAGGAGTAAGGTTTTGGTGGATTTTTTTAGGTTTTCGCTGAGAATATGCGTGATTTGCCCTTGAAAATCGGCTGGGAGTCCTGGGGGCCGGTAGATGACATGAATGTTAATGGTGTTGTTGTGAGAGAGGGGTAGTTTGGCCGATAGTATGTCTGCATTCCCTTCCCAAGTGTGGGGTGTGGGTCTGATATGGTGGATGTCTTTATAGATTATGGCAACCCCTCCCCCTGATTTTGTAGGTCTGTCTTGTCTAAGGATGGAGTAGCCTACTGGTACAGCTAGGGTAATGGCGGGGCCTGAAGCTTCATGTAGCCGAGTCTCTGTGATGGCTAGCAGATCTAAGTCGAGGCTGGAGATGAGCTCGTTGATTTCTAGGGCATGGGCGGTGAGCGATCGAGTGTTAAGTAATGCGCATTTGAGTGTTGGTGCTACCTGACTTCTGTTGGGAGGCCGCTGTTTCATTTGTTTTTTCTGCTTGAGGTTGGGTGGGGTGGGTGGTTTAGGGGTGGGTGTGAGGTTAGTACACAGTGTGAGGATGTCAGGAATCCTGGCCATAAGGTTGTGGGAGACGGGTGTGCGAGAACCTAGTCTATAGTTTCTGTGAGATGTTGGGATGTGTTGCGATGAGAAGGACCTAGGTAGTGTGCGTGTCCTCAGTCTGCACAGTCTGGTGCAGCTATTAGGTGTAGAGGTGTGAGGATGCGCGGTGTTGGGACTAGAGTGAGAAGGTGTTGAATTTGTGTTGGACTGCATCATGATGCTGGGGCTAGGTAAGCACGAGTGTAGATAATGTCGTCCATATATTGCGGTGGCGAGGAGTGTGCCTATGAGTAGTAGAGTGCTAGTCTGGTGGTGCAGCCCTGGTAGCATGCTGGAGTACTCTGTTGTGCACGTGGAGGGAGACGAGACTGAGCAGCGGTGGTTCTAGTAGTGCGAGGCGCTAGTTGCCTAGAGGATGTCAGATGGTAGAAATGTGCAAAAAGCATTCACTGTCTATAAGTACGATATGAGGCATTTTGAAATCAAGAGTACAGGATTTTGGCATTGCAATGATACATGTGCAGAAATTACAGATTAGAGGAGTGACTTACAAAGTAGAATCATATAGTGATATAAGCAAATTTAAGAATTTACGCAATTCAGAGTCTGGGGCAGTGCAGAGCAGCCTTGGTGTGTGGTGTTCTACTCACGTAGCCTTTGAGTCCAGGGAGGGCCGACTCCGGGACTCCAGAGGCGAACAGGGGCAAACAGGAAGGGCCTTGCTCTCTGGGCCTTCCTCGATTGGGCCGGCTTCCGTCTGCCGGCGGGCTGGCAAGCAGATGAACGAGACGCTTGACACCCACACTAAAGAGCAGGTTACATATTCCACTCCAGTTTTCCGTTCGAGTCAATGCCCCTTGAAAAATCACAGAACTCTGCAGGTGCAAAGGGTGTTTTGATTCATATTAGAAGAATGCTGTGAAATCTCGATCTCAGCCTCAAAAGCTTCGGACTGTCGCAGAATCACTATTGTTCTCTTCTGGATACTTTTACAGAAAAGTGCCTCAAATTATCTTGGCCAGTTATATTCCCTATGTGACCTGACAGCTGGGAGGATCCTTTGTGCAAGCCACAGCAGGTGATCTTAGCAAGAGATGTTGGTTCCCTCACAGAAAACCAATACATCTATAAGCAGTCCTTCATGCAGTAACCTTTCTGTACCATGGGAGGGATTCCAGATCAGTGGAAATCGAGGGGATCCCCAAACCTTCAACCTTCAAACTTGCACAGAAGATTAGGAGAAATTGTGAATTTACAGTTGTTGTCACACTGTGCATGAACTTAAAGTTATAGTGAACAGCAAGTATTTTGTCCTGGGTGTATAGCCTTGAAGCCTTGAAGCTTACTGTAACTGGCTATATTCACTTTTGAGAACCCTTCATACTGTGCCAAAGGTCTTTGCTCTGCTCTAACCATGAAATTGTTCTCTGGGCCTTTAGCACGGGGCGGAGCCCCACTATTGCAGGCTGCCCACATGGAACAATTATATTGATCCATGTTCAAGTCCTTAAATGTACAACACATAAAAAAAGATTTAGACACAGATGCTATGCTAATCACTTTGGTGGCCTCATTTAAACTTTGCAGGTCCACACTCTTCATCGAAAAATCGAAAAAGGTGAACTGAGTGTAGAAATAGAGATGGGTAAAGGAAAACAAGGGTTTTTTAGACTCATTTGACTAAAAAGCAACCCACCAAATCGGAACCCTCATAAAATAATTCTCAGATCGGGCACAAACAGGGGAAGTGACGAAAAGTGAAGATTGGACACAGACAGAGCCTGCTGAGCCTGTATGCTCCCTCCCACACAGGATAAACATGCACCTCCGTGCCGCCCCCTCATGCAGGTACATTCACTCAGAGCAAACAACAGGGTAACGGTTGTTCCAGTGGCCAAATTAGATACACACTCTTCATATTTATGTAAGACATGACATGCAGGCACTTCGACAAACCATCAAACATGTTCTGGAAATTCCTTTTGCAAGGAAAAGGAATAAGAAGATCAACTACTTCGAGCAAAACAAGTGGCAAATACCTTTTCCTAAGGAAATAAAAACGATACGTATTTTCTGGTGAGACTTTTTATTGTTCAATAGAACACATATAACCAAAAAAGTGATGGGTGAAGGGCGTTTTAATAAATAAGTCTGAACCACTGGCACTGCTCTGGGCAACCTTCCACGCCAATGTTTTTTAGCCGTCTAGACCATTGCAAGAGGGTCCCAGAACATGTATGCACGTTGATACCTGCAAACAACTACTTTGCTGAATACTGAACATTTTTTAAAACCTGTGAAATATGGCAACATTTACACCAGTTTTCTGGGAGTGTGTTTAAATGAAACCCTGTAATTTTGCACAGTGCTCCTTATCATGTGATTTTAAGGTCATACAACCTCGCAATCTATTTGCTGCCTACTGCCATGGCTTCTCCCTGACCTTCAGCATTCTTTCTATCAAGAGGCAATGGCCTCATTACTTAATATTTAACTCTCGCCTGTGTAGACTATAATTCTACCGTACAGGTGAAACAGCCTGGGTGGAATGGGACAACAAAAAGTAATCCTGTTTCACCCAACTGGACTGGAAACAAGTCAAAATGGCTGCCACAAGTGGCCAGTACATTTGCTCTTGCTGGGGGGAGCGTTTGTTGCACTCTGGAGACTCCTCTCACTACTCAGGTCTCACAAAAGAGCTCGTTTTTTTGTTGATGAATCAAAGCTGGTGGCACAATTGGGTGCCAACCCACCTATTTGCCTTCTGCAGGTGGTGCTGGGTCCAGGAACCCATAAGTTGACTATTTTATGCCGGTAGGATCTCTAGCCTCGCACAGCTGATTATGCTTCATTGGGTGATCCAAAATGCACCGACAATATCTCCACCCACCAATGCTTGGTTCATAGCGTACATATACATAATGACAGTCAATGTCTTTGAAATAGGGTGAATGGCACACCGCCAGTACTTGTCAATAAGAGATGCTACAAGAATACCTGGCACCCAGTGCTGCCTACAGAAATGTATATGAAATGTAAAATGTCTTTGTTACTCTACTCATGTTTCCAGAAAAGCTTACCTTTGCAGATTTAAAGTGTTGCTTCTGTATTTTGGAAACATTGTTTTACCAAAGCCAATAAAAAATCAAGCACACTGGCATTCCTGTTGGACAATATCTGGTAAAGTGGTTATCCACTGGCGCTATTAATCTGTAATTGAGCCGAGCAATTTAAATATTGGCTTTGCTGGGCAAGCTGATCAAATCAAAGGATGGGTTAAGTCTGCATAGTATGCTCTCTATATGCACACTGCGGAACTATAACCATCTTCTACCGTGAAAATAAATCACCGCAAAACGATCAAGGTCATGTGATAAGAATAAATGTCAGGAAACCAAGGCATTAACAAGAAGTTAATTCACGAGAACGATTATTCTTTCTTCATAAAAAGGTCTGGGAGCCCCTCTACTGAGAATGAACGACCAAATAACCTGTTCTAGGGGAAGATGCCCACTCAGGAGGGTCTACAACCATGTTTTAGCTCACTGTACCTTTCAGAGAGGAGAACTACCCATTTGAATACCATCTGTCCCACCCGCTTAGGCAGTCCAGCACTGAAATGCTAGGCAATTCTCCTCTGAAAAAGAGTACCACTAGCAATCCCAGACACCTGTTTCAGCATAGCCGGGCCTCATGAGTGATGTGAAGCTGTGCCTCTTTAAGCACAGTGAGCAAGGGATCCATGTCTGGATTACCCTGGGTAACTTAGGGTGAAATGCCAGTTCCTACCCTCAGTGTCTGCTTCTCTGTTGAGATTGTATCATATCTATCTTTCACTTCTCTCTCTACACATATGTCTGAGCACATCTCTCTCCTGCTTTGTGTCAGTAGACTGTATGTTGTCTATGCTTGACTGCCATCTGCTCATCAGATTCTCTCTGCCCTTTGCATACCGCAAACATTATTCGTCCATGTACTCATGTGCCTCCTTGATTCTCATTACATGGTCTCAACGTGTCTTTTTCCCACCCTTTTACATCAATAGGATCATAATACTGGGAACAGCCTTTTGGTACCTTACATGGTTTCTTCACTCTCATTAAGTCTCCTATACGTACTGGTTTACCCCCACACTTCCTAACTCCTCCAGTACTTCCACCCTAAGTCTCACTATTAGTGTTACCTATTCTCTCTCTCTCCTCCCACCATCAAATGTAGAAATACTTTCGAGGCACCCTCTCATCTTCGCAAGTGAGCATATCCCCAGTTGTCAGATCTGGTGTATCCCTACACGGAAACATTATTTCTCGTGCCAACCCCTTCCAATTAATTCCATTTGGATATGCCAACTGTATAGATTCCTTGATTATTCTATTCACTCACTCCACCAATCCATTTGCCTTTGGATTGTAGAGCGCCGTCATATGGTTTTCAATACCATGCTTGCCCAAATATTTTCTCATCTCATGCAAAACTAATTACACCCCATTATCAGATAAAAAAATGTGGGATACCTCTTTCTCCCAAATATCCCTTCAATGAAATTAATCACGCTCCTTGTTGTGACACTGTCCACAAACCCTACTTCAAATCATTTTGATGAATAATCAACCATTACAATTGTGAACTGACTCTTCTGAACTAACACGCCCATCAGCCCCATGAAATACACTTCCACTTTCTCTGATACCTGTCTGGGTATTTCAACCATAATAGTTTCTTGAGTCTGTGTTTTCAACAATTTTTCACTAATAGCACACATAATACATGCCTCTACCTCTTCCTCTACCATATCATCCAACCCTAGTCACCAAAACCTTGCTCTCAACCTTCTTTTTTGTTAATGATTTTACCAAATGTCCTAAATGTGCTTATTTCATTATTTAATTCCTGAATTTTGACAGGGATATGAGCCATTACCACTCACCACTACAAACTCCAAACCACTCAACTAATCTCTTACATTATAGTACTCTAATCTTTGCTGTATATTCAACATTACATTCACCATTTCCTGATTATCTACCACCTCAATAGGCCATGTTGACCTTTCGATAATATGTACTACATTTCCCCCACTTGTGCAATCTACTCATCACTCACATCTTCTACTGTCTCACTCTTTGCACCCAGTTTTCGGGACAATCTGCCACCAGATTACACTTTCCTGGGTTTTGTACCACCTTAAATATGTACTCTTGCATTGATGCAAACCATCTTGCTATTCTATGAGATGCCATCCCTTAGCCTTGTGTTGTGAACAGATGCATCAACGGTTTGTGGTCACTTTTCACTGTATAGAGCACACCTCACAAGAACGCTCTAAAGTATTTTGAGGCCCACTAGCAGGCCAATGCCTCCTTCTCTATAGTGGAATACTTGGTTTCACTATCCATCAATGCTCTTGACACAAACGCAATTGGTACTTCCATGCCTTCTCAGATCTGACTCATCACAGCACAGAGTCCTTGAGTACAAGCATCTACAATTACCACTGTCTTAGCTGTAGGATCAAACCTATGCAAAGTAGGTGAATTTGCTACCACATCTTTCATTTACCGGAACGCCTTGTCCTGTTCCTTCCCCAACACAAATTCCTTCCTCAATTTTAACATATCGCGTAAAACTGCAGTCTTCACAGCAAAATTCTCAACAAACTTAGCATAATGTTAAATCAGTCTTAAAAAGGATTGCAACTCATCCTTGTTTTCTGGTGCGTTCACCTTCCGGATAGCTTTCATGATTTCAAGATGGTATTTAAGCCATCCTTTGTCAACACATGCTCCAGATATGACACTTGTTTCACCTTATATTCGCACTTTTCTCTTTTTAATTTAAACCTGCCACCTCTAATCCACACAATACCTCCGTACCCTCTCATGGTCAACCAAAATATAATCCTCAAATCACTTCACTCTAGGTAAATCCTTAAATAAGTCCTCCATCACCACACCGAAAACACTGCTGAAACAGATGTCAGTCCACAGGGCATTCCTTTGTACTGCTACTCCACATTGGAGTGAGATACACTGTCAATACATGTGATGCAGTTTGGCAGAATCCTTTCAATTATACTGTCACTTTCTCTCGTACCCCGGTTATGATCTCAAATTGTATACACAGAGTGGCTCCTTCTTTGAGCTTTATTTGATCACAATAACCTTTCAACTTCCCCATATTTTTGTTGAATACTGATGTATTTTCATATCTCTGGTACAGATTCAATCAGGAATTCCACAGCAGGTAAGTTTTCAAGTTTTTATTTGGAATCATTCAGACGGTCACCTCTTTCTCCTTCTCTAACCAGCCCTTCTTCCAACTGTGTCACATTTGCATTCCTGGACATCAGAATGCAGTTCTGGAATTCTAGATTCCAAATTCTAGATCAAGCATAAAGAACACAACACATCTCCCACCCATCAACTACAACAACACTAAAATTAATTGGAAACAAACCTCTTAACAAATAAAAACAGAAAAACAAAATTAAAAAAAACTCATTGCTATTTTTTAAACTTTGGCAACTCTACCAAAACTCCACCAGTGCCCATCACTAGTCAAAACATTTGTGCTAGTAATCTTTCAGACTTTGACAGGTTTGCTAAATTTTGACTCGCATTTGTAAGCATTCAATGTCAATTTTATTTTGACCATATCATGCACTTTCACCCCCACAGAACCCACAGATTTCTTCTCATCATACCTCCTTTTCATCACATCCTTCCTCCTCTTCGCCAACTCAGAATTGTGATGCATATCTGCAGTTCTGCTTTGGGCTGCTGGTGTAATCATCTCAATCCACTGAGGACACCTGGGGTCCCTATGAGCTCTTCCGCTTATAAAACTAAAAGGTGTTTTTCCCATACTGGGATGCTTTCTCATCTTGTATGCATAAATCATTGCAGCCAACTCCGGCATCACATCAAGGTGACAAGCTCTGCATAACTCGATCAAACTACAAACTCATTGGCCTTGGGATGGTGCAACAGCATGGTTGTATGATTGATATCATTATCCCTGAGGAATGATACCATTTTCGTGGATGCAAATTGTGTCCCATTATCTGTCACCAACTCTTAAGGAATATCTTCCCTCTGAAATACTTAAAAATTAAATTACTTTGTCTGTGGTGATCTCTGTAACAAGCCTAACTTCTGGCCAATGACTGTAATAGTCGATCAATACCAAAGCGTTCTTCTTTCCAGATTGCATGTCATGAAATGGCCCCACCTTAATCCATGACAATGAATTAAGGTGTCCATGGCTACCTTAATCTAAACTATGGTCTTCACTTCAGATGGCACTAAGAGAGTTCTAGTAATGAATGCTTTGTCACTGTTATTGCAACGACTACATTCCCTGACATAATGATCGATCTCCCTATCCATTCCCGGACACCAGAAATGCTCTCCAACCAAAACCCTGGGTAACCCATTATGCCTGAATGACCCACATGGGCATTTTGTATGATCTTACCTCTATCTTTAGGTGGAACTACTACTTCAGCTTCAGTTGCAGCTACTGGACTCCACTGAATTTTTAAATAATTTCTGGATTCTCATGAGAAGCTAACAGACTTTGCTCTCGGCTGCTAAAAGAATGCAAAACGAGCTTCATCTGAACACATAAACAAGTTGTCTTTCCATCACACCAGCAAACACTCATTGTGCTCAGAGAAATGGGCCTCTCTATAAGCGTGAAGTCAAATATTCATGTGTGTTCACAGAAAGCATTTCTCTTAGACTCCATCTTGGAATCAAAGGTTACATTTTTTGTAATCTGTTACAACAGCTTAATTTCTCCCTTTTGATATATTGTTAAGAGACATCCCTCTGATACATATTTGCATTCTTCCTGCATAACAATATCATTTCTCTGTTCCCTCATCCATTTTCATGTGTTATGGCTAAATCTGCTAAGAAGCATGCCTCAGCCGCTTGAACCCCACCACTAACATTGCATTTCTCTTTTTCACATCCCAAAGTGGGCAATTTGGACAGGCTGTTAACAACTTTGTTGTGATGTCCCTCTTTTAATTGTATCGAATAATCATATTCAACCAGTCTCAATGCAATTCTAAATAATATCAGAGAAATGTTTTTTCCTCCTCCCCAGGAAAGATATTCAACAATGGATTGTGATCAGTGCATAATTTGAACTGTGCATTTAA
The DNA here is from genome assembly GCF_040938575.1 of Ambystoma mexicanum. NCBI lineage: Eukaryota > Metazoa > Chordata > Amphibia > Caudata > Ambystomatidae > Ambystoma > Ambystoma mexicanum. The sequence continues at coordinate 807,752,671 of NC_090939.1, read as the reverse complement.
ATTGTCTATGATGCTGCATACCTCATGCACAGGCAATAGCCTCCTTATCTATGACTGTGCAATGCTTATCTGTCTGTAATAGGGCCCTTGAGGCAAAGCTGATGGTAACCTTACCCATGTTATTATCTTCTTGAGTTAGAACAGTGCCCAACTCTTTGGCACTAGCATTCGCTGTGATCATTGTTTCGTTCTCGTAGCAAACGGTTTAAGTGTGGGAGCTCTTATTATACAATCCTTCACGTTTTCAAATGCTTCTTGCAGCGCCTCCGTCCAGACATATTTTTCTCCTTTTCTCATTAGTTCACATAATGCTTCAATGATAGATGCAAAATGCTTCATAAATTTGGTATGGTATTCACATAGTCCTAGAAAAGATAACAGTTCTTGCTTATTCTTTGGCTCTGGCACTTACATACAATACTCCTGACTTTGGGGCTAATTCTATCCTTTGATAATTTGTGCCCCAAATACTCCACTTCTGATTGAAACAATTTGCATGTTTGCCACTTCACTGTCATGCCATACTTTTGAAATATGTGCAACATCTCTTTCAATCTTAACTCATGTTCATCTTGACCTTTGGAATATATTAATATATTGTCCTGGAAATACATTATTCCTGGAATGTCCTGGACTAACCTTCCTAACAATTATTAGAATACTAAAGCCGCTAAGGCCTATTGAAAGGACATTTTATTGAATGTAATCAAACCATAAGGAGTGATAAAAGTTGTCAAGTGCTTGCATTCCGCTGTCAGCTCTATTTGATTATACGCACTCCTGAGCTCGATGGTCGAAAATAATGTGGAATCCTGGATATTGTGTAACAATTCCATTATACTAGGAAGAGGGTGGATGTCTACTATGATATTGTTGTTTAAGTTCCTTAAATCTATATACAATCTGATTGTGCTGTCTGGTTTTATTACTATTATCACTGGTGACACCCATTCTGAATGTTCCACCCCCTCTATAATCCCTTGCTTAAGCATATCCTATAATAATACTTGTAAAGGTCCCATGAATCTGATGAGTTCCCTCCTCACGCTTCTCTTGAATGCCATTGCATCAGACTTTAGCTTGATATGATGCGGATATCCTCTTAATGTGCCAATATTTTCTGTGAACACTTGAGGAAAGGCTGAAAGATTTAGTGGAAACAATTGAGGACACAGTCACCCCAAGTAACAAGGATCAGATACCGACATTTCTGGGGATGGCGCAATACTGTTTAAAATGAATTAATGATCCTGCCGAACACACAGCGGCAATGAGAAACCTGGTGAGAATGAGAGTGATATTTGAATGGGATGAGCACTGTGAAGAAGAGTTTAAGTACATCAAAAGTATGCTGATAAAAGCACCAGAATTACACAACTACAGGAGGGTGTAAGGAGCCAGGAATGAGACTCGGACATGAGGGATTCATGTTTTTGTTCAAATACTTTTATGTCCTCTCTGTCCCTGCTCTAGAGGTGTTACCCTACCTTAAACAAAAAAACTAAGGGCCTGTCAAGGTCAGAATCTCCAAAGCAAAACCATCCCATGACCAAAGTTCTATTCTGGTCCTCACACTCTCTAACAAAATAAAACCTAAGGTGAAAAGGGTAATGTAATTGCCCTTGTGTAGTTTACAAATGCTAACAAAGGAAAATATGTAACTCCAATACAAAAGTGTTCCTTATTCCAGAGGGTGGTTTTCTTCCCCTGGATTACTCTTCCATATCTCAGTTATTCAAACATATCAGTTCCTTCAGTTTCTCATGCTTCACAACTGAACTGATACAGAGAACAACTTGGCTCTTTGTCTTCTTCCTGCTAGGATACCTGGTGTAATCTCCTGCCAGATTTGCAATCCTTTTATCCTTAGTTTCAAACATCTTTTGACAAGTCGTGATATTTCCATCTGAGGACCCCCTTTTTGGTGATCTATATTTCTTGCAAACTGTTCACCTTAACCTTGCCTGGTATTTGCCTTACCAGGACTTTCTTAGTTGAACATACTTGCAACTGCCTGGTATACTCTCCTGCAGGACTTTCTCAAAACACACTTTCAAATACCTGGTATACTCTCCTTCCAAGACTTTCTCATGGTGACTTTGCACCCCTGTCAAACACAATCTTCTTGTATTTTCTTTATCTAATGTTGCCTTTGCCTGGTACACTATCCACCCAGGGCTTTTTTTTTAATATATGCACTGCATATATTCAAACGTGGGAAAGTCTCTGAAACTTTGTATTTTTCCCCTTTAAAGACATGTTCATACATTTCTGCTTTTCCTGCTACTTATTTTGCTTTCTTAATACTTGTTTGTCTTTGGCCAGTCGGCCATTATGCCTCGGTGTCCCAGCTCCCCTTCTAAGAACTCACCAGTTTTTTAAAAATGTTTTATTGTGTTTTTTATTTTAAAATACAATAATTAATGCACTCTAATCAATACAATATAAGATATCCAAAAATACAGATGTAAAAAAACAATTCACATTTGAAACACAGGAAGATAAAAAGAAAAAAAACAAAGAGAGAAAAAAAAACGCATATTAACCCATTAACTATCTAAATACTCATCTGGACAGATTAAAACTTCCGAAACTCATTCGCAGATAAAACCATATATACATTTTTTTTTAGAAATGGAGAAAGTAATAGTGATACTTTGACTTCCTCCATAATCATATAAACAACAGTGGAATCAGATTTCATGAACATATTCATATGTGCTGTCCAACCAAATTCATAGTTAAGGACGAACCAAATTCAGATCTCTCAGTAGTCTCCCAATTTCTGTTGTTAGTAGAGTTTCGTTCCCGGAGGCTAACCTTTCCCAGAAACAATCTGTTTCCAACCACCAATCCTTATTAACAAAGCATGATAACCTATTCAGCCTCTTATCTAGTGTCCCTGCACAACTACTCAACAAAAACCTCAGAGCCTGGGGACTCTGGCCCTCACATAAAGTACAGATGATTTCGCCTAACTCCTCTTTTTAACTTATATATAGAATTTCACCGGTAGGCAAAAGATTAAGACGGAATCTCAGGAAATCAAATCTATTGATACTGTCAGGAAAACGCTTCAGATATTTAGGCAACCATGCTCATGGTTTATCCATACTGGACAGTGATGGGGACACTTTGGAGGAGTGCATTATCAATATTGTCCTAATCCAATCTGCCCTTTTCCTACGTTCTTTCACTTTCGTTGGATTATGAGAACTCACCAGTTGCTGGCATACTTCGTTCTCCTTGCATTGAACTGGTGGCAGTCGTTCAGTGCTGCTTCCCATCTCACCGCCCTCGCTCTCGGGTTTATTCACCGCTTGCAGTACTTACTGAATCTCTTTGTTTTGTGTCAGGCTTCGGTGAGGCAAATGCTGCTGCTTTGCTGAGAGAAACAACTTGTTTCTTCCAGCAGATTGGCATCGCTCTTCCGCTGCAGCCTGAGCTGACTGCTCTCTGCCAGTCGAAGAAGCTTCCCGTGCTCTCTGCTCTTCCACTTTTAAATTACCACGTTTCAGGTATTGTAATTGTAATTGTTTATTTATAGAGCGTTTATACACAGGTGAAGTGCTTTAAAGTGCTTCAAGGCCCGGGAAGGGAACAGGGGAATACATAGTCATTCTTTGGCCTTGAAATATCCGAATGATCTTGCAAGAATAATTAGCAAACGTGGCCTGATGGCCTTACTACAAGTGCAGTGTAAGCTTGTCGTTTTGGTCTTTTCCGATCTGCATTTCTCGGCTCATCTTCCTTGTTCCAGTATTCTTGCAGTTGTGGCAATGGAAGACCATTCTTGATGATTTACTCGTAATGTCTGTGTAAGTGTTCTAAATGCATTTTAAGGGCAGGTTAGCTCAAGATGAATTGTAGGTAGAGCCAAATAAGATGTTGTCATGAGTCATAGAGAGAAAATCAGATTTTGATGGTTCACATGCAGATCTCATGAAAGGTCTTTAATACCCTTCCTAGGTGGATGAGGGGAGCTGCGACAATATGCCATTAAGGCATTGTGCATGATCAGGATATCCCTAAAAGGAAAAGAGGGATACCACTTCTCATCCGATGATGCCATGGTATTCTCCAGAAGGTTGTCTCCCTCATGTGATCCTCCCTCATATAGCCAACAACAGGGTGACGGTAAGGTAGCAGCTGCCAACCCTGGCACCTGGGGAGAGGTCACCACTGGGAAAGGAGTGATGACATTGTCAGATTCATCACATTCCCTTGACCTAATGCTGCTGGTTCTCTCAGCACCCATTGGGAAATGGGAAAGGAAGTCTACCTTTTCCCTGTTCTCTTCCTTTTTGATGTTCTATCGTGAACAAAATAGGGCCTGCATATCTAAGAACCAGCGCATGCATGTGCATTGGAGTCCTTGTGGAGAATCATCCATGTTATTCGAGAGTGATCTGTGACCAACTCTAAACTTCCTGCCAGTGAGATAGTACTTAAGATATGACACTGCCCATTTTAAAGCCACGGTCTATAATCAATAGTTGCATAGTTCTTTTTTTGTGGGTAAAGTTTTCTACTGATGTAGGAGGAGGAAGGATATTTTAGGGGCAATACGTTTGTCTTGGAAGCAAGACAACGCAGCACAACACAGGTTTGAATCCTGATTTCGTGCTTAGAAACCACAATCATAATAGTATGAATATGGGTTGTTCTATACCCTGTCTAAAGGAACAAAAACACCACTAGCTACCCAACTTCCCTACACCCTGTCAGGAGAGTGGTTACTCCTATAAGTGATTCTTATTATCACTTAGCTGCATTGATCACTTACACGTGGGTATCAAAAAAACACAATTTTAATTCATATTCAAATCGTTAAGAAGACCATCTCAAGGCCAAGTAACACAATGGTCTGACTAAAAAACAAGACAACAAACACAGTCATATGTCAGCGTGGTCTCAAAGTGCAATCGGGCTTTCGTCCGCTACATGGAACAGAAACAGCTCTCATTGACATACTAACACAGGTTGATGAGCTGAGAGACAAAGGGCAAACTGCACTCCTGCTACTGCTGGATCTCTCAGCGGCATTCGATCTAGTAGACCATAAAGTCCTTTGTAAGCACCTGAACCCAGCTGCCCATTTATCCACTGAGGTGATCAGGTGGATAGAATAGTTACTAACGATGAGGGTCTTCTCCCCCTCGGCAGCTGCAGACCCTATCCCCATCACATGTGGTGTCCCACAGGGCTTTTGCATCTCACCAACACTTTACAATATATTCACCAAGCCTTTCTTGATGATCTGGACCTTCTGGGTATCACCTACACTAACTATGCAGATGATACTCAGATTCTCCTCCCACTTTCCGGGGATTATGACAAGGACTCAGCATTGGTGAATAGAGTGTATCTCATCATTCAGGCATGGATGGCCACGCACGGTCTATGCCTGAATGATGACAAGACTGATCTTATTATCCTGGGCACCCACTATAACATGAAGAAACTAGGTACTGAATACACCACCTTCACCATTGATGGGCATATCATCAGGGTAGCGAAGGAGGTGAAAAATCTCAGTTTCTATCTGGATTCCACCATGTCCTTCGACAAGCAAGTCAAATCATTGGCCTCTACCACCTCATACACCTGCAAGCTTATCAGAGCAGGCAAACCCTTCCTCTCTAATGACAGTTTCATGATCCTAGCTAGGGCATTAATACTCTCCAGGCTAGATTACTGCAATGCTCTATACAGTGGCGCTAATGAGGCCATTATCCAGAGGCTACAAACACTCCAAAACAATGCGTTAAGAGCTGCTCTACGTCTAAACAAAAGAGAACATATCTCTGCCACTAGACGCCAACAAAACTGGCTCATTGCATATTCTTCTAAAAGTAGCTTCCCTCACCCACAAAGCACTAAACAACGCAGCCCGAGCTATCTTTCAGACAAAATTCATAGAAAAATGGCCACCAGACCCACTAGAGCCAACAATACTCACTGCCTTATTGTTCCTAGATACCGGCTCACTAAAATGGGCGGCAATAGCTTCCCTGTGAAAGCTGCTAAACTATGGAACTCCCTACCACATCAGCTCAGAGTTGACCAACCTTACCTACTATTCAGAAGTAGGTACATTAACATCCTCAACAACTCTCGCGTCCTTTAAACATGACATCTACTAGACTGACTTAGGACTCCCGACTCTGATTATTGCCTACTGTATCTATTTATCCTATCCCCACACCTTGACCAATTGCTCCACTTGTATATTTGTGCATTCGCTCTCTGTAATTTCTTGCATTATTTAGGCCGAATTGTATTATATCTGCAACATTGCGCACCCATGTATATGCTCCACGACAAATTATTGTAATTATATTTTCTGCATTGTACTATTTCTGTAACCATGTAACTCTTGAATTTCACTTTGGCTGCACCCTGCTACCTTTGGGTTAGGTGCGCATTACAAATAAACAAACAAACATACAAACAAACAAACAAACAAACAAGCATTACGCAATTACCAATAAAATAAACAATGTGACTTTGCTCCTACCTTACCTTCCTTAGTGAATTGCTCCTTGTACTTGGTGACATCTATTTCCTCCTAAAAAAGCTGGTAATGCAACATCTTTTGGATTACTGTGAGGCCCACAAACGCTGCATGACAACCAGTATCGTTTCAGGCCAGCTGCAGGCTCTGAATTTTCTATTTTATTTATAAGGGATAATGTACAGAAATCAGTCAATAACAACACAACAACACCCCTGCCAAGTTTATAATCGTGGATCTTTGATACTGATAATCAGTCCTCTCAATTGTTTAAAAACATTCTGTGACATTGAAGGCACTGCTCTAAAGAAGATTGGAGGTTTTCCGACCAATACAAAGCTGCAAGTACGATAAGGCCCCTTTCTCTCCTAAGATATCTATAATTCAATGGTCCCCAATGATCAATACTGTCCATAGGGCTGCTTAACTCTTACCTGAATGCATTCTGACTGTTGTGCAGCACGTTTCACCTTGCCTCTACCACATCCAAGACATGATGACTAATAGCAGCTTTTCCTGAATGCCTCTAAACAGAGTTCCCCTATTTTGGCTTGTCCATCCCCATCTAATTCCTTTCTAATGGCTGCTCATGTTAGGCCCCACCCTTTACTCCTCTGCTCAAAACCTTGCTGCGGTTTTCAATGGGATTCTCTGCGTTGCACTACAGGTTCTCAAACTCACGAAGAAATCACATGTTCAACTGCACTTGCTCAAATGCACCCTTCCTCTCCTAGAAATGTCACAAAAGTAACATTGATAATAGCCACGGAGATCTCACAGTTGAATTACTGTGATGGTCTCTGCCTAGATCTCTCAAAGGCATTGTCTACCAACTACACACCACCTGAGGTAAAGGCGGCCATGTTGATCCTTTGCCTTAAATGGGAAATCACCTTATACCTGTGTTGATCTCCCATCCGAGGCTCCAGGTGGTATCACGCATCACTTTCAAGACTCTCTGCCTAATCTTCTGAGGTATTTGGCCCACTGGAACAGGTTTCATGAAGCAAATGGCCAAGAAATGCTGCCTCATTAGACTCCTTGGATCCACTGGCTCTAAGACACTTGTCGTTGCAGACTTCAGGAAGAAGTAGTGTCAGAACGCTGGATGCTTCAGGGACAGCCCTCTGGGATCAATACTAGAAAATCCTCAGGACAGATGAAAACTACCTGTAGTTCTAGCAAATAGTAAAGACCTTGCTATTTTAAAAGACTTTTGCTCTTGATCCTTAACCAGTGGCGTTACCAGTTGTATTATCCCAGATGGCATCTGCACCACCCTGGTCAGCCTGAAGCACATTTAATTGTCCCTACTTGATTGTATCCATTTATTTATTTATTTATTTATTAAATTTATATAGCGCGCAGGCAGCCCAGGGGCATTGTGGCACTGTTACTTGCAGGAAGACTTAGTTACAATGTGAGCAGGTTGTGCCTTGGGTTACAGTAAGGCAGTGACCTGTGATCAGATATATCACATAATACATCATACAATACAATTATGAGGGCTAGGCCATGTAATTGTTAGATGAACAGGGTCGTTTTCAGGGTTTTCCGAAAGGCGGTCAGTGAGGGTTCAGAGCGCAGGGAGCTAGGGAGGGTATTCCAGTGTACGGCAGCGAGGTACGGGAAACTGGAGCCCCCTGCTCTGGTCCTTTTTACCCTGGGTACTGAGAGCATGCTGGCATAGGGTGATCTAGTGGGTCTTGTGGAGGAGACCAGGTGGATCCTCTGCGAAAGGTACATTGGGGCGGCAAGATGGACACATTTGTGGGTGATGCTTAGAGCCTTGAATAGGATCCTCTCCTTTATGGGGAGCCAGTGGGAAGCTTTTCTGGCAGCGGTGATGTGCTCTCTCTTGGCAATGCCTTGTGCAGCGCGTAGGGCACTGTTCTGTATTACTTGGAGCTTCTCAAGATTTTTGTTGGAGGTCCCAAGGAAAAGAATATTGCAGTAGTCAAGTCGCGAGCCGGTTATGGCCCTGGCTATGTTAGTGTAGGTGTCTTTTGACAGATAAGGTCTGATTGCGTTAAGGAGTTTTGCATGGTAAGCGGCAGAGGAGGCAATGGCGTTTACTTGTCTGGTCATGGATAGATTGGAGTCTAAGTAGACGCCTAGTGTTTTTACCGTGTCAAGTACTGGGATCGTGATTGAGTCAATGGTGAAATGGCTGAACTGAGCATCAAGTTTCTTGATGGTGTCAGGGGAGCCTACGAGTAGGAGCTCAGTTTTGTCGGAGTTAAGGCAGAGGCCATTGATAGCCATCCACATTTGAATTGTGTTGTAGATGTTGTTGAGGGTAGCAGAGTCCGTGTCATAGTTGCCTGTCAGAGTGAGAAGGATCTGTGTGTCGTCGGCGTAGTTGGTGTAAGAGATGCCCATGGCGTCAAGGATGAGAAAGAGGGGGCGGGTGAAGATGTTGTAGAGGGTGGGGGAGAGGCAGGAGCCTTGGGGCACCCCACATAGCATGATAGAGGGTGATGCAGTGGCTAGGTCGGAGAAGACCTGCATGGTCCTGCCTTGGAGGAAGGAGGCTCTCCATGTAATGGCTTCTTGAGAGAAGTTGGCTGTGGAGGAGAGGTGGTGGCAGAGGATGTCGTGGTCTACAAGATCAAAGGCTGCCGACAGATCCAGGAGAAGGAGCAAGGCAGGTTTGCCTTGGTCCCTTGCGTCGTCCATTTGGTTTTTTAGGTCGAGTAGGGCGGTCTCTGTCCCATGCCTAGGGCGAAAGCCGGATTGTCTCAGTCCAAGGAGGTTCTGTTCTTCGAGGAAGTGCTGGACCTGCAGGTATGCTGCTTTGTCTAGAATCTTGAGGAGGAAAGGGACAGTGGTGATGGGGCGGTAGTTATTAGGGGAGGTGGGGTCAAGTGTGGGTTTCTTTATGAGGGGTCGGACCCATGCTTCCTTTAGGCAGGCGGGGACTCTCCCCGTGGTGAAGGAGGCGTTGACGAAGGCTGTTAGAAAAGGGGCCAAGGTGTCTGCGCAGTCTTTGATGATGGAGGCAGGACAGGGGTCGCCTTTGCAATTGGAGGGTTTTATGTTTTTCATAATGTTGATCATGTCGTTTTCTTGGACGGTTTTAAACAAGAAGGTGGGTGGGGCCTCAGTGGGTGATGGGGGCAGTGGTGGTGGGGAGGGTGTAGTGTGGGTGGAGAGTGTTAGTTTGGTGTTCAAGATTTTGGCTTGGAGAGAGCTGATCTTATTGCGCATGGCTGTTTGGATGTTGTCACACCATTCTTTGTCCTTAGTGAAGTTTTGGGGGGTGGGTGTGGGGTTCTCAAGTTCCCTGAAAATGGCGAACATTTCCTTGGTGTTCGACTTGGCCTCAGCAATTCTCTCTTCGAAGGATTTAGCTTTGGCTTTAATGATGGCTTTCTTGTAATTAATTGCAAGGGATTTGAAGTTGAGTTTGTCTTTCTCATCCCGTGATGTTTGCCAAAGAGCTAATGCTGCCCGTTTGTCGGAGCGTAGTTTTAGAAGGTCTTGGGTGAACCACGCATTAGCGTGTCTAGTGGGTTTGGTTTTCCGAAGTTTAAGTGGGGCGATGGTATTGATTGCTGCTGTGATGGCCGTATCATAATTTTTTGCCAGAGTTTCCGGGTCGTTGGAGAATGGGGCTGTGAAGGCGGGTCCCTGTAAGAAGGGTAGGAGTCTTTCTTTGGTCAGTTGACGGGCACTCCTTGTAAGGGCAGGAGGCAAGGGAGGAGGGGGGTGGGATGTGGTTGTAGTGGTGGGGATGTTAAAGGTGATGGTGTGGTGGTCGGACCATGGGGAGGGGGTGTTGCCCGTGACTGTGATGGGGCAATTGTGGTGGGCGATCCAGTCTAGTGATCTGCCTAGGGCGTGTGTGGGGTTGTTGATGGTGTTGACGAATCCTAGGGTGGCTAGAGCTGTGGTAAGTGCTTTGGCTGTAGGGTCTTTGGCGTCATTCAGGCCAAGGTTGATGTCTCCAAGGAGAATGGCTTTGGATGACTTTTTGAGGTTGTCCGCCAGGAGGTGGGTGATGGAGGCCTGGAAGTCTCCTAGGGGGCCTGGTGGTCGATAGATGAGGTGTAGGGTGATGGTGCATTGGTGCGAAATGGTGAGTTTTAATTGAAGGTAGTCGCTGTTATTGTTGATAGTTTTGTCAGCCCTTCTGATGGTGATTGAGTCTTTGGCTATGAGTGCGACACCGCCTCCAGTGGTCATGCGATCTTGTTTCGTGATGGCATAGCCAGGTGGGAGAGCGAGGGATAGGGCGGGGCCTGAGGCTTCATGTAGCCAAGTTTCGGTGACCATTAGAAGATCTAGATCTAGGGTGGTAATAAGGTCGTGGATGTCTAGTGCATGCGCATTGATGGAGCGGGCGTTGATGAGGGCACATTTGAGGTGCGGTTCAGGGGTGACATTGATGGTCGGGGGTGGCCTATCCGAACCGGTGGGAGGCATGTTTCCTGGGGTCATAGACACAGATAAAGTGGCATTTGCATCATTAGGTAGCAAGGCAGTGGTAGAAGAATTGCAAATAGCGGTAATTTCATTCAAACCAGTGGGGGGCATGTTTTCTGGAGTCATAGACACAGATAAAGTGGCATTTGCATCATTAGGTAGCAAGGCAGTGGTAGAAGAATTGCAAATAGCGGTAATTTCATTCAAACCAGTGGGGGGCATGTTTTCTGGAGTCATAGACACAGATAAAGTGGCATTTGCATCATTAGGTAGCAAGGCAGTGGTAGAAGAATTGCAAATAGCGGTAATTTCATTCAAACCAGTGGGGGGCATGTTTTTTGGAGTCATAGACACAGATAAAGTGGCATTTGCATCATTAGGTAGCAAGGCAGTGGTAGAAGAATTGCAAATAGCGGTAATTTCATTCAAACCAGTGGGGGGCATGTTTTCTGGAGTCATAGACACAGATAAAGTGGCATTTGCATCATTAGGTAGCAAGGCAGTGGTAGAAGAATTGCAAATAGCGGTAATTTCATTCAAACCAGTGGGGGGCATGTTTTTTGGAGTCATAGACACAGATAAAGTGGCATTTGCATCATTAGGTAGCAAGGCAGTGGTAGAAGAATTGCAAATAGCGGTAATTTCATTCAAACCAGTGGGGGGCATGTTTTCTGGAGTCATAGACACAGATAAAGTGGCATTTGCATCATTAGGTAGCAAGGCAGTGGTAGAAGAATTGCAAATAGCGGTAATTTCATTCAAACCAGTGGGGGGCATGTTTTTTGGAGTCATAGACACAGATAAAGTGGCATTTGCATCATTAGGTAGCAAGGCAGTGGTAGAAGAATTGCAAATAGCGGTAATTTCATTCAAACCAGTGGGGGGCATGTTTTTTGGAGTCATAGACACAGATAAAGTGTCATTTGCATCATTAGGTAGCAAGGCAGTGGTAGAAGAATTGCAAATAGCGGTAATTTCATTCATACGTGTGAGTGACACATTAACAAGAGTCTTAGACATTGTATCCAATGCAAGTGGCTCACGGTGGTGCTTGATAAGTGGGCTCAGCTTCGTTGTGTGGATTAGTTTGTGGTATAGATGCAGTACTGGGGAGGTGGCCTTTCGGTTAGTTGTAGGTAAGGTTTTCGACTGTAGTCGTGCATTGCGTGCACTTGTGGGGATGGGCAGAGTGACCAATACGCTAGGTAAAGTACGTGTGCGTAGACGGTCTCGCCTTTTTGCGAGTGTGTGGGGTAGTTCCGGAGTGCGGGACTCCTTACCTTGAGATTCCAGCAAGAGTCCGTGGTAAACGGCAGACTTCGAGCAGCGAAGAGCTGCAAAGAGGAGTGCAGGCCTTGTCCTCTGGCCTTCTCCTCCATATTCTTCCACTAATATTTTATGTACTACTTGTTACTTCTATTTCCCTACCCTTTTACCTAACTGTGGTTTTGCACTTAGTTTGCTATGACACTTCACTTACAGTTCTTCCCTATCATTGCTCTGAATTGATGTAATTGTTTCATGCAATGAGAACAGTCATATTCTGTACACCCTTAACCTTTTCAAGCAATATAGACACGCATATCCTCTCCACCAATCCCTATTACTTGGGGTGCTACACTGTCCACCCTTGCCTTGACTTTCAATGAAGTGACTGTGCCTGGAGATTTTCTCCTCTCAGTATTTAAGTCCCCCTAAAGTGGTCAGTGTGATTTGTTCTACTAAGCATTAAATAGTGTTGTTGTCATATGAAAACCTGTTCATGTAGCCCTTGAACAGGCCTTGCCCATGAACACTTACTTCCAGTTCTGTAAGAGTGATCGAGAAACACTCGTATGAAATAGCTTCTGTTCTCCTTTTATAAATATTAGAGAAAGACCGTACAGTTTAGTAGCTGCCTATCTTCAATATGGTTGTCCCTGAGAGACAATTCACAGAAAACCATCTGCTTGCGGCTAATCAGCTGTCTTCGTTCTCACACCATTTCAGTGTCTCTTCCTGTCTGTGGTTTGAACTTTTGCACTAGTGAACCGAACATTACAAAATACAATACCGAAAGGGACACACAGATTCATTACCAGCATGAATGGCATTGTGTGTTGTTATTTTGGCAATCGTTTTTATAAGGGGGTGAATTGGCCAACATGTGTTGAATGAAAATAAATAATATATATGAAAGCTTGCATAGCCAACCCTTTTTTTAATCTGTAGTTTGGTGTTCCATGAATAAAGGTTAATGTGCAAAAGCATAGTTACTCTTTGTGAACTGATGGAGGGATGATAATTGGAGGATGGTGCCCCACCACGGAAGGGCTTCACATTGGGAAGGGTTACTTTCCCCAGCGACAAAGACCCCATTAGCACGTGGAGTTGTGGAACTAGAAAGGACACCATTTTATTTTGGGAAACAATGAGCCCACATTATCTAGCAATGGTAATTTAATGAACATGGAGCTGGTAATAAAAAAAAGCACATTTTTGTGTTTCATTGCTGTTTTATGTTTGGGGAATTGTACTGCACATCACACAGCTGAAGATATTTGATTCTGATTTGTTGGTCAGGCAGCTGCTCAAGTCAGGATGCTTGAAAGGAGGTGTTCAACAGAGAGTATATACTATATTTTCAGCATTTTGATTGGTTGAGAGGAGGTCTATAATAGAATCAATTTGCTAAAGAAGAATTAGAGCCTGCACTAGAGATCTCTATTTTTGGTGACCGCTACCCATGTTAGTGATCTGGAGCCGAAGGTGAGTGACTCTAATGAGGTGTGGTATGCGACCGCTACCCATGTTAGTGATCTGGAGCCGAAGGTGAGTGACTCTAATGAGGTGTGGTATGCGACCGGTACCCATGTTAGTGATCTGGAGCCGAAGGTGAGTGACTCTAATGAGGTGTGGTATGCGACCGCTACCCATGTTAGTGATCTGGAGCCGAAGGTGAGTGACTCTAATGAGGTGTGGTATGCGACCGCTACCCATGTTAGTGATCTGGAGCCGAAGGTGAGTGACTCTAATGAGGTGTGGTATGCGACCGGTACCCATGTTAGTGATCTGGAGCCGAAGGTGAGTGACTCTAATGAGGTGTGGTATGCGACCGCTACCCATGTTAGTGATCTGGAGCCGAAGGTGAGTGACTCTAATGAGGTATGTGCAACTTAAGGGCACTAACACTGTCACAGCTTGTGCCGGGGGAGACAAGGCAAGCCTCACCAGGGGCTTCCTATGACACAGCATATCCATGTTTACTTGTCTAGTGGCCACTGTGTACACATCATAAATGGAAGCTAGAAATGCATCATTTACAATGTATAGTCTTCATTTCAACCTTGCTGCTTGCCTAAGGAGTTGGAAGCTGTAAGAAGACCAAGGATGAAGCATAGAATGCATGCTTCTACTGCGGTTAGAGTCCATATTGCACACATTCTGGTTGTCTGCAGAGAAGAAAACATACCCTATTACGTGTTTCTGTGAGAACAGCACATCTGACGTTCTAAGACTTTATTGCATCCAGGTGCCATGGACCATAAAGTCAAGCCCACTGGTGACCATTGATGACCTCTGTTGTCCTCCTGGAATCCAACAATGGACACCTAAGGCCTACTGGCTGCCCCCACAGTTACACCGGAGATAAAATGATGCACACGTTACTTGAATAGCCCTACAGAGACCACAATTAGGCTGTCTGAGACAGATACCAAATCCTCAAATTTGACAGAGCATCACCAGGTGTTCAGCAGATGCAAACAGAGACAACATTGGGCCTCAGTACAAGTACAGCAGTGCGGGGAGAAAGCGGTAATGTTACCACTGCATTACGGCCGAATTACTACCCTGCCGTACTACAGCTTTGGTTGTGAGGCACAGAAAAAACCTCCAGAAACATGCTGGAGTTAATTTTGCCACATTACCTCCAAAAACGAACAAAATCCCCGGTATGACTGCTGGCGATACTTCTGACAAAATACACATAGAGTTCTATGGACTCTATAAATGGAGACTGACACTGCCATACCAACACTTGTAATCTAGTGGTAATTCCGACAGATCAAGTGGCAGCATTGGTAATTCTGTTTGGTGGTATTCTAGTGAATCTACCACTGGAATACCACCAAATATGTAATGAGGTCTGTTGTGTCCTTCAGAGATCTCAGAGGTGGCAACAAATCTCAGCTGGCTTATCACTACACTTCCAAAAGCTTCGGCAGATACCGAAACACTATCATCAGCCGCTCAGGGGCGACTGTGCTTGCCAGTGGACCACACAAAACTAAAATGTACCCCTGCAGGTGCGAAACAGACATAGTCAAAGCCTATTTTAACCTCACTTCATGCTCAGACCATTCCTAATTAATGGAATGAAATGTAAGTGGTCTTGCATTGCACCTGACTGCCAATAATGGGGGTCTTACTGTGCTTGGATCTGTAAGAGAAAAAGGGTGTGGTATTCATTACCAGAACAGTGGCAAAGTCTCTCTCTCTCTCTCTCTCTCTCTCTCTCTCTCTCTCTCTCTCTCTCTCTCTCTCTCTCTCTCTCTCTCTCTCTCTCTCTCTCTCTCTCTCTCTCTCTCTCTCTCTCTCTCTCTCTCTCTCTCTCTCTCTCTCTCTCCCCACCCTCTCTCTCTCTTTTTCTCTTTCTTTGTCCCAAGAAGATACATTCTATGCCATGAGGAACAAAACAAGCTTCTGCAAGTTGGCAGCTGAGTCAAAACTCAGATATTGTCATAACCTGTTAAGGCTTGAGAACTTAAGGTTTAGTGGTAGGGCAGCTTAAAATTTGAGTAACCCATTTCACCTTTCTTAGTATTTTGGTTAGCAGGCTGAAAGATGCCTCAAACCTTACTCTAACATGATATGATATGAAGGGGGTTTTTATAACACACTTAATACCAAGAGGTTTCTAAGCACAGATCTGGGGATCGAACCTGTGTTGCTCCATGTCGTCTTGTTTCCAAGGCAAGCACATTGCCCCTGAGCTATTCTCCTGAGACATGCAAAGGTGCTATGCTATGTGGCCTGCTGGGCCTTCCATCCATCAAGGGCAGGGCCCATGAATGCAAGGCAAGGCATTTATCAGGAATTCACCAGGGGATTGGTCTGGGGAGGAGCCTGAATCCCTGCTAATTTCTCCCAGAGCTCTACCCCTCTGTTTCAGGGACGTCATTTCACCAAAATGCCAGGGGAAGAGGAAGTGACATCCCACAACCCTTGACCTCTGATGACATCACAGGAAGTGATGTAATTTGGCCCTGTCCCAAAGTTCACAGGAAGCGATGGAACACAACCTTTCACCCCTTGACAAAACAGGGAGTGGCATCACATAACATTGTTCCTAATTACACTATGAAAATAAATGGTTACGATATCACTATAATGTGATATACATTTGATACAAGAATGTATCACCATATGTATCTTTAATATCATTGTTTATAGGCCCAGAATTGCAAAAAACTGTGAATGCAAGCAGACCTCCAAGGCCAAATGATAATAATGTGTTATTATAAAGCACTTACGATTAAGCGCTTTATACAGAACAAATATACCTACAATATCACCCAACCTGTGTTGGTACTCATTTATCAACCTTAGAAGGATGAAAGGCTGAGTAGAGGAGTTTAAGAACAGACTAAATCAGTGACTCACCCCTAAAGTGTGCCTGAAATAAACCTTTAATGAATCTAGCAATTATTATATAGAATTCCAGAAAGACAAATTATTTGTTCTTCCTATTCTTTCTTATTTAGGGTGTAGCAGGAGAGAATTAATTTGTAGGTGGGATTGAACCCAGGACTTAAAAGTCACTAATAGGACGGCAAAGTTACTTTACAGTGGGTGAATTGCAACCCCATTGAAAAAGGCCTGAATTTGAGAAAGGCGCAGTTGCCGAAACACGTGTCATCCAAAAAGGGCCTAACCTTTATCAAAGCAAAAAACAAAAATAAACAAAGAACTATTTTTATCAGAAACAACAGATTTTTTGGAATCTTTCAATTATTCTTTTTGGCGCAAAGAAGTGCAAGCATTTTTGTGCTTTTTCTCAAAACTTGCAGACGGAGAAGAGGAACTCAGGGGTCGATTCATGGAATTAATGTGCGCCGAAAATTCCGGCGCAGAGGTGCCAAAACGTGCGATTTGCAGTAAAAGTGCAAAAATCGCAGTGCAAGTGCGAAAATCGCAGGGAAACCAGCGCACATCGATTCATGGAAGTCCGTGCGCGAGAAAAACATTGGATGTGCGCTGAAAATGTGCGTTGCGCACGCCGGCGCACAGGTCATCCAACAGCGTGCGCCACGGCCACTGCAAAATCGCACATAGCACGGCGCACATCACAAAAGTAGGTGGAACACGGGGTGTAACACTCGGATTGGGGAACAACACGTGAAAATATGGCCGTCACGGGGGAATTATAGGGGGCAAGTGCGCGGAACGCCCACACGCTCGCCTACAACCCGTATTCATGGAATCAAATAGGGCAAACCAGCGCATGGTCAAAGACGCGCACAGGGCCAAACAAGTACGCCACAAGAAAGCAGGCGGTAGCGTCCCTGCGCCTGAAAAAAAATGTGCGCCAAAATGTGCGCTAACAAAAAGCACCCATATACAGCCATGATGAATGGTCCACACAGTGGCCCCCTAGGACAAATGAGGTGCAAAGGGGTACCGACAAACACGGACAACCGCTGTGTGAAAAATAGCGTGTGCGTGTGTATCTGGGTGCGCGGGAAGTCCCACACGCGATTGTCCTGGGTACATGTACTACGGGGTGCGCGGGAAGTTCCACACGCGATTGGCCTGGGTACGTGTACTTCGGGGTGCGCGGGAAGTCCCTCACGCGATTAGCCTGGGTACGTGTACTACGGGGTGCACGGGAAGTTCCACACGCGATTAGCCTGGGTACGTGTGTTTCGGGGTGCGCGGGAAGTTCCACACGCAATTGGCCTGGGTACGTGTGTTTCGGGGTGCGCGGGAAGTTCCACACGCGATTGTCCTGGGTACATGTGTTTCGGGGTGCGCGGGAAGTCCCACACGCGATTGTCCTGGGTACATGTACTACGGGGTGCGCGGGAAGTTCCACACGCGATTGGCCTGGGTACGTGTACTTCGGGGTGCGCGGGAAGTCCCTCACGCGATTAGCCTGGGTACGTGTACTACGGGGTGCACGGGAAGTTCCACACGCGATTAGCCTGGGTACGTGTGTTTCGGGGTGCGCGGGAAGTTCCACACGCAATTGGCCTGGGTACGTGTGTTTCGGGGTGCGCGGGAAGTTCCACACGCGATTGTCCTGGGTACATGTGTTTCGGGGTGCGCGGGAAGTTCCACACACGATAGGCCTGGGTACGTGTACTTCGGGGTGCGCAGGAAGTTCCACACGCGATTGGCCTGGGTACGTGTACTTCGCGAAGCGTGGGAAGTTCCACACGCGATTAGCCTGGGTACGTGTACTACGGGGTGCGCGGGAAGTTCCACACACAATTAGCCTGGGTACGTGTGTTTCGGGGTGCGCGGGAAGGTCCACATGCGATTGGCCTGGGTACGTGTGTTTCGAGGTGTGCGGGAAGTTCCACACACAATTAGCCTGGGTACGTGTACTTCGGGGTGCGCAGGAAGTTCCACATGCGATTGGCCTGGGTGCATGTACTTCGGGATGCGCGGGAAGTTCCACACGTGATTGGCATGGGTATGTGTACTTCGGGTGCGCGGGAAGTCCCACACGCGATTGGCCTGGGTACGTGTACTTCGGGGTGCGCGGGAAGTCCCACACGCGATTAGCCTGGGTACGTGTACTACGGGGTGCGCAGGAAGTTCCACACGCGATTAGCCTGGGTACGTGTGTTTGGGGTGCACGGGAAGTTCCACACGCGATTGGCCTGGGTACGTGTATTCCTGGGGTGTGCAGGAAGTTTCACACGCGATTGGTGTAAATCCACGTGTGCTCTGTATTCACGTGTAATGAGGGAAACACCCGTGCACGTCACGTCACAGACGCGCTTACACGCTAAGGGCCTTTGGTCCAATGAAATCGCATATGCGTGCTGACATGCACACGCTCGCCTACAACCCGTATTCATGGAATCAAATAGGGCAAACCAGCGCATGGTCAAAGACGCGCACAGGGCCAAACAAGTACGCCACAAGAAAGCAGGCGGTAGCGTCCCTGCGCCTGAAAAAAATGTGTGCCAAAATGTGCGCTAACAAAAAGCACCCATATACAGCCATGATGAATGGTCCACACAGTGGCCCCCTAGGACAAATGAGGTGCAAAGGGGTACCGACAAACACGGACACCCGCTGTGTGAAAAATAGCGTGTGCGTGTGTATCTGGGTGCGCGGGAAGTCCCACACGCGATTGGCCTGGGTACATGTACTACGGGGTGCGCGGGAAGTTCCACATGCGATTAGCCTGGGTACGTGTGTTTCGGGGTGCGCGGGAAGTTCCACACGCGATTGGCCTGGGTACGTGTATTTCTGGGTGCGCGGGAAGTTCAACACGTGATTGGCCTGGGGACGTGTACTTCAGGGTGCGCGGGAAGTTCCACACGCGATTGGCCTGGGTACGTGTACTTCGGGATGCGCGGGAAGTTCCACACGCGATTGGCCTGGGTACGTGTACTTCGGGGTGCGTGGGAAGTCCCACATGCGATTGGCCTGGTACGTGTACTTCGGGCTGCGTGGGAAGTCACACACGTGATTAGCCTGGGTACGTGTAATACGGGGTGCGCGGGAACTTCCACATGCGATTAGCCTGGGTACGTGTGTTTCGGGGTGCCCGGAAAGTTCCACACGCAATTGGCCTGGGTACGTGTACTTCGGGGTGCGCGGGAAGTTCCACACGCGATTGGCCTGGGTACGTGTACTTCGCGAAGCGTGGGAAGTTCCACACGCGATTGGCCTGGGTACGTGTACTTCGGGGTGCGCGGGAAGTCCCTCACGCGATTAGCCTGGGTACGTGTACTACGGGGTGCACGGGAAGTTCCACACGCGATTAGCCTGGGTACGTGTGTTTCGGGGTGCGTGGGAAGTTCCACACGCAATTGGCCTGGGTACGTGTGTTTCGGGGTGCGCAGGAAGTTCCACACGCGATTGTCCTGGGTACATGTGTTTCGGGGTGCGCGGGAAGTTCCACACACGATAGGCCTGGGTACGTGTACTTCGGGGTGCGCAGGAAGTTCCACACGCGATTGGCCTGGGTGCGTGTACTTCGGGATGCGCGGGAAGTGCCACACGCGATTCACCTGGGTACGTGTACTACGGGGTGCGCGGGAAGTTCCACACACAATTAGCCTGGGTACGTGTGTTTCGGGGTGCGCGGGAAGGTCCACATGCGATTGGCCTGGGTACGTGTGTTTCGAGGTGTGCGGGAAGTTCCACACACAATTAGCCTGGGTACGTGTACTTCGGGGTGCGCAGGAAGTTCCACATGCGATTGGCCTGGGTGCGTGTACTTCGGGATGCGCGGGAAGTTCCACACGTGATTGGCATGGGTACGTGTACTTCGGGTGCGCGGGAAGTCCCACACGCGATTGGCCTGGGTACGTGTACTTCGGGGTGCGCGGGAAGTCCCACACGCGATTAGCCTGGGTACGTGTACTACGGGGTGCGCAGGAAGTTCCACACGCGATTAGCCTGGGTACGTGTGTTTGGGGTGCACGGGAAGTTCCACACGCGATTGGCCTGGGTACGTGTATTCCTGGGGTGTGCAGGAAGTTTCACACGCGATTGGTGGAAATCCACGTGTGCTCTGTATTCACGTGTAATGAGGGAAACACCCGTGCGCGTCACGTCACAGACGCGCTTACACGCTAAGGGCCTTTGGTCCAATGAAATCGCATATGCGTGCTGACATGCATACGCGCTAAGGGCCTTTCCTCGATTTACACGCAGACGTGCAGGATTTTCACGTGCAAAATCACTCCGTATCAAGCTGGCCACGCGTAAGCACACGGAAGACCACGCTCCTGCCCAGAAGGCTGAATTACTGCCCCCCAGAGCCCCGAGCACGCTCCCACCTGCCATCTGCTGCTGCCTGCTGCCCACGTGCCCTGCTATTTGCAGCCTGCACATCAGCCAGGGGTGCTGTTGCTATGACCACCCCTGCTGGAACCGAAGACTCCTGACTGGGATTCCATCGCTCCACAGCCCAGCCCCAGGACCCAGTTGCCCACCCACTCCTGCCTCGGGGGTTGTCATGTCGGGCACTGCAACATCTGGCACCACTGACAACCCCCGGCCAGAGAGGCAGAGGGGCACCAGCTTCAGTGGCAGGGAAGTTGGTGTCCTGGTGGAGCAAGTCCTGGGGCAGTATGATGCCCTCTACGGAAGGGTGCGCGCCGACAAGGAAGGACGGACTCGGATCTGGACGGACATCGTGACTGCCATCAATGCGGAGGGGGTGGCAGTCCGCGACTTCCAACATGTCAAGAAGCGCTGGGAGGACTTCAGGTCCAGGACCCTCAGCAAGGCCCGGCGCCTCTTGAAGGCAGCGGATGCTAAGGGGTGCTGGGGCCACTTGTCGGAAGATCAGATGAGGGTCCTGGAACGCATATCCCCAGCGCTCCACGTCCAGGTCCTTGAGAGGCAGACCCACCTGGAGTCGAGCGGTAGGTGTACATGCATCATGATTGTAAGCTGTGCGTGTGGTGATGTGCCAGTAGTGTGCCGGTTGCACATCTGTTTGTATGGGGCCGAGTATGGGTGGGGGTGTACAGGACCGTGAGGCTAACACATGCGAGCGCTGTCATGTGTGAGACATGGATGGTGCTTGTGTGTGTAGGCTTGCATGCCAAATGCAGTTGTGTGGGCACACATGTTTGGATGAATGTGTATGTAAGTAGGCATGTTCGTGATGTCACGCATGTATGTTGTTTTCAGCTGCATGTATCAGCACTGTGTACATGTGCATGTGTGTGTATTTGACAAGGATGCAACAGTGATGCAACATGGATGCATGTGACAGCGGGATGTGGAAGCCTGATTGGCAGATGTGACATGGATGCCCATTGGAACACTGCGACAGTTGGTTGAGTTGTACACATGCATGCAAGTGTGGTGGTGTGCGTGCATGTGTAGTGCACTCCCTGTGTTGCATGTGATGTCTGGCTCACCTTTGCCTGCTCATGCTGTTGGATGTGTATGGATGGTGCTAGCAGTTGTGATGTGGCTGTGGTATGGCTCATGTGTGCAAGTTGAAATGATATGTGTGTTGCCGATTGTGATGCCATGACTGAGTTTTGACAATGCCACTCATGTGCAAATGTCATGTGTGTATGTGTCCATTGTACAGTGCCCTGATGCCTGTGTTGTATTCCTCCCTGTCTGCAGCATCAACTGATGAAGAGGGCGGAGAAGGTGCTGTGGAGCACAGCGGCGGGGATCGCACCGCCTGCCGGAGACGCAAGGCCCGGCTCCCCTCCCAGGTTGTGATCTCGTCGGGGAGTGAGGAGTCCGGTGCCGCGTCCCAGGCCGCAGCTGCCGGTGGGAGGTCCAAGAGGCAGAGGTCGGAGTTGGACTCCTCGGCAGCAGAAGGGGCAGCTGGGACCCCACAGGGCCCAACAGGGGAAGATGGCACGGAGTCATCCAGGTTGGTGGGGTGTTTGGTGGAGGAGGAGGCCGTGCAAGCAACAGAGAAGGGGTCTGGAGGTGGGGATTCCACTGGTGCTAGTGGTGCAGTGCAGGACCAGGGACAGGAGGCAGCACAGGTCGCCGCGGAGGTGCCTTTGTGCAATCCTGTCCCTGATCCTGTCACTGCATCATCTTGCACCAGCAGGGATGCCTGTGTCCAGACCCGTTTTCAGGCAGGGGATGAGCTCACGACAACTGGCCTTCCTCTGCCTGCGGACGTGGCTATCCGGGTCCGGGTTGAGCCTGTCCTGACTGGTGTGGCGTTGCGTCAACGGGCCATGCAAGGTGACCTGCAGTCTTTTCATGAGGAGACTGCACGTCATCTCGAATGGCTCGTTGACCGCGTCGGCCTACTGGGACAGGTCACCCAGGCCGGATTCCTCCGTTTGATGGGGCTTGCAACGACCCCCTCCTCAACTGAACCGCCTATGCTCCAGTCGTCCTCCGTGCCATCTTCCCACCCATCAGTCACCTGGGTGCCCTGTGGAGCTGCCTCTGACGGTGCGGCCAGGCTGGTGGAGGAGGCATCCCTGCCACAGTCGGGAGTCAGACGTCCAGCAGGGGTGGCCACATCAACGACCGCACCCCAGCCCGCAGAGGATGTGCAGGCAGCAGGAGGCAGTGCACGGGCAGAGGCGCAGCAGCAACGTGGTGGGAGCCATGATGGCTCGGGGCCTTCGACATCGGAGGGGCAGGCATCGGCCGGAGGGCAGGAGGACCCAGGACGGGAAGTGTCTTCCGTGTGGCAGCGGTTGGGCCACGCCATAGATGCGGAGCGGCAGCGGGCAGAAGAGGCACGGCTCACGATGGTCAGGGCGGAGAACTCCATGCGGAGGGCCCTGAGGCGGGCCGTGTGCCTCGAGGCAATCCGCAGGGAGTTTGGGGGGAACATGTGGACGGCCCTGTGGACCCTCGGGGCCATGGAGGAGGAGCACCTCCGGGACATTGAGCAGGAGTTCGATGATGCCATGACCCGGAACATCCCGAAGTGAGCCGTCGGACTAGCCCGCTGCCCTTGTAAATAGTTTAGTAGTTAGTGTTA
Organism: Ambystoma mexicanum; assembly: GCF_040938575.1. Lineage (NCBI taxonomy): Eukaryota > Metazoa > Chordata > Amphibia > Caudata > Ambystomatidae > Ambystoma > Ambystoma mexicanum. The sequence continues at coordinate 807,729,065 of NC_090939.1, read as the reverse complement.
GGTTTCCTTTGGTTTAGCATTTTTTTTGGACCTTTTGGACAATGGGCCACATTTTTGTATATATTTCTTTTTTTTTAGGTAGTGTTATTAGATAGGTTTCATTTCTTCGGTTGGGATCATGGACCCTGGATTGTTTATCTGTAAATAGTTGACTTTTGGATTTTCATTTTTGTTTATGATTTCCCAATGGAGCAATGGTTTTCGATTTTAATTTTCCATTGGATTTACATTTGTGGACTGTGACTTTGGACACCTTTCGTTTGCATTATGATTTGTGTTTTTGCATTATTTCACGTACCTGCTGTTTTTTTTTTTTAAATTTCCATTATTGTTTGTTTATTTTTGATTCAATTTATGTTGCGTTTAATACATATTTTTTCTTCAAACTTCAATGTGTAGTATCATCTCATTGGTTTCATGCATATCATGATATTGGTTTTGACATTCACTGACACCCATTGGGTGTATGTGAGGGACATGGGTTCATTTCCAAACTTGCAATTGGGGTTCTATTATGTTTTTGCCATTTCTAAGTGGGTGGATGCAATACTCGGGTGGGTGTTTGGCATTTGGAGGCTGACCATAAGGGCCAGGGATCTAGATTGTGGTGACATGTTGGCAGGGGGACATGAGTGGGGGCCTGGTGGAGGCTGCCCCTGCACTGCTGGGGAGTGGGGGTGATGGGAGACATGGGTGGGGGCCTGTGGAGGCTGCGCCTGGTGGCTGGGGGGTGGGGGTGATGGGAGACATGATTGGGGGCCTGGTGGAGGCTGCCCCTGGTGGCTGGGGGATGGGGGTGGTGGGAGACATGAGTGGGGGCCTGGTGGAGGCTGACCCTTCACTGCTGGGGGGTGGGGGTGATAGGGGACATGAGTGGGGGTCTGGTGGAGGCTGCCCCTGCACTGCTGGGGGGTGGGGTTGATGGGAGACATGAGTGGGGGCCTGGTGGAGGCTGACCCTGCACTGCTGGGGGGTGGGGGTGGTGGGAGACATGATTGGGGGCCTGGTGGAGGGTGCCCCTGGTGGCTGGGGGGTGGGGGTGGTGGTAGACATGAGTGGGGGCCTGGTGGAGGGTGCCCTTGGTGGCTGGGGGGTGGGGGTGCACGGAGACATGAGTTGGACATGAGTGGGGGCCTGGTGGAGGCTGCCCCTGCACTGCTGGGGGCTGGGGGGTGGGGGTGATGGGAGACATGAGTGGGGGACTGGTGGAGGCTGCCCCTGGTGGCTGGGGGGTGGGGGTGGTGGGAGACATGAGTGGGGGCCTGGTGGAGGCTGCCCGTGCACTGCTGGGGGGTGTGGGTGATGGGAGACATGGGTGGGGGCCTGGTGGAGGCTGCCCCTGCACTGCTGGGGGGTGGGGGTGGTGGGAGACATGATTGGGTGCCTGGTGGAGGGTGCCCCTGGTGGCTGGGGGGTGGGGGTGATGGGAGACATGAGTGGGGGCCTGGTGGAGGCTGCCCCTGCACTGCTGGGGTGTGGGGGTGATGGGAGACATTGGTGGGGGCCTGGTGGAGGCTGCCCCTGGTGGCGGGGGGTGGGGGTGGTGGGAGACATGAGTGGGGGCCTGGTGGAGGCTGCCCCTGCACTGCTGGGGGTTCGGGGTGATGGGAGACATGGGTGGGGGCCTGGTGGAGGGTGCCCCTGGCGGCTGGGGGTGCAGGGGGACATGCATTGGTGGGCAGTAGTGCAAGGTGACATGTGGGTTGGCTGGGGGGCATGGCCATGGTGGATGGGGTGCCTGCAGGACATGTGCAGGATAGGCCCCTGTGGTGTGGGCCACCTGCAGGGGCCGTGGAGGGTGTAGAGGGAACACCTGGGAGGACCCACACGTGCAATTCACGTGTGGTGCTCCCCGCGCACCCCTGTAATGCACGTACCCTGATGGAATTGCGTGTGATACTTCCTGTGCACCCCTGAAATACACGTACCCTGCTGCTTTTGCGTGTGATACTTCCGGCGCACCCCTGGAATACACGTACCCTGATGGAATCGCGTGTGATACTTCCCACGCACCCCTGAAATACACGTACCCTGCTGATTTTGCATGTGATACTTACCGCTCACCCCTGAAATACACATACCCTGCTGCTTTTGCGTGTGATACTTCCCGTGCACCCCTGGAATACACGTACCCTGCTGTTTTTGCGTGTGATACTTCCCGCGCATCCCTGGAATACACGTACCCTGCTGTTTTTGCGTGTGCTACTTTCCATGCACCCCTGATGTACACGTACCCAGGACAATCGCGTGTGGAACTTCCCGCGAACCACTGAAATACACGTTCCCCGCTTGGCGTTTGCTGTTTGCCAGCCCTGTGAACTGGTCCAGGGTTAGCGCAGCCCCTTGCGATGAGTTGAGGATTTTGAAGGCTTTTCCTTGCGCGAGGGCGTTCTTGAGGGCGTAACTGGCGTTGCTGCAGGGTCGCTGCACCACTCGCGCCACGGCTGGTTTCGGAGGCTAAAATCCATGAATACGCTGTGCGATGAAAGGATTTTTTCGCACGCGGCTGGCGCAGTGTATCGCACAGGGACACTGTGCGCCAGCCGCGTGCGCCATTTTTGTGCGAATTTCTATGAATTACCCTCTCAGTGTGTCCGTGGCCTACACTCATGTGACAAGTCTCAAAATAATAGACAAAGGAATATAATACATGAGGCAAGACTCAAAACTACAAAGAACACACAATAATAAGTCACGAAGGTACAAACATAGGATATCTGTTCCAAAAAAGTTCCTCAATGTCAAAAAACTTTATTCATCCAGATTGTAAGGGCAGCTGTACTTGCAAGGGTAGGGCATGGCTGTCATGGATTAGCAAATGAACAAAGGTGTGAGCTGTTCCCCACAGGGGTCTCCTGGAGCCAAGGAAGGTGCTGCCTCATGCATTAAAAGCTATGTACACTGCAGAAGAGAGGAAAGGAGAAGATTATTACCTCATACCCTCTGAAGTAGGTGGTTTGTTGACTGAAATTGTGTTCTTGCATTTACACATTTTACACAAGTTGGTAATATGTGTAAGGGGAATTTCATAGAAGTCAGCAGACAGTACCCTACAATTACGCATGCAGCTCCCCAATATTATCAAAGGATTAACATGCAAAGCCCATTAGATAGCCTGCATAAGTGCCACTCTGGAAATTGAAGAATATCCTACAAGAAACCTTTGGAGCATACGTCACAGTGATCACATCCCTCCCCCATTTCAAAATTAAACACAGTGAAGTTTCTCAATGAATTCTTGGAAAACATAAAGAAAGCACTTTAGCACCACCATGGAAAAACAAACCGGGGAAGAATGGTGGAATTGTGTGATTGGTGGGGTGAATTAATAATGGGCTGATGGTTTAGTGTGTGAATAGATGTATGACTGTGTGGATAGAGTAGTGATGAAGTGGATGAGTTAATAGAGGAAGAGTGATTGAGTGTGTAAATGCATGAGTGTGTGGTGAGTAGGTATGTGGGCGATAGAGCATGCCAATCAGTTTATATCATTTGTTGCGTGGAAAGTTGAGGCCATTCTCCTCTGGGTCTGTAGGTCTGTGTAAGGGCAGAGAGACTTTCTATCCCATTCAGGTTGGAGAACCATTTTAATGTCCCCGCGCACCAAGAGCAGCCCCTCAGCAAATCCCATGATCTTTGTTTTTGTCCCCTCCCAAAATTGGCCCTGGGCTTCATTAGGGGCATAAATGGACACCGGAGTCACCTTCCTCCCCCTGATCATCCCCTTCACCATCAGCAACCGACCATTTGAGTCTGCTCAGTAGGCTCTCGAAATTAAGCGGGCTTTGGGGGACACCAATATCGCTACCCCTCTCCTCTTGGTCGGGGCAGAGACCTGGAAGACCTCCTGAATGGACTTGGATCTGAGCGCCATCTCCCTTCCCCTTGCCCAGTGAGTTTCCTTTAAAAACAAAAAGTGCAATTTCAACCTATTAAACTTCTTCATAACAAATGACCTTTTACTCAGAGCAGAGAATTCAGTACATTTAGCGAACCCAATGTCAGCGAAAAAAGGGCATCAGTCATTGAATGAGCAGACAACTCTGCAAGGCCCTGTAAGGGGGGCGGGATACCCTGACTTCTTCCCCTGTGCCAGCCATTCTGAGTATTTTCCAAAGTAAGTGGTTCTCAATGGATTCAGTCCCCTGTCCGGTATTTTCAAACAATAGTAACCCAATGTAACACAAAACTACTCCCAAACTTACCCTCCACCCCCCCACCCCTATGAACGCCTGAACTTCCTGCATCATATAAGATGTCGTCCAACCAGGTCACCAACGTCTGGCTCCACTAGTGCAGCTCTCAACAATAAGACCAGGTTATACCGAGTACCCTCTCCCCCACTCTCTAACCCAGGCAAAAAAGTTTCAACATTACTTCTTCTCCCCCCGGAAAAAATATCAAGGCACATCTATGAATTAGAATCCAGACCTCTCCTGAGCCTCCCACACAGTGATCGCTTTGGCCAGGAACTCTTAAATGTGTCATGATTCATCGTTCATGCCCCTTTTGGTCTTCCTGGTCCCTGGCACGTCGGGGGTTACTCGCTGTAGTACACCCATAAGGCTGTATTCACAGAACGCAGTCTATCGACATTTACGTCCATGCAACACGTTCCATAAATTAACCACGCCCCAGCTGCTCCACGCGTCTCAACGCTGTCGTTAGCTGAGGCTAGACGTGCGTCGCAGTCGTGCTCCCGGAACTGAGTTGCTGCTCGAATTCCCGGACCCACTCCTTCTCATTCCCTTTCCCTTGTACCTGTATCCATCCGCGTTCCGCGCAGACCGCCCCCTGTGTGTGTCCTTAGTTCCTGGTCTTCCTGGAGTTTCCTTGATCCTGGACGAAGAAGCTGAACGAATCCTGGAATCCGTTGACGGCCGAGCGGGCTTATACATGACCCGAACAGCACGGAAGAAAACCCCGGCGAAGGATCCCGCAAGGCAGCAAAAACAGGTGAGAAAAAAGGAAAACTGTGACAGATTGAGACGCCACCTCATTGAATTCGACACAGACATGGAAGTGGCCATCCAGAACCTTATGCGTGGCATGCAAGAGCTGACGACCGAAGTGCAGAATTTAAAGGCAGAGAATGCCGCCTTAAAGCAATTGGTGTTGTCCTGTGAATCCGCTACGAAAGAGAGTGTAATACTGGGCGGTGTTGTTGATAAATATGATGGTTCTGCAAAGAGCCTTTGTGGATTCCTTGACTCATGTTTGGTCCACTTTACTTTCAAGCCTTATTATTTTTGTATGCCCAGGGCTAATGTGGGCTTTATTATTTCGCATCTTTCTGGCAATGCCTTGACCTGGGCCACCCCACTGGTTAACTCTGGGGATTCTCTCCTGGATGATTACAATGGCTTCATACAGGTCCTTAAGACCATGTTTGACCACTCTGAACAGGTCTACATTGCCCAGGAACGTCTACTTGACTTTCAACAAGGTACCCAGGATATGCTTACGTATGTCACATGCTTCAAACAGCTGGCTAAAGAAGCGGATTGGTCCTCTGGAGCTTGTTTTACCCTATTTCGAAGAGGGCTAAACGAAGACATCAAGGATGATCTAGCCAGAGTGGCACACCCAAGTTCTTTTCAGGCCCTAATGGATCTTGCCCTGCAGATTGACTTTGGCATTCAGGAGAGAAAGGCAGAGAAAAAGAAAAGCAAGTCGCCACTCCAGAGGAGCCCCATTGGGATACCCTCGAACCCCGAAGAAATTTCCACTTCAAGTAACGAGCCTGAATCTATGCAGCTAGGGGCATTCCGTGGACCCATATCCTCCCAAGAAAGAATGCGTAGGATCCATACCGGGTTGTGTATGTATAGTGCTTCAGACAAACATTTAGTGAGAGAGTGCCCAATAGCCCCCCACAGCGTTAGGGAAACACCAGCTCCCGATCCTAAATGGAGCACAGGTTCGGGAGAGAGATGCCTGCTCCACATCAATTCCATCCTTGAACTCTCCTGGACAAAATTCTTTGGTGATTTTACAGGCCTTCTTATCGCCATCCAAGAAGGAAACGCATCCCATCCTGGCGGACTGTGGAGCTATGGGGATTTTCATAGACCACGAATGGGTTCTTAAACACCATATTCCTTGCGAATCCCAGACTATCATGCAACCTATAGAAGAAATTGATGGAAGACCCCTCTCTTCAGGATAAATAACCCTTCAGACCTAGGACGTTGAACTGGCCATAAACCTCCATCAAGAAAGGATAAAATTTGACATCATCAAGTCGGCCCATTACCCAATGGTTTTGGGAATGCCCTGGCTTCAAAAACACAATCCGTACATCAATTGGGCAGCGGGATTCTTGTTCCTGGGCTCAGAATTTTGTATGTCCCACTGCATAATGTCAGACCTTGCTCGACACCATCAGAAGGACCTCCTACGAATCACCAAGGTACAATCTCTGTCTCAAACATTATCTGGTTTCCGGAGATATACCAGGAATATTCTGACGTTTTCTCCTCTGCCATTGTCCAGGCGTTACCTCCCCCTAGACCAGAAGACTGTGCTAAAGAAACAGAACCATCCGCTGTGATTCCCTTTGGAAGGATGTTCATCTTATCCGAACCTGAAAAGAAAGCCCTTTGAGAATACCTGGATACTAATCTTGCAAATGGCACCATACGACCCTCTAAATCCTCAGCAAGGGCCTCACTGTTTTTTGTTCCCAAGAAAGACACCAAGGAACTCAGACCATGTCTGGACTATCGAGGTCTAAATCAATGCACCCTTAAGGATCGCTATCCGTTACCCTTGATGTCGGACATTCTGGAGGCAGCAAGGGGCGCAGTTGTTTTCACCAAGTTGGATCTCAGGGGTGCCTACCATCTGATTCGCATTAGGGCAGGAGATGAGTGGAAAACGGCCTATAGAACACCCTTTGGTCATTATGAATACTTGGTCATGCCCTTTGGACTTGCTAACGCCCCGGCGGTCTTCCAATGCTTCATGGATAGGGTGTTCTCAGACATGCTATTCCTTTTCGTGTTTGTCTATCTGGACGATATCCTAATATTCTCGAAGGACAGTTCCAAGCACGAAGAACATGTAAAGGCAGTGTTACAACGACTACGCGAAAAAAAGCTCCTGGCAAAGCCAGAGAAATGCATCTTCCATGCTTCTACTGTACACTACCTAGGATTTGTCCTTAGTCCAGAAGGCATCGGAATGGATCAATCCAAGGTTAGGCTATATTATCCTGGCCAAGCCCCACCTCTGTGAAACAAATCCAGTCTTTCCTGGCCTTAGCCAATTTCTACAGGAAATTCATACCTTCCTTTTCCAAGATAGTCCAACCAATCGTCACCCTGTTAAAGAAAGACGCTCCCTTCCTTTGGACCACAGCTCAAGAGGAAGCCTTACAACGGTTGAAGTCTGAGTTTACACAAGCTCCCATCCTGGCTCAACCTGATGTCAACCGACCATTCATAGTGGAAACAGATGCCTCCAGCTACGCTATTGGAGCCGTCCTCAAACAGCTATTCAGGGACAGGATGGAGCACCCCATCGCTTACCTTTCACGGACATTAACTCGCAGTGAAACCCATTACTCAGTCTTGGAAAAGGAACTGCTAGCCATCCGTCAAGCATTCACAGAGTGGCTTCATCTACTCCTCGGTGCGAAAAATCCTGTCCGGGTCTGCACGGACCATCGAAACCTACAAGTACTGCAGGCCTTGGAATGTAGGAACAGCCGTCAAGCTCAGTGGGCCTTCTTCTTTGCCCAATACCAGTTCCAGATTCACCACGTTCCCGGAACACAAAATCTAATAGCTGACGCCCTCTCTCGACGTTCAGACTACGAACCTCCGGGAGATCGGGCATATCCCAAGATGTTTCCCCATACAATATTTGTAGCTCAAGCAAACAATCTCCTGGAAGACATTTGCATGCAAACTCAGACTTCGGAACTCTGGAAGGAACAATGGAATCTGAGAACCCAGGACGGATACCTGTTTAAAAGTAACAACCTGGTCATTCCCACACAGAAACTACAACAAAAGATAATAAACCTTTGCCATGATACCCTTCACTCCGGTCATCGTGGCATTTCCAACACCCTCCGTCTAATACAAAGACAAATCTGGTGGCCCAGAATGAAGGCTGACGTTCAACTGTACATTCAATCTTGTTCCGTCTGTAATCAAAACACACATGACAACCAGAAACCAGCAGGACTCTTATTACAGCCTACACCACCAATAAGACCTTGGGAAGTCATCGCTACAGGCTTTATTGTACAATTACTGCCATCCAGAGGGTACACCACTATCATGGTCACCATTGACTTGTTCACTCATATGGCTCATTTTACACCTCTGTATAAGTTACCATCCTCGTCAGAACTTGCTGGAATCTTCCTGGAACACATCTTCCGACTGCATGGACTTCCTTCCAAGATTATATCAGACAGAGGACCACCGTATATCTCTCAATTTAGGAAACACCTCTGCAGGATACTAGGAATCCAACAAGCCCTCTCCTCAGGATATCACCCCCAAACCAATGGAGTCACAGAACGAGTGAATCAAACCCTTGAACAATACCTTAGTTGTTTCTCTACTAAGGTCCAGGACGATTGGTTGCTTCTAATACCAGTTGCAGAATTCGCCTACAACAATTCGAACCATTCGGCTGTTAAAACCAGCCCCTTTTTTTTCAGCCATGGATTCCACCCTGCAGTACTACCTTCAGTCCTTCCGCACCCTACACCAGTTCCAACAGTCGATTTCTGGATTGAAACACTCATCAATGTACAGAAAGAAGCCAAGGAACATCGAGAAAGGGCACAGATCCAAACTAAGCACTATGCAGATTCGAGGAGACCAGGGCCTTCTTACACCATTGGGGATAAAGTATGGCTATCCTCGAAGCTACTGCCCCGACACCTCAGACCGAATAAGTTGGCTCCTCAATATTATGGGCCGTTTCCTATAAAAGAAGTCATTAACCCTGTGGTCTTTCGACTTAAACTACCAGACTCCTGGAAGAAAATCCATCCAGTTTTTCACAAATCTCTTTTGAAGCCTTACATCCAAACCACCCGGACTAATCTTAGACCCAGTCCTGTGACTGTCAATGCCCAGCTAGAATATGAAGTGTCTCGAATATGTGACTCCCGATATAGACGAGGACAACTTCAATACCTGGTGGAATGGAAGGGTTATCCACCCAGTGAACGTACCTGGGAACCAGTCTGAAACCTAAACTCCCCCAGATTGCTCAGAAAGTTCCATGTAATACATCCAGGCAAACCCGGTGGAATGAGTACTAGAAGGGGGCATGCTGTCATGATCCATCGATCAAGCCCCTTTTGGTCCTCCTGGTCCCTGGCACGTCGTGGGTTACTCGCTGTAGTACACCCAACATGGCCGTATTCACAGAACGTGGTCTATCGACCTTTACGTCCATGCAGCACGTTCCATAAATTAACCACGCCCCTGCGGCTCCGTGCGTCTCAACGCTATCGTTAGCTGAGGCTAGACGTGCATCGCAGTCGTACTCCCGGAACTGAGTTGCTGCTCAAATTCCCAGACCCACTCCTTCTCCTTTCCTTTCCCTTGTACCTGTATCCATCCGCATTCCGCGCAGACCGCCCCCGTGTGCAGCCTTCCTTCCTGGTCTTCCTGGAGTTTCCTTGATCCCAGACGAAGAAGCTGAACGAATCCTGGAATCCGACGACGGCCGAGCAGGCTTATACAAGACCCGAACAGCACGGAAGAAAACCCCGGCGAAGGATCCCGCAAGGCAGCAAAAACAGGTGAGAAAAAAGGAAACCTGTGACAAAATGTCAGGCGAAGCATCCATACCCCTCTCTGCACCAGTCCACTTGCCCTCTCAGGGAAACAACACAGAACCCTCCCAGTTAAGGAGACCGGCACCTCGCCCAACCTTCAAGCAGAGTTTTACCTTGGCAAAATCTCTGTATCTGCTGGGAGAGCTACTTGTCCTCTTCGATGTTGCAGCTACAAGCTACCAAGAGTTGTTCAGTCAGAGGGTTTAGGAGAAGGCGGGACCACCCTTCTGAACTTTCTGTGATCATGAACTCGACACTTTTCCGAGGCCTCAGCCTCCCAATGGGTTTTCGTGGGCTATTCCCTTTTCGCTGGTCTCCTGGCTGCTTTCGTGGGAGGATTCACCCAGAAGCTCCCGGGTCACTCTTTGAATGTCCTATTCAGTGACTAAGGAGTATTTAAACTCTGAGCACGCAAACCGACACATACTTACGCGGCACGAAGCATACAATCAAAATCTTTGAGGGAAAATATTTCAACCCAGAAACTGAAATCTTGGTCACAATGGACATCAAAGCTCTGTATTCCAACATCCCACAGGAGGCGGCCATTGAATGCATAAGAGAATGGCTCACTAAACACCCACTACAACAAAGGGTCCTGACTAACTTTATTCTTGAATTAATGACCATAGCCCTGACAAAGAATTTCTTTACCTTCGATGGCCAGATGTATCTGCAAACAAAAGGCACGGCTATGGGGGCAGCCTTTGCCCCGAGCATGGCTATCCTATACATGGCCACATTTGAAGAAAAATATGTATTATCGCAAACAAACCAGTGGAGGGAAAATGTGAACTCCTGGTTTAGATACATAGATGATGTCATCTTTATCTGGCGAGGTGAACAGACTAATTTACTACTTTTTTGGCAATGGCTGAACACCTGCAAACAGGATATCCAATTCACTGTGGAGTAGATTTTACCAATAGAATCAAAAACAGAGGGTATCCAGAATCAGCCCTCAAACAGGCGGACTTCTAGAACAGGATAACAGGATAACCAAACCAGGCAAGATGGCGCAGAAGAGGAACGCATTACATGTGGGATCACCCATGGAATACACACACCACAAATGAAAAAAAATGATACGGAGACATTGGCACATAGCCAAACTAAACTTACTGGATGATCCACCACCGCGCTTTGCATATAAACAAGGGAAGAATCTAAAAGAAACCCTGGTACACTCCCTGTTTCAACCCGATTTGAGACACCAATCACAAACAGTTGTACAACCTTTACAAGGACATCACCCGTGCGGGAGCTGTGTGGCTTGCAAATTCACCAGTAAACTAAAATCGTTCAAAATAGGCCAATGTGGATGGAACCTCCGAGACCTTACTAACTGTAAAAGTGAATGTGTGGTCTAATGTATCCTGTGCCCATGTGGACTCAAATACGTGGGCCAGACCACACGGGCAGTCAACCTAAGAATATCAGAACACCGATTGCGGATTAGGTGTAAGAACTTAACAGCCTCACTGGTCTCCCACTACATTGAAGCAAGGCACTCACTGAATGACCTCACCTTGTGTGTACCGGAAAAAAAGGTGAAAGGAGGACCTGATATATTGAAAAGCCTGATGCACAGAGAATCTAGATGGATACATCGGTTGGACACATACCATAATGGTCTCAACAAGTCCTTCCAACCTAGCTTACATTGACCCAGTGTCCATCACGGACCATACAGCCCAACATATGACTACGTACATAGCCACAACCTCTGCTGGCATCAGCCCGCACCATACACTGTGCAGCCAAGCAGGGTCCAGCATGTATAGAGACATCTCCCCGGAGCACCTAGGCATGACTCTTAGGTCATTTGCCACTCCAACTTCTCAGCATTATTGGCTCCCCACCTTGGGTACTGACCCCATGGCTTTGAATTACCTGAGCCAGAGCCATACCCACTCAAGATCGTACATACTAAGGCACAAAGGCGCCCCCATCACTCGATTCAGTCACCTTCCATTTCTCCTCTTTACATTATGACAACTGTATGTATCTCATACACCAGTAAGCAACAAGCCATGTCTTTTGTCCATTATACAGACATACGGTCTACGTTACCAAAATGAGCTGCAATCCGCCTCAGGCACCCGGAGCTCGGGCGTTGTCTGTTTCCCAGACAACGACATGCAGCCAATTAGCAAGCACGCTGCTCCCCGAGTCCCGCGGCTGTACACGTTGCACCAATCAGCATCTGGCTCTCACCAGCAGTCACCATAACTACCTGCCGGCGTCCTATACACTAGGACCAGCCGCGCAGTGCTCTTCCAGACAGCAACACTGAGGCTCAGCCAGCACAAAGGGAGCTCAGGAGAAAAACAAGCAAGGTGAGGGGACCTACACTACAGAAGAGGCACCTTGTATCCGCGTACCTCACAGTATGGCATGACACACGGGAGCCAAGTGGGGGCCTTTAATTTACGTATCACGAATACGGCATGAAGGGACCAAGAGGGGGAGACTAGTAGCACCATTACTACCGCCCCCTGAGATTTCTAAAACATGGGGCACACAAACATAGACTATCATGCATTTTTTTCACCCGGGCTAGAGTGATTTCCTCATCTGAGCACACCCGCTTGGCATAACGTTGTATCACTTCACCCGCCCATATATCAAGACTACACGCTAAGCTACTAATTTAGTGCATATTCTCTTTCCCCCCCATAAAATATGATGTTTTCTCCCCATAGGCAGGCCTCTACTGCCGACCAGAGGATGGTCCGAAAGAGAAGACACCCCTCCCTCCACTCCGCCAACTCATCAGCAGCAACCACAAGATGGCTCTCTCGCTATAACAAAAGTATAGGTCTACATACAGAGACCACCAACTAAGGTAACCAGGCATTATAATGACTAATATACATAGCCTTACAGCCCCTGTATATACGCTAGGCCTCTGAAAGAAGCTCACCTGTGCTCTCCTCTCCTTCCTCCTTTGTCCACCCCTCAGCTCACCCAAGCGCATGGACATCCACATAAGGAAAAGCCACATCCCTATCCACGCTCTGCAACAAACAACTGTCTGCCACCTGTCCCAAGCGAGTGCCCCACCCGACTCGGTTACCCCAGGGAACTTGGGATCCCGCTACCGACTATGCTTCAAGCACAGCCGGTAACTTGAGCAATATAAATTCAGTTAACTGAAGCTGAACTAACAGCACTTGACAAACATGATGATCTCTCACACTTCTTTTGTTGTCTCTTTTTGTAACAGGGTCTACTCACTGGATGCCCTGAAGAAGGTGCCCTGTACTATCTAAGTACACAGAAGCACCGAAACGTGTACACACTAGTCAGCACATAGAAGATGATTATGGACAGACCTTGCGCAATTCCATCATCCAATAATTTTTTAATTAAGCTTACTTTGAACACGTTGGCTACATTCTGAGATATCCTTACAGTCCAAAGACCCAGACCTCAAAGGGCAACTTGAGTATTTTGAGTTGAGGGACTACAACAAATGGTGAAAGCAATACTATCACATGTAGAAATTACTTACCCTAAAAAACCTTGCTAAACTTGTAAACCTTAGAGGAGACTGTTCCACAGAACTAATATGGCATTCTCAACATTCAACTCTTCTGATTTATTGTATGTTACTGTAAATATGTTTAAATATGTTTTAGCAACCATTTCAGGCTGCATTTATGTTCCTTCTTTCTTTGTTTAGAGAATTTTGGCACTGAGAATTGAAAGTGAAACATAGTCATACCTTATTGTTTATTCACATTGAATATATGTGTCACTGTAAAGTTTTGCTATTGCATTACACACTTGGATTATATAAATTGTTTTTGCAAAACACTTTGTGTTATATATGGTTCCCCTTTTTTCTTCGGTTTGGCACACATAGAGCTCACATCACTAGGGATGTGGTCAAAACTGTTGCAATAAGTAGATACAGACCTTTGACCAAAGTTAAGAAATGTGATGAGTTCCGCAGTAGTCCCCTTGTCTAATATTTTGTGATGATTTAAACAAGGACAAGGCAGGAACAAGTTTGCTCCCCTATATGTAAGGAGGGCCTTTCATTCTAAATGTGTACAATGGGAAAGGGGACTATCTTTTTCTTGTTGGCATAAGGAGTATTTATAGCCATCATGCTCAAAAGAGAGGGACAAAGGGTGGCCCCACCTGTAGCGGATGCCCTTCGGCTGGAGCCATTTTTTAAGAGGGCCACAAAGGCGTCTCCTCTCCAGGGTGAGGGCCAATAGGTCCTGATAAATTGAAACCTTCGCTCCTTCCAAGACCATCAGGCCTTTCTTCCGGGCTAACTCCAGGATCTTGCTCTTTTCCGCATAATAGTGGAACCTCACTAGGATTGACCTGGGTCCTCTGGATAGGGCACCTGTCTGTGGGCCCTATCAATGGTTGGTTCGATGGTGTTGGCATCCTCAAAAAGTTTATTGATCACCTCCTTGACCACTCTCACAATGTCAGATTGCGTTTCATCGTCTCGCTCCAGAATCCCTAGGAAACACAGGTTAATCAGCCGTTCCCTGTTTTCAAGGTCATCGAGTTTTAGGGTGCACTTCTCCTCTTGTCTCTCCAGCTGCGTGAGACGCAAGTCTATTTGAGTTTCTAGTATGTCGATGGAAAATTGCTTCCCCTCCAGGGCCTGGAAGCACTCTTCCACAGAGTCTTCCTTCTTATCTATGGAGTCCAGTCTTCTTCCGATATCGGCCCTAAAGCATCGGATTTCCTAAAGGAGGGCTGTCATACAGCGAGTTCACGGACTGACCGTCCCCCCATCCTCTGTGAAACACCTGCTCCATCTTCTTGGCCACGCACTGGGAGATACTCTGCAGGGTTTCAGACCTGGACTGTGGCTCCCCGCGAAATCCGCGCCGGATGCCACCCACAGCTAAGCCCGCAGCAGCCAGAGCCTCGTCGCCCGAACTTGGAAGCCCAGATCTCTGGCGATATGAGGGTTAAAGACCCCAGGATTGTTGCAGATGGTGCCCCCGGGTTTGCAGAGTCCTCTCGGGGGGTTAGGATCTCACACCCAGGAGGTGTAGGGGGGGCTCAGATCCCTGTTAGCTAACCCCGTGAAGGAGACTGACAGAGATGGGTTAACACTTCTCAGCCCCCCTGGTGGATCCATGATACATGTAGTTTTGACTAGAATATTAGGGGGGGGCGAGGAGTCAATGAAGCTTGCACAGTTTAGGAGATATATGGTCATATTTATGTGTACCTGTAACAAGGACAGCTACAGTAAGGGGGAGCTAGCCATTGTTGAACACGTGTTATTTTGGCAGGGGTACAATAAGGAAAAATTCAGTCTTGGTGGTGCGAAGAGCCAGGAATGAGACACGGACACAGAGGAGACATGTTTGTGGCTACAAACCTTCATTAAAACAAACCAATGGGGGTTGGAACATGTCTCACTATCCCTAATCTAGGAGGATTTTCCATACCTCAACCAAAAACGAATGGGTCTGTCAGTGCCAAAGAAAGAGTCAGTCCTGTGTCTCTAATCCTACTCTGGCCCTCACAATCTATAGTAAGTCTAAGGTGAAAAGGGTACTGTCTCTTGTTTTCTTAAAGTGTTCAGAAAACCAAAGCTTAATATAAAAGTTCAATTCCAGTAAAGGTTTTCACATGGACAGAATATTCACTTCCTTTGGGGCAATCACTCCCTTCCCCAAACTTTCTCTTCACCTCAAATCCTTGCGGTATACTTCTTCTTAACGACTTTTGCTTTTCTTCATGTTTACAGTTCACAGTTCACAATTACAATGATAATGTCTTTCTCGAGATCCTTCTCTTACAGTTCATAATTCTCAAGGGCATGAACTCTCCTTGAGATATATCACAATTTCCATCCACACATATCTTCACCTGGTATACTCTCCTCCCAGGACTTTATCACTTAACAACTTAACTTCACCTGGTATACTCTCTAGCCAGGACTTTGTTACACATCACATTAACTTTCTTCCTCAGGTCGGATTTTAATGACCAATTCACAACTTGGTTGACAAATGCTTTTATTTGTTTAATGGCTTCCAACCTGCTTTCTCACTGTGTTTCTAAGAAGTGGCATAGCCTGCTAGATTATCCGGCATACCCCTTATATGGTTTAGGCTCTTCAGTAGTCTCTGACTTCCCCTTGCTTTCATTACTTTCTCTCTGTTGTGTTTTTGGATAATGGCTTCCCTCTGCTGGCAACCTGGTAACCCTTTTACCTTCTCTGGGCTTACCGGTTGCCTTTGGCTTTGCTTTGTCTCCGTCAGTTTCTTCAATTTGACTCTGTGTGCATCCCAATAGACACAGTCCTGTTACTGTGCCTACTTCTTCGGTGTGCGGATCCCACCATTCTACCCTTTCTCATGGTGAACTGCCAGCACCTGTTTCTCACCTCCTGATGTCGGGCTCGCTTTACCACTACCTGCAGCCGCGTACCTTCCCTTGGTGTGGTGCTCGGCTTTGCTACGGGCCATCTGGAACTCTGCGTCTCCAGCTCTCTCCTTCTCACTATCAGCTGTGGCTGACTTGCTTTTCAAGCTTCAGGCTCGGATATTCTTTTTCCATCAACTTGAATGTTGCGTTGGATGCCCGGTCCTAGTAATCATCATTACTCTGAATGGTATGGAGGAAGTGCATAGCAAGCTACATTAGGAGTGATCCCCAATTCTCCTGACCTCTTCTTTGTCTCAGTAGTCACTATATGGTCCCTAAAGGTATTTTGGGAGGAAATTAAAGTAGATCTTCGAGGGAGTTGGGATGAGCATGACAATACGCCATTAAAGTCTGGGGGACAGAGGAAACATCCCTAGAAGGGAATGGGGCCATGTGACTTTCCCCAAAAATGTAATTCTATCCCCCAAAGGGTCACCTCCCTCAGGTGGTACTCCTTCATATAGCCACCACCAGGAACAGGATTGGGTAGCAGCTGCCATCCCCTGGCCACATGGGGAGGGATTAACTCAGACAAAATGAAAAGGGTCGCTCAACACCAGAGTGAAGTTGTCTCCGTGCACACTCTTGTGCATATCAATATGCAAATTTGAATATTACCCTTCAATTATGGTGTACTCTCATGTAGTTTGGTTAATTTGTTAATTAACCAAAGGAAGTATAGACCATTGCTTCATTTCAATGCGTTTGGGTAAATGTTGGTCTCATGTTCAATCATCATAGCAGGGAGATAACTGCCACTTCTTCATCAATTCAGTTGTTATAGAAAACAACTGAGATCCCAATCTGCAATGGTCTATACTTTCTAAGGCCATCATTGTAACATAAGGCATCTCTTATTTGAAGAAGCCCTCTAGTCAAAACAGAACAGTGAAATTCAACAACATGAGTTTATTTACACCTGGTTTGAATAACCATATGAATCCAACCGATGACCACCATTAAGGCCGTGCACGCACCATTATGGACATCCTGTACAAAGATCCTGATATTCAACAGTAAAAATGACAATATCGGGTTAATGTTATTTCAAAATGTCATTTGAAACAACAGGGTATGTATATAAATAAACATGCATGTAGCACCAAATTCACTGGTTTTCAAGATATATGCGTCTGAAGTGTAGAGATTTCAACACGATCACATAGTAAACAAGGACACGTCAAGATGGCGCCCATTAAAAACAAGCAGCGCGTCACCTCATCGAATTCTACTACCTCACAGTTACCATAACAACCTAACAGAACGGCATCGCCGAACTATAGTGGAACTCTGTGAACACACGGAGAGACTAAGCAGTGGATTACGGTGAAGGATAGAAGCAAGACGAGATCAACGATCGGCGAGCAGCTGACTGAATTCACATAGTGGCGCGGTACGCCAACGAGAACATGCACGGCACGTGAATTAAAGCACAGAGGTGAGCATACAAGTCATACACGCTCTAACCTTTACTGAGCCTGAAAACTAAAATAATCAGGGTTTTGACACTGGGACCCAGTGCTTTCACACGAGCGACTGATCCCGTTGCAAAACCCACACCAGAATGCTTCGTAAAAAAGACTGATTTGAGTGAAAACAATTCCATATTGTTTTCTTCACAGACTTAACCAAAAGACCCTTTGTTGCACGCTAAGGAAAGATAAACTACTAGGAATCCACCGGCTATTTACAAATGTAGAAGATGTTTGGCAGAATACTGCATCTCGACTATCAGTGAAGCTGAAGGTCAGAGTTATTTTGAATCAAAATCTTTAGAAGAATGTTTTAAGAAATAAGGAACACAGAGTGACGCATGATACTGATCAGAACTCTTCTCCTCTTAAATTCTAGAAATTTGTTTATCACAATTTATGATTTGACTGCACCTGATGAAGGGCTGGAATAGCCCGGAACGCGTTCGGCATTAAAAATCAACATATAAGCACTTAAAATTGAAAGAAAGGGAGCCACACATTTGGATTACCACCATCAGAACAAATCAGGGAATTAACCCACAAAAAGAGATATATACGTGGGCAACCAATCATAGGAAACTATGAACTAATCATGAAAACTTGGGTGGTCAACTCTCTGACTATATTTTGCTTGCATGTTGTAAAGAATTATACCTGGGATTTCAAAACCAAGAAAGAATTGTTTATTTATTTATGCAATGAAACAGGTACTATGTACACAGAAAATTGCAATGTCTAATTAATTGCGAGTAATAGAGAAATTCCGGTTTGGAAATGTATTTTGTTTTGTAACATTGAAAAATTAACCAAACTACATAAGAGTACACCATAATTGAAAGGTAATATTCAAATTTGCATATTGATATGCGCAAGAGTGTGCACGGAGACAAGGTCACTCTGGTGTTGAGCGACCCTTTTCATTTTGTCTGTTTAGATTAGATTCTGTAGCCTAGAATCAGTCTCTGTCAGCACCTAAATCGTATCTAGAAACTGGACAATAACCTTTTCTTGAATACCCCTACAAGTTCACGTCAACAAGATTGATCATTAATCAGGAGTGCTCCTCTACACCCACATTACCAGAGAGATTAACTCATGGAAATGAGTGATGACATTATCAGATTCATCACAGTGGTCTTCAGTTTACAGCAGGAGTTAGACATCCATGTTTTGATAGTAGTCAGGCATTCATGGTGGTGAGCGGTGTCCTGGTTGCCACTGTTAGCTTACTGCTAGATGCTTTGTTGCAGTTATTAGGAGAGGTCCCAATGGTTACATGTATAGACTGAAGATGATTGGGCAGAGGATGGAGCCTTGGGAAACCTCACACATGACTGGAAGTTAGTTTTATCTGAATGATCACATCAGTACATCCTGATATCTGCCAGGAAGATAGGACGCCAACCATTTTAGGACTCGTCAGGAGATACTAATCATATCTGGGATGTGGGAGAGGAGTGTTAGGTGGTCAGCTGTGTTCAAGACAGCGGACAGGTCAAGGAAGACTAAGAGGCACAAGTCGTCTGGGTCTGTGATTTGAAACACATTATCCATCACTTGGATGGTTACAGTCTCAGTGCTTCATTTGGGTGGATCTGATCAATATTGGCATGCAGTTGGGTCACAACTGCTTTCTCAAAAAGCTTCCCAATGAATGGGATGATCATGATGGTTCTATAGTTGGCTAGGTCCTCTAGGTCAAGTGCTGTTTTTTTAAGAAGGGGTTAAATGAGACCTGTCTATAATGCTTCCAGTAATGCAGCTTTTTTGAGGGAAGTGTTAACAATACCAATGAGTGTGCTGATCACTGGGCTGGTCGGTTGTTTGATGGGGTAGGCTGGGAGTAATTCTACTGTCTAAGGGGTAGATTTGGGGATTTGCCTGCTGCCTGCTCGAAAGGCAATATAGACTCTCTGTCCATTCCAAGAAGAGAGCACACATTCAAGCCTGCGTCTCTGTGGCCTCTAACAACATGGCCAAACTCTTTAAAATCTGCAAGGAACTGGCCAATCCTGTTGCAGTTTCTACCTCTCCTGCTCCCTCCCAGGCCTTCTGTATGGCTCTGTACTCTCACTTCTCAACTAAAACTCAGGAAATCCTCTCCTCTATCTCCTCTATCTCCTCTTTCTCTCCCTCTTCCTCTTCCGGCCCCCCTTTGGCTATCACTCCCTCTCCTCCTCCTTTATCCTCTTTCTCACTGGCCATCCCTTGACAATGATTCTAGAAAAGTCAGATCTATGAAAGTGTCATCCAAACAAGTGCTACCCTGCTCCTCCAGAACCATCAAGGGCCATATTGACACCCTCGCTCCAGCCTTGGCTGATTTCTGTGATGACGATTTTGCCACTGGAACATTCCCCTTAAGCACTCCCTTGTGCACACCCTCCACAAGAAGCCATCTGCTGATCCTAACTGCCCAGAAAACCATTGCCCAATCTCCATCACCCCTTTCCTGGGCAAACTCTTGGAAACGCTGGCTAAAATAAAGATGGCTCCACTCGCAGATGTGGCTTAACAGCCGCAGTAGATTTATTAAGATAAATCCATACAGCAGACCCCCAGCAGTGTGACCCACTGCCTTCCACTAAGTATGTTCCATTAGAACAGAGCACAACACCCATAAGCACGAACAACATCACACATATCCATCCCTCAGCTCTATGTACAAATGTATTTGCATTTTATTAACAACGTTTTATAACATACAACCATGCACATAGTGTTTTTGTTAGTGATATTTCACTTGCTCTAGATTTCACATGGGATTTCGCACAGGCTAGCTATGTAATTTCACACACGCTTGATTTGTGACACTCTGGACAAATTTTATACTTGTCCTCCACGCACCTTAACCACTCCTCTGAACACAACCATCACCTGCACCAGATCGGAATACAATAAATCTCCTTTGTTCTTTACAACTCTCTTCTTTACAGGAACCCAATCGCCGACTGACACCATTGTACTCCGCCTACTGCATTTCTCAATCACCCTCCTCACCCATTCACTTTTCTTTTTGTCATTCCTTGACCTGAACTCTTCCACCACACAATCAGTTTTAGGTGCCCTTCACAACCAGGAAGGAGACACCTTAGTGTTGAGTTTTCTTCCTCTCATCAATTCAAATGAACTCACACCTGTGGATGCATGTTGCGCCAGTCGCAAGGCATATAACCTATCCCTCATGGCAAACTTTTTGTATCTTCCACATACACCCTCCATCCTCACAGCCTCCATCACACAATGGTTCACTCTCTCTACCACCTCATTACCTTCAGGATGATAAGCTCCTGTCCTCTTATGCTTCACACCACAACACTTAAGATGTTCTCTAAAACTTCCACCTACAAATTGCCTGCCATTATCTGTCAAAATGGAACCGGATAAGCCCTTTCTCTCGAACACACTTTGTCTCCACCACAGCAGCAGCTGTAATGTCCTGCAAAATTTTGAATTTAGTCCAACGCAAAAACAAATCAATGATGATAATGAGCCTACCGCGTTCTCCACCTAATAACAACGGGTCCCAAAATGTCCAAGGCCAAATCACACTATACCTTCTCCGGAATATACAGCTTCACCATCAGTTCCAGGCGAGCCAAAATACCCTTACCTGAAGCCTCACACTCAATCTACATTTCTAACATTCTCTCTATGTCTCGGTCAAACCCCGGCCATGCATACTCATTTCTCAACCCTGTCTTGGTTTTTGTAATACCAATGTGCCCCTCGTGGGCAATCTCCACCAACCTTCTCCTCAGGTGCCTTAAGACCACAGCCCGATCACTCTTATATAAAATGCTGCTCTTGACACTCAATTCAGATCTCACTTCCCACAAGCTTCTCTCCTCCCCATCAAGCAATCACTTGTCTGGTCAGCCATTGCCCACAAATTGCAGTACTCTTCTGAGAACATCCTCCCCCCTTAAGACATGTAACCACTCTCCACAAGTACAAAAAATCTGTATCTGTAACAGTCTCCTCTGCTAGTCCCAAACCATCAGATTCCACACTCTCGCCTCAACACATGAATGGCCAAAATATTCTCCTTTCCTGGATTCACCTCCATGACAAATGTATGTCCCTGAATCCTGGCCACCCAACCAGCAACCCTCCTTGACACCTTCTCCAGAACCTTTTCCTCAAAAATCACCTTCAACAGCCTGTGGTCAGTCCTTGGTAAACTGTGCTCCCCACACACAATTCCTACATTTCTACAAACCTCAATGACAAGCGAAAGCCTCCTTCTCCAAAATGTAATCATTATTTGCTGCCCCTCTCAACATCCTGGATCCATGTGTGACTATCAGCCCACAACCATCGTGTCCAACCTGTATCAACATAGCACCAATCCCTGTATCACTTTCACCTTCAGAAATGTTACTCCTCCTTTTGGTGTTTAACATGGGCAAGTGCCTCACCATGTTAATTTCCCCCCTAATCTTGAGAAATTCCTTCTCACATTCTACATCCCATCTAAATTCTAGACCTTTGTTTAACAATCGCCTCATAGTCACAATCATATCAGAAAAAATTTGCATAAACCTTTGATAGAATTCAATCTTCCCCAAAAAGGACCTCAGCTCTCCTTTATCTGCCGGGGACAAAACTTTCTTTATGGCATCCACCATGTCATATTTGGGTCTCTGCCAAATTTCATGACTCAAATACTCAACAGACTCCTTTCCGAATACACATTTCTCTGCCCTCAACGTTATGCCTTTCTTTTCCAATAGCTCCAAAACCATTCTGATGGTCTCCTCATGCCTCTCCCACGTCTCTCCACACACCAGGATATCATCGTGGAAACAATGTACATTTGGAACATCTTTTAATAGTTTATCCATCATTTTCTGAAAGACTGATGAGGCAGTAACCAATCCAAATGGCATCTCACGAAACTGAAACACACCCTCATGTGTGATAAAAGCAGTCAATTCTCTAGATTGCTCATCCAACTCTATCTGGTGGTACGCAGATGCTATATATAGCTTTGAGAAATACTTTGCACTTATTGAGTTCCCACAAGTCCACAAACAATCTCAACTCATCACTCGCCTTCTTCACTACCACCAAGGGGGACACCCATCCCACACTCCCAGCAGGTTCTATCACACCAGACTCTCTCAATTTGTTTTATTCCATGTTTACTCCCTCTGTCAACAACATTGGTACAGGACGTAGCTTTGCCGTCACCGGAACAAACTTTTCCTTCAGCACAATTCCATGTTTCATAGTTTTCAGACACCCTAGCCCTTGGAAAACACTTTGGGAAACCTCTCTAACATCCCAACACTTTACCCTATATGCAACACTTGCTCATCAGCATTGGGGTCTAGCCTGATTTTCATACCCCTTTGCTCATTCCAGCCCAACAGTGTTTCACCACTCTTGGTAGCATACATTTTTCCATGTGTTTCTCTCCCCTTGAATTTGAAATGTGCCACAAAATATCCTTTGAAATCTATTTTACCCAGGTTGTATCCACCTGGCTTTTTATCGGACAACAGTAGGTCTTGTATCTTCCGATCCTCCTGCCTCTCGTGTACATCTCGAGACATTAAGGACAATTTTGCTCTGAAATCTGCCATCATTCATACATACCTCCCATTCTTTGCAATTTCTGAAAATGGGCTATCACTTTCATCATCCTCATCACACTTGACCATGTTAGCCATAATTACTTCTCATCATCATCATCCCCCGATGACCATTGGACTTCCTCATTAACATACAGTGCTTTTTCGATTTTCCCCAACAGAATAGTTTTTACAACAGTTGGCATAATGTTCCCACCTCTTGCACTTGGAACATGTTATTTTCTTCCCCAGACAAGCTGGAGCACTAGCAAAATGACTGGCACATCTTAATCCTAGGGCCTCATTACGGCTTTGGCGGTAGCCATGCCGCTATTGGCGGCATGGCTGCCTCCAAAACCGGATCTAGGTTCTCTGAATGGGGAATTACCGGGCCATTCCGAGTTTGGAGGGCCCGGTAATTCCTCCCTCAGGGAACCAGGGCCTGGACCTTCCCCATTCCCATTCGAGCCCCCATAGGGCTCAGTGGTAATGGATGCAGGGAGCTAACAACGGGCCGATTACGACCGGCCCGTTGTTAGCTCCCTGGTCCCTTTGCGGAACCCGGTAAGGACGTCTGGTTTTACCAGGCATCCTTACCGGGTCCCGCAAGGGGACCTCGTAATTTTGCGGAATGGGTTTAATGGGTCCACCTCCATTAGCGGAGCCCGTTACCCCATTCTGCAAATGTTGTAATGAGGCCCCTAGTCTCTCATCTGTTTGCTGCCCTTTCGACCAATCCCCTTTTGCATCAGATACATCTGGACATTGTTGCTTTCTTTCCTCCCTTTTACTTAACTTACCCACGCAGGCCATCAAGTGCTCTACCCGTTTGGCAATAGTTGTCACTTCATCCAAAAATTGGCTCCCATTTGAGCCACAACTCTTCTTTTATTTTATTATCATTGCGGCAATGTATCATAAATTGATCCCTTATGTGTTCTTTCAATTTTTCAGCAAATGTACATGTGAGGGATAAATGTTGCAAGGCAGTTAGGTACTATTCAACTGTCTCCCCTTCTTCTTTTACCCTTACCCCAAAATTGTACCTTTCCAGTATGGTACTAGTTTTAAGATTGAAGTGTAAGTCCACTTTATGCAATGCTAAATCAAATTCATTAGACACACCCTTTTCATCTGGTTGACTTGAGTAAGGCAATGTTTTATATATTCGCTGACCCTCATACCCAAGAAAGTGCATTAAAAGTGCACCTTCCGGTCCATTGAGATTGTGTTTCCAGAAGCTGCTCTTACATAGTGAAGACAACCTTTTTGTCCTCTCAGCCCATTTAACTTTGGTAGGGCCCGGAGTCAGTTTGAATGCTGCAGGGCCAGGGACACCTGGCATTGCCATTGTGGCACAAGGACAACATCCCTTCTTATGGAAAGCAAAGAAGACTCTTTTTCTCTTGTTCCTCCTTACAGATGACTCTGTTACCAATCAATCAAAAGCAGAGGCGATTTCCTGAGTGAGTAGCACCTGTTCCTTTCAGTTGTTGGTGTATCCACGATGTGTTTGTGGCTCCGTAACACATCGATCATTATCCTCCCTTAGTGCCATACTGGTTTCCCCAGCAACCATGAGCTTTGTTTATGTTCCTCACTCACCAACGGGTTCCCTACTCTAATGTACGCACTGTTGATGCAATTGACATGCTTGTTACACACAAGTGCTAGATAGCACTCACATGCTCCATTGATGCAAATAGCCGGTTCGATAGCACAGCGAGTAGAGGCCTCGCTTTGGCATCTGTGCAGAGTCTGCTGACACAGGTTTGAATCCTGGCAAAGCCAAACTCAGCCTTTCATTCTTCCGAGGTCGATAAATGAGTATCACACACTGTGGGTAATAATAAGCTGCTGGTGTCCGCAGGCAGCGTGTGGGGGAAAAGTCTGGAAACACATTTTGTTGTATTTAATGGCCGGAAGATGGGCTGGCAAGGGTGGGCGAGTGGAGAAAAGGTGATATTGGGTTATTTTTGGAGGTAGTAAAGGGTCAGTCAGGTGTCATAGTGGTTCACGGACATCGCCGTGAACGGACAGCTTGGAAATGAGATTTGGGGTTATTTGATGTCTGAAAGAAGAAACAGAAATGGTAGGGAAGCGGAATGAAGGTAATGCAGAGCAGTTTTATAGGTGAAAAAAGGGTTTGGAAATGCTGCAGAGTCCGTGGTCAATTTTGGTGTCCGCAGACATCAATTCAATTACAGGGAGTCAGGGCGAGTTTTATTAGTTGACGTGTATGATGCATACTTTTTATGTAGTTAATTGTATTGTGGTGGTTATGGCCATGGCCACCACAGTAGTAATTTGTGTATCATAATTATAGGTAATGTAGTAGGAGTATGGCCAGAATCACCACAGTAGTAATATGCGTATAGTAATTATAGGTAATGTAGTGTAAGTACAAAGTGTTTGTAATATGGAGGAATTATGTAATTGAACTGTATATGGTACGTATGATTGTAATTCAATTGAGGATTGTGCGCATAGAATATGTATTTGATCATACTTGCTATGGTTACTTAGTTTCATAGCGTTATGAAGCTGGAATCTCTGGTTTATTTTATGTGGAAAAAAAAAACTGTACAATTCGTTAAGCAGGATAGTTTAAAAGCATTAGTTGTATACAGTTGTACATGTACATTTTTTAAACCCTCATAAACAGTACATTATAAGTTCTATGTTTGGTACAACATTAGTGTATGAAACACTGCTGTTGTTTTTACATTAAATAATCATTGGGTCATTGGGAAAAAAATCCATACTGGATACAAAATAAATACAAAAAAAAATTATTACAATTATTTAAGTGTAAGAGTGATATGTTTCTAATAGTTAAGATATCTGTTGGCATATTCTTCCTAGATTGATTTTGAAAAGTATTATTGTTGTATTATGGATGTAGCTAGATACCTGAAGGTGTATTCGAATTGTTAATTGTGATACTGTTTAGTGACTACATTTGGGTTGAAGGAATGTTAAGTAGGCATTGTTAAATGTGCTCGTAACCTATGTTTTGGAGTAACTGAGGTATTGTTACATTCAAACCAACCACTTCTTTTTTGACATATGCAGTATAGTGCCCTGAATTGTTTGTGTCACCAGTGTTGTATACTATACCTACTGTTGTGAAGGTTTTCTTTCCAAGAGATACTTGGCCGTGTCTAAAGCCTGTAAACTTACAGTTATTTGTGGTACCATCTGCATTGTACCTTAGAAGAATTAGTATGACATATTGGCTATGTGAGTTTATTTGTATGGTGGAGCGATTGTCTGAATTGCACAAAGGGCTTAATATACCGTAATTTGCATCCTGATAAGCTGCTGAAATGGAATGGATTCAGAATGTGGTTTGAATACATATAGAAATTGTTCATAAGGGATATGGTTGCAGAGATTACATGTATGTTTCCATGTGTATGAAATCTTGAAATGTTTATTT
Organism: Ambystoma mexicanum; assembly: GCF_040938575.1. Taxonomy (NCBI): domain Eukaryota; kingdom Metazoa; phylum Chordata; class Amphibia; order Caudata; family Ambystomatidae; genus Ambystoma; species Ambystoma mexicanum. The sequence continues at coordinate 807,702,332 of NC_090939.1, read as the reverse complement.
GTAGGGATGTTTTAGTTTTCCAGTACTTGTAGGAAGTACATTAGGAGTTCTAGTGGATCTTCCTGAGTATTTATGGTAAATGTTACCATCCCTGCACAGTAGTCCAATTCTAGCCATGTACCTGAGACACTGTAATTGTTGTCAAGATTATTTATGGCATTTCTATGTAGGACAAGCATTTGCAAACACAACTGGTCCGAGCCATTTAATCCTGTTGTATTCTAGGATGCAAGGAATATCAGCTTTGACTTTGTTTGCATCAAAGTTAACACGGATTAGATCATTGAGTGAATGTAGACATGAGAGTGCTACCTTCTTTAAAGACTGTTCTGCCAATGTCAATCAATGCTTGATCTAGGGTTAGACCTTGTGATCGGTGAATAGTGACAGCATATGCAAGAGATAGAGAACATTTCTCGCTGCCTAGATACATGGCTATGAAAAGAAGGAAACATGCTATTGTTCAGCCAATTTCTTTAACTTCTGCAAGTTTGTCAAAGTTGATGTTGACAAACTGAATGTTGTTGTCATGTGGATATGTTTGGAAGCCAACAGCTGTACCAATTGCTCCATTGACTAAACCTTGTTCTACATCAAGGTTATGTTTTAGAATTACTCTGCAGTTTAAACACCAAGTCAATATTTTCTCTAAGTCAGCTGCATTGGAGATACATTTCTCTAAGCTATTTAGTTGTGCTGTTGCTTGTTGACACATAGGAAGTGTCATGCCATGCACTTCTAGTTTGTCTGTGGAGCTGATATGCAGTATTGGTTGCATTTTGCGTTTCAACATGGTCTCATTGAATTGACTACAGCTTGCAAGGGTTGGCATTAAGGACATGCATTTTAGATTTTGGTGAGTTAATTGTTCCATGACATCAAGAGCAGCATGGATTAGTCTACTATTTAAGATGGATTTTGCATATTTAGTAAGCAGACCAGTTCTAATACTGTTTAAAATGTTAGGCCTACGGCCTTCGGCCAAGCAGCCAACAGTCTAGGCCTTGGCCACACTCACCACAACGTAACAGAGCCATGTATGCAACCATGTAGGCATGTGTCAGAAATCACAAAGGCAACATACGCACCAGAACTTCCACCCAATCGACGCACCATAAAGCAGGGAGGCAAGGACATGCGTTCCACTTACCCTAATGCAGAAACATATCACTGTGTTTGGCACCGCTACCCACTTCCAATCACAAAGCATTATAAGCATGCCAACCAAACAAGACAATCTTCACAACATTGGGCCTGCTCCCAACACACTAGTATGTGCATAGAACCAATGGTGCGTAGTGCACTGCAACACTTACTAATCTGTGCAATGCACACTACACAAGCACATTTAAGAACCAGTTGCACTGTGACCTCTTCCATATGTACACTATTGCATTAGTGCACCCAGTGGACACACTGCATGAATGGTCACTGCAGCATCTCCACCCATACACCAACAACTGTAGGTTGTTCTACCAATCACCATACACATGCAACCAACATTGTGTGCACTGCAGCCAAACAACACACAAAAAGCAATAATGTGGCACCTACTTTCAACCAGTGGACATACCTTTTCAACCAGTGGAAATACTTTCCTCTGCTAGGGCTGCAGCCATGCATCAATGGGGCAACAGACTTAGCTCACACAGCACATCATAGTACACGGTATGATTAAATCCTCATGTCTCGTGGAATGCACTCCCCTTCAGAAAATGTGCCTGCCGCCAATCATCACAGAAAGACATCACTGCTGCAGCTGGCATGCCATAACTAAGGCTGCCTGTAATGGCCACACAAGATTGTTGCCTGGTGAGGTATCCATGCATTGGCGGAGCATGCACGGATAGCGCTGGCACACCACCATCTTCTTCTAATGAGATATATCACATGAAGCACTTCTCAGTCCCGCACCCTTTCCATCCCTTCTTTCCACCACCAGATGCTGTACACTATGTTTTTCAGGACCTTTCACAGCTGCATTGTCCTCCGATACAACATGCCGCTGTCATGGAACACTTTTGACACACATCCCGTCACCGCACACTGTGTTGCAATCAAAATGTTGACCGCCCGGCGAACAGGGAAATGGGACGCTGGAGGAGAGCCAGATATGACTGATTTTTGTGCGCGCACTGCTATGTAAAAGAGGCCCCGCCATGCACGCAATGGCTTAGAGCCTTGCCAAACACACCACAACCCTGTCCTCCGATACACCATGGTGGCGTTTCCAAAAAACTTTGACTCACAGCACGCTTCCCTCCAGCCAACCACTGGCCGCATTCAATGTTCACCGACATCACATACTGCAGGCCAATGAGACTTCAGTCCACGGAGCGAACAGGGAAATGGGTCCGCAGAGTGGACCCAGATATCACAAATTGTTTGGAATGTACATTTCATTTCTTTGCAACAAAAGTACTGGTCGGATTTCCACCAAATACAAAAAAGCATGCTTTCTGATCCAAGACCCAGCTCCTGCTGCAAATTTGGTGAAAATCCGTCCAGCCGTTCGGCCTGTAGCCATGCACAAAGTTTTCTCCATTCAGTCTATGGAAAAACATTTTTTGGAGCCACCCTATAACTTTGTCCCCCACTCCCCTTCAAGAGCAATTCAGAGCCAGCCATATACCTTTTTTGCAAGGTTTGGTGACGATTCCTCCTTGGGCAGCAAAGTTATAAGCCGCCGAAAAAGTGCTCTTCTTCCTTCCTATGAGTGTAGCAACTTTTATTTTTTTTAAACCTTTATTTATTTGACTTGACAACTCACAGAGGAACAGAGATGACCACAACGTAATCTAGATAATAAACCTTTACACAACGCATACTTTACAGTAAAGTGCCTGCATTACAGTTACATTACGATGGGGGTAGGACCTGGGTGGTTACCTGGCGACCGGGTCCGAGAGTTACAGTTTGCTGGTAAGTGTTAGTGGGGGGAGATGGCAGGGGTAGAGGGTTCCGTGCCCGAGTTTGATGTCATGGCGGACCTATAAGCACGAAATTTCTGCCAAATGTCCCTTTGTCTTGAGTGCGGATGTTGCAATATACTCCAGGCCTCTTCTGTATCGTGCCCCCATGTAACTGTCCTGAGCCACTGTGCATATGTGGGTGTTCTAGGGCGGAGCCAGTTCATCAAGATGCAGCGTACAGCCAGTACCATGCAGAGACCAGCTAGTTTCCACGAATCGCGTCCCAACTGTGGGAAGTCGTGGAAGAGGCATTGCGCTGGGGATGGGTCTATCGTGTGATCAAGTATGGCTGACAATATGGAGCATATTTCGGACCAGAATTGCGTAAGCCGCGGGCAAGACCAGATCATGTGAATGTAGGGGGCTTGTTCAGAACTGCATCTAGGGCAGTTGGAGGGGAGCTCATTGAACATGCGGTGTAATCTATCTGGAGTCTGGTGATATCTATGCAACACGTTAAATTGTATTAACTTAAAGCGGGAGTTGTAGGAAATGTTGTGGGTGCGCGCGCACATTCGGGATCAACGCTCATCAGTGATCTCGACTTCGAGGTCCTCTTCCAACCTTTGTCGCAGTTTAGTAAAGGAGGGGACAGCTTTGGTCTGCAGTAGAGTGTAAATCCTTGAAATTTTCCTCTTAAAGGAATCGAAGGAGCAAAGCTTCGAAATTATGGGCTTGTCAGGCAGGATTGTAGGGAAGTTGGGGTACCTGGCTTTGAGATGTTTTCGGAGCAGCGAATATTGTAGCTATGCTGATGGCTTCCGCTTGAGGGGCGATGGGAGGTCCGCCCATTCAATAAAGATGCCCTGCTCAAAGACATCGCGGAGTGTCAAGAAGCCTGCGTTAGCCCATCGAGATACAATGTATTGTAGGATGTGTGGGACATCGGGGAAGAAGTTCCAGAGCGGAAGGTCTCCATGAAAGGGGTGTGGGGTGTCCACCAGTTTCCAGATCTTGGAGATGGCAAGGGATGTGCTAGCAACCGGGTCCGCTGGGTCAGTGTCAGCCGGAACAGGTTTGAGAATTAGGGAGCCAATTACTCGGTTGCTGACCGTTAGTTTCTCTAGCCAGACATGGGGTGGAGGGTCTGTGGTGTTGAACCTGTGGGCAGCAAATTGGGACTGGGCTACGAACCAATACCTTAAAAAGTCAATGGCGACAAATCCGCCTAACTCCATACGAGCGGATAGTGTTGTTAATTTGAGTCGGTCGGCGCCAGAATGCCAGAGGAAGGTGTTTGTTTTATGGTAGCGATTGAAAGAAATCATCACCTGGCCAAAGGGCGAGGTTAGTGAATCGGTAGAGGAGTTGGGGTAGTACCACCATTTTAAGAATTCCTATCCAACCCGCTAAGGAGATGGGGAGTCTAGTCCAGCTAGCAGTTTTGGTGGCCAGGTTTGTGAGGTAATTCCAGTAGTTGTCCACTCGCAGCTGGTCGGTGTGGTGGGACACCAGTACCCCCAGGTAAGTGAAGCTGGATTGGGACCATGTGAATCCCCCTAAGTCAGTTTGAAGTTGAGTGCAATCTGTAAGTGGGAATAGGACAGATTTACAACAATTTACTATAAGTCTGGAAATGTACCTGAAACGTACCACATCCTTCAGGATCGGGGCAAGGTTGATTTCTGGGGAGCGAATGTAAAGGAGGGCATCGTCCGCATACAGGGAGACAATATCGGATTGGCCAGCCGTGCACAATTCTCTATGAGAGTGTGATTGTCGCATCATATCAGCAAAGGGTTCCATAGCTATTGCGAATATTAGAGGGGAGAAGGGGCAGCCCTGTCGTGTTCCTCTGGCTATCTGGAAGGGGGCAGAACACCTATCTTCGGCGCGGACTCTGGCCAATGGGCTGGTATATAGCAATTTAACCCAGGTACAAAAGTTGGGACCGAATTTGCATTTCTCCAGGACCATTCACAGGTACTCCCATGACACTGAGTCAAATGCCTTCTGCATGTCTAAGGTGGCCACCACTGCCTGCACTTCTGGATCGACCCTATTGATCACATTGAAAAGTCTTCTCAGGTTCAGGGAAGTGGATCTGCCGGGGACAAATCCAGTTTGATCGGGGTAAATGATGTGGGGCATAAATGATGCTAATTGGGTGGCTAGTAATTTGTCATAAATCCTGACATTGCAGTTAATTAGCGAAAGGGGCCGGTATGGGTGGGGGGTTTACTGGGTTTGAGGAGGACTGTTATCATTGCCTCACGGAGTGAGGGGGGAAGTATGCCCTTCTCACATGCCTCCTCCCATAGGGCCAGCAGGTGTGGAACGAGTAGTGATTTAAATCTTTTATTGAAGTCAATGGGGAGGCCATCGGGGCTAGGGGCCTTACCCGATGCCAACGAGTCAATGGCTTCCGTGAGTTCTTTGGAAGTAAGCAGCTTCTCCAGGGAAACACTAGAGTCAGAGGAAAGGACCGAGAGAGGGAGATTTTCTACATAGGAGTCGATTTCTGCTAACTGGGGGCCATCAACTTTTGAGTAAATGGATGAATAAAATGACATAAATTCTGAGTTGATGTCTTGTGGTGAAATGGCCAGCGTACCATCGGGTCTCTCAATCGCCGGTATGTTGGGGCTCCGAATTCTCAGCGTATCAGCCTGCCCAATACTCGGCCCAGACGTTCCCCTTCGCCATACCTCCTTACCGAATGAGGGCTATCAAGGAATTTGACCTCTCGCTCGGCCAGGCCGCGAAAAGCGTCTAGTTCTGACCCGAGGAGTGTTAGTGTACAGAGGGGCAAAATTACACTGACGGGCCCATAGATCAGTGCGCACCCTATGGTACCTGTAAGACAAGATAGCTGCACCATGTGAGGTCTGGGGGTGCAGGATTCACTTACTCCAACACGACTCAATAATGAGGACTCAGTGGTTTGGCAAAGGGTAGTCCGTTTAATTACAAAATACATCAAACAGAGAAACAAATGGGAATCAGCAGCATTGCGATCACCTGTCTCGCTCCGACTTCCTTGAACTTCAGTCAAACAGCTGTTACTATAGGCAAAGCTTGTCATCACAGTGTCTATAGGACCCTACATTACATGGTCCATTGTGATTGGGCAAGTTACACCCCTAAACATAAATCTCCACTTTAATTAGCAGCATGCAGAATGGACACCCAGGTGCCTAGTGCCCTCGGATTCACCCTGCCTCCTTTCCATCAATCAGTGTTTTAGGATGATGTGTCAATTAGTTGGCTGAGGAAGGCCCTGAAACTGTAGTCTCTTATCGGGAAAAGTTATGGCATCCTGGGTTCTGGATGACATCAGACGGTGGTACCTCTTCGCGCCTGGCTGGTCACGTGTTAGTTCACCATGAATCTGCTTCAGTTTCCATCTTTTAGTGTATGTAATTCTCCTTTTGGCCTCACCACCTGCCTGGGCCTCCTTATTATGACCTTCACAGGGCAGGCTGGTATGCGCTGAAGTTTCGATTCTTCTTTGTTGAAGCTCTCCTCCCTTTCTAAGGTTGACCTCGGTTTCCCACGCATAAACTGCCCTTTGTTGAGTTTCGATCCCGCTCTTTCTCCAGGCTGGCTGGATGTGAAAACTAGCCTGTTAGGCCTCGGCCACCTGGGCATACTTCTGCTTTTACAAATTGGAGTCGCACTTTAATAGCATGCCTTATTTGAGGTGGATATATGAATGGCGCTTGCCGCTCTATTCTTCTACTAAGCATTGCAAGCAGTATCGATTTCTTAGCTTCTTGCATTCCAAACCTATTTACACACATTAGCTGGTTGGATTCTTCCATCTGGGTTCACAGCTATGATTCTTTTACGGTTCAGCATTGTGTTGTCTTTCATGTCTGTTGTATTTATATTTAATGGCTGCTCACGCTGGCGTGTTACCCTTATCCATGTGCGAGTCAGTCCATGCCCGGATTCATTACCACTTGCTTTCCATCAGGGCTCCTTGTGTCTCCTCATGGACAGTTTGTTTGTATCAGCGGCTGGTATGGTTGTCTGATGGGGTACCGTGCTGCCCAGGGCTGTCTGATTATGGGCTCTTCAACAGGTACAGCTCTTCTAATGTACACTGGGCAAAGTCCCAGTGCAGCTCTTTGTTGGTTCATCTGCTCCTCATATGTCACATACCTCGGCAAGTACTTTCCAGGTACCTCGAATTGAGGGGTGGGGATGCAGGCCATGTCTGGGACCTCCTCTACATTAGTGTTTCAGGGGATTGGTCCAGGGCATATTGGGCCTCAAGGGTAGCTAGGGTCGACTCACTGCTAGCGATGTCTGAGCGGATTACTTTCAGGAAACCACTCCCTTTAGAGATGGCAATGCCCCTAATATATGCTTTAAAGGATTCCCAGGGGGTGGCTTGTGATGATACCGAGTTGGTATTGACCTCGAAGAAATCCTTGATGGAGGATTCAAGTTCAGAGGCGAAGACATTACCGAATAGTGCATGGGGGCTCATCCTCCACTGCCTAGTTCTATTGTAGTCATGTCCCCAGGTCACTGTCGAATGGTCGGATAAAGTTCTAGGGAGGATCGCTAGGTGGGATAGGCACCTGACCAATATGTCTGATACAAGCCACCTATCTATCCTAGAGTGGGAGTCATGCACTGAGGAATAATAAGAGTATGATCGGGAGTTGGGGTACATGAGCCGCCAAGCGTCCACCACAGCCAGGCGAGGGAGCGTTGTCAGAATAGTATGGGCTGCCCTGGAAAGTTGACCGAGGTCTAGAGCCAGATCTGTCCAGGTTGATATCAAGGATTGTATTAAAGTCACCACCCCACAAGATAGGAGCCAGGGGATATCCCTCCGGGATCGAGGCCAGGTGCAGGTAGAAATCTGGGTCGTCTATGTTCGGGCCGTAGATATTCAAAATGGCTACCTCTTGATTTTGCAGTCTGCCGTGGATTAGTATATATCTCCCCTGCGGGTCTATCTGCGAGTGACTGCATGAGAATTTAAGGCTTCTATGTATCAGAGTGAGGACACCTCGACTTTGGGTGGAATAATTGGTGTAGTACCTCTGGGGCCCCCACTGTTTAGCAAACTTTTCACATTGTTCGGAGCAGGCATGGGTCTCTTGTAAACAGAGGATTCCAATGATGTGGCGTTCAGCATAAAGTTGTATCTGCCGCATCTTTTTGTAGTTGCTAAGACCCCTCACATTCCAGCTCATGAATGCTAAGCTACTACCCGCCATTTATACAGAGGTGTTGGTTGAGCAGCGTGGCAGTAGCCAAGGCCAGCCCAGCTCGGGCGGGCTTTCCGTAGCATCCGTAAGCCTGTGAAATAATATTGTGGCTCGTGTGGCATCTCTTGTGGTTGTCAAGTCTTTTTTACATAACTTCCAACCCCCCCACTCACATCCCTCCCCCAACCAGAGGAATGAAAACCCGACACAACCATAACAACAATAAACTCTTCAGCATCAATGCCTGGGGGCCTGATAGCTGGCCCGACGGTGATGCACTGGACTGGGGGAATATAAGGAGATTTTCAATAACAGACAATTAACCATTGTGATTAGCATGGGTAACATAATTGGATAAACAGTTCAGGAGGAAGGCAAACTCAAATTGTTAGTGGACTTCGGTGGACCATAGTCTCAACTGTAATTAAGGCGACACTGGGCCCGTTCCCGGGCATGGACTTGGGGTGCGATGATTGGGCCTCGCTAATAGCGTCACACGGTTGGGGCTCAGCCTGGGAAATGTTTGAGGCCTCCTCTGGGATCGTAAAGAAGAATGTCTGATTCATGTGTTCGATTCTGAGTTTGGCAGGGAATAGCATGGAGTATTTAACCCCTTGATATCTGAGCCTTCTTTTTACTGCTAGAAAGGTTTTGCGTTCCTGTTGCACTGCCACAGAGAAGTCAGGGTAAAGATGGATCTTTACAGCGCCCAGATGCAGCTCACCCTTGATTCTAGCCGCTCTCAGGAGAGCATCACGGTCCCGGAAGTTTAAGATTCTGGCTATAATGGGATGTGGAGGAGCGCCAGGCGTTGGTTTGGCCGTTAAGGAATGGTGGGCTCTTTCTACTGCAAACTGTGGGGACAGTTTCGGAGAGTCTAAGAGTGTCATCAACATGTGTTCCACAAGTCTTCCATTGGCTCGTTTATATTGTTGTCCGGCACCCCGATAATGCGCAGATTGTTGCGTCTCAAGCAGGATTCTAAATCATTGATCTTTTTCTCAACCGCCAGCACACGAGTGGAAAGGGAGGATACTGTGGCCCGTAGGGAACCCAGCTCGTCCTCAGTGGCTCCCACTCTGGTTTCTATCTCGGCCACACGGCCATCAGTCTTCTCGATATGTGCTTTTACAGATGAGATTGTGCCATTCATATCATCAACCTTTCAGTGTAAAGTGGTAAACCCCTCGCAAATATATTCTAGCATCTTCTGCGAGTCATCTGGGGCCAGCGAGGACGATGTTGCCGGTGTCTCATTTATTGTTTCGGCCGTTGGCTTAGCTGGGGTCTTTGCGAACATATTTAGGGAGCTCTGTTTCTTACCCACAGCAGCTCCCTTGGTCATGGTGTCAGTGGAGGGAGGCTCCGGGAACGCGGGGCAGTGTGGGTGGCTAAAGATGTCAGTTATTGCCCCTCCGAGTATAGCAGGATAACTTAGGCCACCTTGGTCGGACAGCCAGGGGGGCCGTGTTGGGACCCCACGAGAGTGTTATGTCCTTAGATCTTCCAGGGGGTCTGTTTCTTCCCCGTGCCCGCTCCCTTGGTCCTGATGTCAATGGGAAGGGGTTCCGGGTCACGGGTAGGTGTGGGTAGCCAAAAATGACAGTTATTGCCCCTTCGAGTATAGCAGGATAGCTAATACCACCTTGGACAGTCAGGCGAGGGGGCGACGCTGAGATCCCCCGAGTGCGTTATGTCCTTGGTTCCTCCAGTGGTTGTAGGGATACTGCAGGAGAGGTTGTGCCCGTGTGCCACCATCCAAGAGTCTCGTGTCTATTATAGGGGTAGGCAATTTCTGTTTGGTTGTGCGCAGGATAGGTGACCACCTAGCATTGGGCTGGGGCTGTAAGTGGAGCTCGAGCTAAGATGGTCTCCTGTAGGGTGCCGGGATCGAGGGTAAAATTCAGTGTATTCCGACAGCTCCTGGTACCTTTAAGGGCTGAGGTGTTCAATGAGAGTGTTCGAGTGTGCCCTCAGGAGGTAATCTGCCCCCAGTGTTGGTGGGTGTTCAGTGCGGGGGGGAGAGTGCCCCAGCTGCACCGGCCCCCAAGAGAGGAGCCGGACCGCTACCAGCTGCAAGCGTGGAAGCAAACTACATCCATCAGTATCACTTGCGGAATGAGGCCACGGCCTCACGCCACAGTCAAAGGGTGGCAGCTATGCCCCCCCCGTGAAGACCAAGTCCGCAACACCCCCCAACCCCCTACCGTGTCTTCTTGTTTACGGGCACACTCCGCCAGCAGGGGACGTGGTGATGAGCGGGGGCGGGTGCGGCCCCCTCCGACGCGCCGAGGTCCCTCTCAGCGTTGCAGGCCCACAGGATCAGGATGTGAGGATGTGGGGGGTCAGCGGCAGTCCGGGTGCCCCAGCAGCAGGTCAGCAGGGCAGCTCCAACACAGGGCGGGTGTCGCAGAACACCGTCAGCAGGCTCAGAGCAGCATGGGGCTGGGGAGCCCTTCCCCCATACAGGCCACCGCGCCGCAGCACAGAACAGATAAGGCAGCTGCGCACACCGGAGCTGCAACGCGGGGAGAGCCGACGGGTTCCCCCGCTGATGTTAGCCGCGCAGTATCTCCGCCACCGGGGGTCCTCAACGATCGCGGCTTCATAGGTTCAGGCACCAGATGTTTAAGCACGGTCCGCAGAGTAGTATATGCAGAGAGATCAGTTATTAGCCGGATTATCTTTATGAAAAAGTAACCCCAGTCCGGAGCCCGAAGCCTATGCTGCCAGTTTCATTGTACGCAACAACCCCCACCCAGAGGGTGAGTTTAGCAACTTAACGATAACTACACGGCCGCAACCGCGGGCCGTTTAATATCCATATATGTATATAACAGGGCCTGAGCTAGCAGCTCTGTAGTTATGGTTGAGTTGCTCAACCCATATGAAGAACACTTTTGGGCAGCTTATATTGCCCCCCCCGGATTAATCCTCACAAAACTTTGCAGAAAAAGTATATGGCCCCATCCAATTGTTTTTGCAAAGATTGGTGAGGTTTCGTGTAGGGGGGCAAAGTTATAGGGGGGTCCCAAAATCTGTGGTGTTTCCCATAGTCGCAATGGAAATAAATGTTTGCTGACGCCTACAGCCCAAAATGCTGGATGGATTTTCACCAAATTTGCGTCAGGAGTGGGGGCTTGGTCCCGAACGCGTGCTTTTGTAAATCCATCCAGTAGTTCTTTTTAAAATGGCCAAAAAGTAGGTAATACAAAATTAGTGATATCTGGGATCGGTACGTGGACCCACTTCCCTGTTCGGTCCGAGGAAAGGCCTCCGATCTGTCCAGAGGACATAGGCCCGCTGATTGGTCAATAAAAAACATAAGATGCACCATATTTTGTGAAACTCTGCCATGTTGGATTCGCGGACCATGCCCGTTGTCTGTGAACAGTGCGGTAAAATTACATATTAAATAACACAACATTGCACTTGTCAAATAGTGAAACAATATCTGGAGAGGTGACTGGCGCTGAGGATGGGATTGGATATGGCCAGTTTTTGGATGGCTTATAACTTTGGTGCCACTCAATGAAGCTGCAATGAAGCCTGGCTCTGAATGGCTCTGCAAAGTTTGGTGCCGTTTTGTCAAGAGGGAACAAAATTAGTGGGGGAGTCCAATATATTATGAGGGCTTATAAATGTGGTAACATTTGACAAATCTGCACATCAGTTTACATAAAGATTCTAGACCTAGATATGTATTATGGATTGGTGGGATTTTGTGAAGAGCGGGCAAAATTAGAGGGGGGTCTTAACATTTTTAGATGGCTTAAAACTTTGTAACTATTTGACAAATGTGGACACAAAGTTTTCAGAAAGATTATAGACCCAACCTTGAATGTTAGTGCAAAGTCTGAATGGATTTTGTAAAGTGGGGGCTAAGATATATGACTATTGTATCTACATATATTTTGACACTTATGAAAAAATAAAACATGGGCGGATTTGCAGCAAACTTGTGCAAGGAGCATTGGCACAGACCTGGAAGCATGGTTTTGCAAATGTGTCCGTGTTTTATTTTTTGAAAAATGTCATAATGTAGGTACACAAAATAGTGATATAACTTTGGTGACTGAGGTATAGCCTGTGGACATGGGCAGTGGCCAGATTGTCTGGGGCATGGTGTAAGGCCATGACCCAGACAATCTAGCTACTGGCCATGACCACGAGGGACCAGCAATGGGGTAAAAGTGGCCATGGCCACAAGGCAACAGCAATGTGGTAAAACATTTAAAAATTGGGACAGGTTTTGAATGGGGGGAAGAAACTGCTTGTGAGTACATATTAAAGTGCTCAATGGGATTGCAGAAATATGCACAAGGACGGTAACCAAAATTTTGAAAGCATGGTTTTGCAAATATGTCCTGTATTTTATTTTTTTCAAAAGTGTAAAATGTAAGTACACAACACAAATATATAACATTGGTGTCTGGGCATAGGGCCTGGCCATTAGCAAGGAGAAATGTATACTGTAATTTGCTTATTGAGGCATGCATCATGACCGAAGTGTCAGGTTTGAATGGGAAAAAATATTCTGCATGCGGTTACAACCTGAATTGGTGGACTAGATTACAACAAATTTGTATGACAAGCATTAGCAAGGACCTGAAAGCATGGTTTTGAAAATATGTCTTGTGTTTTATTTTTCAAAAGTGTAAGCATGTAAGTAGAAAAACTAGTGATATACATGTGGTGTGTGGGTAGTGGGCCTGGCCCTCGGCAAACACAAATGTGTACTCTGATTTGCTTATTGGTGAATACGGCATAGCCGAAGCCTATGCCATATGGATTTGGAGACTGGCCATGGCTGAAAGCCATAAGCACTGGCCACTGATTTCAATATTAGGGTATAGTGGACACTGAGCTAGGATGCAGGGTAGGTGCAGTGAAAAATTGGGGTGCTTTGGTTTGGCTGGGGTTATGGTGGAGTCTTATGACGTAGGCAATTGGAAGATGATTTATATCCCCAGCATGCAATACTGATAATTACAGTATGTGTTTCAAAATATATCTTTCTTAAAGGAGGTTGATAGTTCTTTTATATATTTGAAAAGAAGAATTATTAATAACTTAAATATAGTTATGTAACACCATGAAACATTTTGACTTATAAAAACCTATTAAATTGATAGAAAAAACTTTGTTAAAGGGATGTTACGGTTTAGATGCATTGCACCCTTGGGACTCCTCTGCTCCAGTAATTAGCCAGTGGGGTTCCACCTTGGCATTTCCCTTCTCGGTTCTCATGAGCACTTGCCCATTCATACTTCCCATTCAATTTATGCACTTCTCTCACTGCACAATGCAAATGTATATTTATAAGAGCATTGTGTACATTTGTTTTGTATAAGTAAGTGAAATTCAGATGCAAAATATTTGTAGAACATAGATATGTGCCAGTTGGTGTGTGGAAGCTTAGTATGGTCATAGGGTTATATGTAGTTTTTGGAAGTAATTGGTGGATGGATGTGTGACTGTTTAAAAGCAGGCATTGAGGAAGTGTTACAAATATAAAATTAAAAAGGGTAGGAGGGCTGCCCTGTGCAATGGTGTGCATGTGCCATTTGAGTCTTTTAATGATCCATGGCCTGGAAAGTGTACTGTGGATAGTTATAGAGGTTCATCAATTATGGGCCTTATTGTATGCTAGAGAAAAGTATTTGGGACAGAAAAATGTTTTTGTCCTTTTACATTTTTCTCTAGTATACACTTGTCCATTAGGACTCTGGGTGTGGGAGGCAGCCAATGAGGTGGCTAGGAACACGGGCTTGAACCCACTGCTATCTTCCCGCCGCCCCCACCCGTGTCCCATTTTATTTTTTTCACCTGACACCTACCCTACTTTCCTTATTTCGGCAACAGTGTGTCCCTTTACCAAAGTTTTTTTATTGAATTTCATAGGTTTTTATTAGTGCAACCTAACCCTAACGTCCCTTTAACAATGTTTTTTCATTCAATTTCCTAGGTTTTTATTAGTGCAACTTAATCACAATGTACTTTTAACAAAGATTTTTTCAGTGAATTTCATAGGTTTATATTAGTGCAACTTAACCATGATGTCCCTTTAAAAAAGTTTTTTGTGTGAATATATATATAAATACAGTGAACAGTGCAAACAATGTTTCACGATAGCTGGTACTTATCAGTAAAGTCATCAAAGAGGCCATGAATTGTGTCATAACTGATTTCTCATGATGTCATCACTAATGCCATCTGAGATGCCATATGTGATATCATCAATTATATAATTTGTGATGTCATTGGTGTGTGTTGGAGCTTCACAATGAGGGCCTTATAGTTAAGGAGGAATAGCCTCTAACACCTGCCACATTTCAGGAGTTTTGTTGCATTACATCAGCCCCTTAGCCCCACTTCAACTGACATTGTTTAACTGATTTTGAAAGGTTTTGTTGCACTGAACTTTTTCATCAAAACTGTCCCTTAAATGATGTTTTTTCACTGAATTCCAAGGGTTTTATATTGCTATACCTACCACCTCATGTAATTCTTACCTTTTATTGTTCTAATAACATAACTGATGTCATATCCATTTTAATCAATATATGTCCTTCAGCTATGCAGCATGGGCGGCATCAAGAATTTATCTTTTTTCTCTCCACTAAATAACAATGGATAATCAATGTTGAACCGGGAGGATGAGGAGGGAGTGAGGGGTAATTTGATGGATTTCTGCTCGGGGTCTGGAATGAAATAAAAGGAGGTGGTGTGAGTCTCAAAATTGAGTTTACTGCAAATAATTAAGAACACACCAGTCACGAAGCAAATATATAACAAGAGTTTATTCTCACTTGAAGCAGACCCAAGTTCAGCTATGTCTGTGCAATGTCATAGAGAAATTGAGCAATGCACATGGCTGACAGGCAGACTTAAAAACACTTCAAATCAGCTTTGGCTGCTGAAATAATACATAGTTTACGACCCACGTAAGGTGGGCATTTTCCATGGCGACACATGATACCTCACTCTGCGTCATCTCTGTACAATTTACTGTTCTGAGAGCAAGGAAGTTCATCACGTTCTCACCAGTAGACATTCCTTGTGCTTCATTATCAATGTTTGTCTTACACAAAAAAGGGCACTTTGCATTTCGACTCGGTAGTTCAATTAGCTTTTCCTTTCTCAATTGTGCATGGTACATCACAGTACATTATGTTTTCTTAACATGAGTCATGTGATTAGCTTCGAAAAGCAGAAGACAGGAAGGGGCATAATTAACCTTTATCTTTGACTGTCTGTGTCTGCCTGTTCAAAGCTCGAGCTGGTAAATTCCGTTAGCTAAGCATTCCTTCTCAGAGATATGTTTGCCAGCCTCTCAGTCTATGAACATTTTCTACATGTGACATGAATACCCAGAAAGTGAGCACAGAAACCAAATGGAATCGGAATGGCACATTTCAATGTGTGCGCTTAGGCCATGGGTGCACAACATACGGCCCGCGGGCCAAGTGCGGCCCGTGATGCTGCTGGATGCGGCCCGGCAGGGTTGAAGACTTTCCTAATGGAAGGCGGCCCGCAAGCAGCAAAGGTCGCCCTCCATTAAGAAAGTCTTTGTTTTCCTTGCCGGGCAGTGAGTCACGCAGTGTGTGTGTGTATGCTGCCAGGGAAGCTGGGGCTCAGTGACCTAATCTGCCCTGGCAGGGGTGCAGAGTAGGGGGGGCTGCGGGGCCCTCCTCCCCCACCCACCCCCGGCAGAATGAAGTCGGGGCTGAGCAATCCCCACCCCCCCCACGGGCCGCACAGAAGAGCGGCAGTATGGATGGCCCTTTGTTCCATCCATACTTTCTCTCTCTGGCGGCCCGGGTAAAAGCCGGAGAAAAAAGATGTTTAAAAATGGAGGGACGGATGCAAAGCAAGAGGCTCTTGTTTTGCATCTGTCCCTCCATTTCTAAAAATCGTTTTGGGTTGGGTATACTTCTACATCTGTGCACCGGGGTGCACAGATGTAGAGGTACACCCAACCCAAAACGATTTGGGCAGTGCCAGAAGCCTCGCCAGCGTTCCAGGACGTCTGGGTAAGTACATGATGGGGGGGCTGTATGTTTGTGTGTGTGTCTGTCTCGGCTCCGTCCTGTGTTTTTTGTTTTTGTATGTATGTTGAGATGCGGAGGTGGGGGTGTGTGTCGGGTGTGTATGGGTGTGTTTGTATTTGTATGTCTGCATTGTATGTTGAGATGCAGAGGTGGGGGGTGTCGGGTGTCTATGGGTGTGTTTGTATTTTTATGTCTGCAGTGTATGTTGAGATGCGGGGGTGGGGTGTGTGCCGGGTCTGCTTGAATGTGTTTGTGTGCAAGTGCAGTGTATGTTGAGATGCGGGGGTGGGGTGTGTCGGGTCTGCCTGAATGTGTTTGTGTGCAAGTGCAGTGTATGTTGAGATGCGGGGGTGTGGTGTGTGTCGGGTCTGCCTGAATGTGTTTGTGTGCAAGTTCAGTGTATGTTGAGATGCGGGGGTAGGGTGTGTGTCAGGTCTGCCTGAATGTGTTTGTGTGCAAGTTCAGTGTATGTTGAGATGCGGGGGTGGGGTGTGTGTCGGGTCTGCCTGAATGTGTTTGTGTGCAAGTGCAGTGTGCGTTGAGATGCGGACGGGGGGTGTGTGTCGGGTCTGCCTGAATGTTTGTTGTTGTGTGAAAGTGCATGTTGAGATGCGGGTGTGGGGTGTGTGTCGGGTGTGTATGGGTGTGTTTGTATTTGTATGTCTGCATTGTATGTTGAGATGCAGAGGTGGGGGGTGTCGGGTGTCTATGGGTGTGTTTGTATTTTTATGTCTGCAGTGTATGTTGAGATGCGGGGGTGGGGTGTGTGCCGGGTCTGCTTGAATGTGTTTGTGTGCAAGTGCAGTGTATGTTGAGATGCGGGGGTGGGGTGTGTCGGGTCTGCCTGAATGTGTTTGTGTGCAAGTGCAGTGTATGTTGAGATGCGGGGGTGTGGTGTGTGTCGGGTCTGCCTGAATGTGTTTGTGTGCAAGTTCAGTGTATGTTGAGATGCGGGGGTGGGGTGTGTGTCAGGTCTGCCTGAATGTGTTTGTGTGCAAGTTCAGTGTATGTTGAGATGCGGGGGTGGGGTGTGTGTCGGGTCTGCCTGAATGTGTTTGTGTGCAAGTGCAGTGTGCGTTGAGATGCGGACGGGGGGTGTGTGTCGGGTCTGCCTGAATGTTTGTTGTTGTGTGAAAGTGCATGTTGAGATGCGGGTGTGGGGTGTGTGTCGGGTCTGCCTGAATGTGTTTGTGGGCAAGTGCAGTGTATGTTGAGATGTGGGGGGGGGTGGTGGGGTCGGGTCTGCCTGAATGTTTGTTGTTGCTGTGTGCACGTTCAGTGTATGTTGAGATGTGGGGGGTCCGAGTCTGTATGCGTGCATGCTTGCGAGTTTGTGTGCTGAGTTGGGGGGGCTCGAGTTTGTATGGGTGCCTGGTGTATGCTTGTGGGTTTGTGTGCTGAGTTGGGGGTGGGGGGTTTGGGTCTGTATGGGTGCATGGTGTATGCTTGTGGGTTTGTGTGCTGAGTTGGGGGGTGGGGGTTCGGGTCTGTATGGGTGCATGGTGTATACTTGTTAGTTTGTATGCAGGGGTGGGGGGGTTGGGGTCTGTATGAGTATGGGGCATAGTGTTTGCATGAGGGGTGGGTGTCTTGGGGCATTGTGTTTGCATGAGGGGTGGGTGTCATGGGGCATAGTGTTTGGTTGAGGGGTGGGTGTCTTGGGGCATAGTGTTTGCATGAGGGTGGGTATCTTGGGGCATAGTGTTTGCATGAGGTGTGGGTGTCTTGGGGCATTGTGTTTGCATGAGGGGTCGGGCCATGGGGCATAGTGTTTGCTTGAGGGGTGGGTGTCTTGGGGCATAGTGTTTGCATGAGGGGTGGGTGTCTTGGGGCATAGTGTTTGCATGAGGGGTGGGGGCCATGGGGCATAGTGTTTGCTTCAGGGGTGGATGTCTTGGGGCATAGTGTTTGGTTGAGGGGTGGGTGTCTTGGGGCATAGTGTTTGCATGAGGGGTGAGTGTCTTGGGGCATAGTGTTTGCATGAGGGGTGGGTGTCTTGGGGCATTGTGTTTGCATGAGGGGTGGGTGTCTTGGGGCATAGTGTTTGCATGAGGGGTGGGTGTCTTGGGGCATAGTGTTTGAATGAGGGGTTGGGGCCATGGGGCATAGTGTTTGCTTGAGGGGTGGGGGCCATGGGGCATAGTGTTTGCTTGAGGGGTGGGTGTCTTGGGGCATAGTGTTTGCATGAGGGGTGGGTGTCTTGGGGCATAGTGTTTGCATGAGGGGTGGGTGTCTTGAGGCATAGTGTTTGCATGAGGGGTGGGTGTCTTGGGGCATAGTGTTTGCATGATGGGTGGGGGCCATGGGGCATAGTGTTTGCATGAGGGGTGGGTGTCATGGGGCATAGTGTTTGGTTGAGGGGTGGGAGCCATGGGGCATAGTGTTTGCTTGAGGGGTGGGTGTCTTGAGGCATAGTGTTTGCATGAGGGGTGGGTGTCTTGGGGCATAGTGTTTGCATGATGGGTGGGGGCCATGGGGCATAGTGTTTGCATGAGGGGTGGGTGTCATGGGGCATAGTGTTTGGTTGAGGGGTGGGAGCCATGGGGCATAGTGTTTGCTTGAGGGGTGGGTGTCTTGGGGCATAGTGTTTGCATGAGGGGTGGGGGCCATGGGGCATAGTGGTTGCATGAGGGGTGGGTGTCATGGGGCATAGTGTTTGGGGGTGGGAGCCATGGGGCATAGTGTTTGCTTGAGGGGTGGGGGCTATGGGGCATAGTGTTTAATAAAAATAGGGGGTTGAAAAAGCCTCCTGCCACACCACGCCCCACCGCGCCTACCGCCCCACCCACATTTACTTTTTGGCCCACTATAGCCATCATGTAAGGTACTTTCGGCCCTCTGTCAAAATCAGTTGTGCACCCCTGGCTTAGGCTAACAGAATAACACAGAATGGATGCATTTTCACAAACCCTACTTTTAGCCTAAGCTAAAACATTGAAGTCATACATCATCAGAATAGCCATAAACTGTTAGATTTAGTTATATCAACAGGGGGAATAGGTACAGATTTCAATTTCTCCAAAGCTCTAGAGCAGCAGTTACCTAGTAAAGAGCTTAAACCAGTAGCACTGTATGCAACAGCAACAAAACAAGATGACTCCAACGAAAATGGCAAGTGCAGAGAATATCTTCCAACCCCAAGTTCTAAATATATTCCAAACCCATGTCCCAATGTTTCAACCTCCTTCATTGACATGAATTTCAGAACTTAGTGTATGTAATCTTTTGATAGCTTGGAACACAGTAGGGGAGGAGTCGGGTATGTAAACCCAACATGCTGACCCCACAATTTTGCAAACTCCTCCATGATCAGCTAACATGACATCTAAGACCATTATATTTTGCAGAGCCACTAATCTAATAGATCTTTGTTCTTATGTCATATTAAACATTATATCAGTGGTTTCATGAATGGTTGTCTCTGGCCAATTTCCTAATATATCGAGAGTTTATTTGTCCCCAGAATGGAATCATGGATTTTGCTACATCCCCTAATATCTGGAGAGCTGTGTCATCATTGATCCCTCTCCTAGCGTGATGTTTCAGTATTTCTGCTGTTGATGTTGTGTATACTCCTGGCAGCAGTATCCCAAAGTAACATGTTCCCAGACAATCCTTGGGTAACCACGTATACGCTTGTTTCCCACAAAGTAAATGGGTCCCCCTACGTGTAAGGGCCTTGTCTCGTTTATCAAAGTTGCAGTGTGCATAAATTTGTCATATGTACCCATTTAACGAGAACCTTCTTTCGTTAAATAAAATGGTTCTGTATCAGGATCATGGTTGATGGTGTAGGATGATGGAGTTGCTTCCCTATTTCCTAGTGGTGACATTCTAAATGATTTCATTGATTGGTAGGGTTGAGATCTCTTATTTGTATATTTGGTAGAGGCAACATTGGTTGTGATTTTATTAAAAAGACAGAGCATCCTAGAGGCATCAATACTTGTCGATCAAACTTGTTGATGTTTGTCCCATCAAAGTTACCAGTGGTACTATCATTCCATTTACCAAACAATAGAGCCCTAAAAAAAACATAACAAGCAGTTGGCAATGGGAATGGATATATGTACTAACCTAAACCTTTCTCACCACACCGTGGGAGGTGGGAGGTGAGAACATATCCATCATTTTTTCTGTTTAGGATAGCATGTGTACCATTCATAATACGGATGAGGGTGTTTTTGAGATACCCCTTCCTGAGTTTGAGAACAGGGAGACAAAGAGTATGTGAGTGTATATAGAGAGGAGATAAGGTAATGGAGCTTACCGTAGGTTACAGTATGCTGAGAGGGTGTGAGCATTCCAAAAACCATAACACAGGTATCAGTACAAGCATAATGGATGCTACAATAATTATGATTATGCATGTGTCTCTTGTGGACCATAGTCCTCTAGATGTGCATTGTCCAGTGGCACTACTTTCCATGTCTATACCCGCCCCAAACAGAGGCAAAGGCTTTCAGTGTCCGTTAAGAAGCCTTACTGAAACAGGCTCTATTAGTTCATCAGTGGGTTGCAGCTGACTACATAGCCAATCTTGCTTGTAGTCTTCTTGTAGTCAAATCAATGTTTGTAAGTCTTTTCTTCCCAGCCCCCTTTTTGCTCCAAAACAAATGTTTCCGTGTCTTTGGGGGGAACAGAGGGAACAATTGTTGGTTTCTTGTGGGTGCAGTATTCTTACCACACTTTCCTAACTACAAAAGCTCATCTTCTAGCTAATTCCATGGTCAAAGGCTGTATCTGGTATTGTTTTTTCCCCTGCTCTCGAATAGCCGTCTGAGTAGCCTGTAGCACCAGATAGGGTCCGTTCCAGCAAGTGGCAAGACTGGAATTTCGATCAAAGTCTTTCACCAGTACGTAATCACCAGGTCTAATGCAGTGGGCAGGGCCCACATATTTATCAGGCAGTGCGGCACATCCCTGTTGGTGAATCAAACACAGATTTTGAGTTTACTGGTCACAGTAATCAAACAATTGTGGGCATTCGCTATCTGACAATTTCTTAGGCCTGGGTGTGTTCCATACATTAGCAGGTCTCCCCATCACCATTTCATAGGGAGAAGTCTTGGTTTTGCCTGGGCAGTGGTTCTCCTAGATACCAGTGCTAGTGGTAGGACATCGGATCATTTCAGTTTGCTGTGTGCACACACCTTTGCTAGCTTGTTCTTAAGTATGCTGCTGTGGCATTCAATTAAACCGACACAAAATGGAAACATTTCTTAATCTGTAGCGCCTCACATTTCTGTAGTATGATAGTTTCAATAAAATGAGGTCCATTATCAGACAATATTACTCTAGGTAACACAAATCTCAGAAAGTACTCTTTTTGGCATGACTTTTGCGGTGGACATGGCAGCATTATCTTACAAAGGGAAATCCTCAACCCATTTGCTAAATGCACATATCACTACTAACACATACTTGTGATTTTGGCATCACTCCATCTCAATGAAGTAAAAAGGAATCACTTTGAATGGCATGAAAGGAGGTCCAAAACTACCCTTAGGTGCTGATGTTCCCTTTCCAATGTTGTGTTATAGACAGATCATACAGTTCTGAACTAGTCATTCTGCAGTGTTGGGAATGTTATCATTACTCCATACTGGGACTAGATGTTTACAGCTACCTTTGGCACTAAAGTGAGTGGGCCCATGTGCCATAGTAACTACAGCTGTTACATAATCATTGGGCAGCATCCACCTTTGTTTCTCATGATCAACCCAACAACCCTCACTATCCAACCCTGCTGGTATAGAACCTCATAGTTCAATCTCAGCTGTGGCTTCGACCTGAATTTCTTTCACGCTACTAATGCCCTCTTCCATCATCCCAGTCTCAGCAACCCACCTAGCAGAGTCCAACACATACATTCTTGATTGCGTGTCTGTGGCAGTTTGTTGGGCTATCTTGTCTGCGAATGCATTCCATCTCCCAATATCGTCAGTCACCCGCTGGTGTGCTGCATATTTCATTATGGCTAACTGTTTAGGCAGAGCCAATGCTGATAATAGATGCACTATCAAAGGACCATGTTGCATTTTAGTACCATGAGAGGTTAAAAATCCCCACCCAGCCCATAGTCTCCCAAAGCTGTGAGCTACTCTGAAGGCGTACTGACTGTCAGTATAAGTATTCACTCCAAGCCCCTGGGATATCTCACACACTCTAGTCAAAGCAATTATTTCTGCAGCCTGGACAGAGTTGTGAGGAATTCTTCTGCTTTCGATAATTGTGTCTGAGGTGGCAATTGCATAAGTCAATTCTTCCGTTGGTGCCTTGTTCAGTGACATAAAGACAATCGTGGGTTGTGTCATTAGTACTGTCTTCGTTTAGAAGAGGTAAAAGTTCATCTGGATTCAAAGAACAGCATCCCTTAATTTTGATGTGGGAAGCAAATAATATTAGCTGGTATCTTGTGAGCTAGGCAGATGTGAGATGCTGAGTCTGTGTTCTATTCAGTAGTATGAGGCATCATGACGGTTAAGGAGTGACCCAAAACCAGGCCTTCACTCTGTTTAACTGAGGCGGTGGCAGCGGCTGCAGCCTTGAGACGCTTCGGCAAAGCGCATGCAACAGGGTCTAATTTGGAGGAAAAATAGCTGCATGGCATGTTCCTTCCTCCATGTTCCTTTGTCAAAACAGCCGAAGCACATCCATCTCTCATGCACAGGCAACACAAACTCCTTGCTATAATTTGGTGTGCCCAATACTGGTGCGGAACATAGCACAGTTCTGAGCAGATCAAACGCATTTTGACAATCTGTATCCCAAGGTAGAGGTAACGCTACATTTTTCCTTGTCAGTGTCAACAAAGACTTATCAAAAGTGAAAAATGTGCAATCCATTGCCTGCAATAGGAAGCCATCCCAATAAAAGCCCTAACCTCTTGTGTGTATTTGGTATCGCCATATCAGGGATGCTTTGTATTCTTTCAGGTGCAAGGCACCTTCCCTCCTTTAGGAGATAGCCTAAATAGGTGACCTCCTGTTGACAATACTGACATTTCTTCAAAGAGGTTTTATGTCCATTATCGGTTAGATGCTTTAGTAACAAAATATTACCCTCCTTGCAAGCGCTCTCTGAATCCACAGCAATAAGAAAATCATCAACTTATTGCACGAGTGTGCAAGAAGAAGATAATTCCTGCATATCCAGGACCCTGCTGTAAATGCTAGAACTCTCAGAGTGCCCTTGCGGTATTTGTGTGAAAGTAAAGGAGTGTCCCCTAAGGGAGAAAGCAAACAAGTACCTGCTATCTGGGTGAATGGGGATGATAAAGAATGCATTTTTCAAGTCAATGACTGAGAAATGCGTTGCCGTTGTAGGAATCATAGTCAGAATTGTGGTGATTTCGGTAACAATGGGAAACTATGGTGCAACTACCTTGTTAATCGCTTGAAGATCAATAACAAAATGGTAGGG
Source organism: Ambystoma mexicanum (assembly GCF_040938575.1). NCBI lineage: Eukaryota > Metazoa > Chordata > Amphibia > Caudata > Ambystomatidae > Ambystoma > Ambystoma mexicanum. The sequence goes on along the minus strand of NC_090939.1, from coordinate 807,678,710 downwards.
TACTGCATTGTCAGCTTTCTTATAAACCAGAGATTTCTTCTATCACACCTTGATTTATTAACTCAGAGACAAGACTTTTAAGTGCTTGCTCACCATCAACTGAAACTTTATACTGTGGAATGCGAGGCAAAGTAACACCGGATTTTAAAACCATGTGCACTGGTTCAACATCTAGAATTCCTACATCATTGTCATTTATTGCCTATAAATGTGTAGGTACCTGGTGCAATTCAATGGGTTAAGGCAAAGCCATGAATTGTGAGGTGGAATTCAGCTAGAGAGAAATGGTCAAGTACACACCATCTGGAGAGCAGTAAATCATTGCAATGCACTTTTTTCAATAAATTCGATCCCAGCAGATTTTCACCGCAATTGGTTGACTATAAAAATGGACAAGAGTCAGTGAAAGGGCCTAAAGAAACCGGCACTGGTTTAAAAACCAGGCTTACTACTGAGGTACCAGAGAACACTACTGGTACATTTTGTTGCCCTGACATGGGCATATCTGGAAACTTTGTTTGGTCAATAGAGCATTTATGAGCTCCTTTGTCCACCAGAAAAGTGTGCGCCCTATCCCCAACTTTCATTTCTACGTAGGGTCCTTTCTGGTCTACGGGGATAGGAGTAAGTTCCAGACCCTGCTTCTGGCTGTCCTAGCGAAACAAAACATTGTCGGATGTAAAGTCTTCAGAAAAATATGTGTGTGTAGCGTTGTCAAAATGTTTGTGCTTCTAGTATTTTGTTGCCCATCTTGGCTCCCTGCGTTGTTATCATGTGGCTAGTTTTGGGAAAACTGATTTCTATTCGGTCCTTGCATGCCATTGCTACATGCTCTCGACTTTCCATTGGGCATTCCATTTGCGTTCTGCTAGAGGAAACGGACACTGTGCCCTCCAGTTCCCCTCCTGCTTGCAATATACACCTTGGTTTACATTCTAAGTCCCTGTTTGTGGGGTAAATTGTCCTCTCTGTTGAGCATTCCCTCTGTGTGGTACTCTTGCAATTTTTTGCAAGAGCACCCTGGTTTCTAAGTCAACCTTTTTCTTCTCAATCTTCTCCTTCTCTTTGTTCACCGTATTCACATAATACTGTGCCATATGTAGAATTTTGGATTGTGACTTAGTCTGCCATGCACTTTCATAGTCTGTGATTTGAGACTGAATGTCGGGCAATAGGCCACGTACAAATTAATCAACAAACAATATTTTTCCTCGTTCCGTGCTCAAATTTTGACCATTGAAATCCGAAAACACTTGCTCCAACCTGTTAAAATGCTCTGTTGCTCCCTCTGTCTTCCCTTGCATGCATGCGGTTAATTAATCCCAAACAATTCTTTTTTGGGGTTTGGTTACGATGTGATTCAGTAATATCAATATGTTCTGTGGAGGTTTCTCACCAGCTTTTCTCGACCTATCAGCTATTTCGAGAGCAGCCCAGGTATCGCCCATAAAAGGTATATCGTCTACAGACCTAACCTATTTCCATAAATCTTCCAGCAAGATGACAGGAAATAGCAGGTCTATGTCTCCGAAAGTGAAAACCGACGAGCTCAATACAGACTATATTTCTTTATAGAACCCTGTGGGGTTCTTCCTAATGTCAGGGATAGACTGTTTAAGAGTATTCACTTCCTGCCTTAAAAATGGGGAATTGCACAAATTGCTAGATATAGTATGCAGGGGTAATTGTTGCAGCTGCACCGTTAACGCCTGCTTCCTCTTTCTGATGCACAAGAGTAGGCAGTACTTCTCTAATAGGTAGCTGTGCAGTGGGACTCTCAGAGCATTTATTAAGGAGCAAAGCTAAGTCAAGGGATAATGAGGTCAGCAGAGTGTCATTAGAAAACATGCAGATATATATTACCATAATATCTCCAGGACAGCATAATTTTGTTTTAACACATTAGTCTTGCAAATGTTCAACCATAACCTCTAATACCTTTCTTTGCATGTACGATGAATATTGACGAAAAGTGTCATGAATGTCGATAGGGGAGTTAGAGGCATCAGTAATCCATCTTAGCACGTCTTTCGTGCAGATGTGCATTTCTTCACTAACAGTTTTTGTTGCAGTTAAAAATCTTTTCTGTGTCTCTAGTGCATGACAAGAAATTCCAATCCTGCAACTCCTGTGGTACGGCGGAATCAGTAAGATTGTCCCACATCTTAGCGAAGTATTGTCCCATGTGTTCTAGTAATACCTTATGTTCAGGGATTCCTCCGTGATCTGTCAGAGAGCCTGAAGTAGCTGTTTCATCGTCGTCCTGTATATATAATTCTGCCCATTGCTGTAAAGCCTTTCTCCATCATAGAGGTACTGCTCTACAGGTTACAGTTCTGTGGTCGCGAGGCGCTACAAGAGGTGTGTCAGGAGTGGCAGATTTAAGTTGTGGCAAATGTAAATCCCGTGCAGAAGGAGGTGGTGGACAACCATCAGAGTGTGTATCGGGTGCTGGTAATGGTGGCTGTGAGGTGCAGTAGGAAGTTTTCGCCTTTCATTCCGTAGCTTGTTTATTAATTCATCAGATGCATGCAATTCTTTTGACGGGTATATTTTCTGCATTTCTAACTGGAACCCCCTATCCATTCCCCTCATAGCCTCCTCTTGTTTCTGTTGATCGTGCACTAATGCCTTTTGAGCTTGGGTAATGTGTCTACGTGCACATTTCTTGCTACTTTTGAGGTGTTGGGTGGCTTCTTTTCGCCAATCCCTAATCGCATCAAAGGCAACAGGCCTTGCTTTCTTCCTCAATAGTACTAACTCTATGTTCTGTATTCGAGCCATTTCAAAACTTCCCAATTTAAGCCACTTGAGATCTACCTCATGTGTGGTCTGGTGATGGCAAATGCTGTTAATTAGCACAGATATCAATCCAAACTTTATGTACATCTGATAGGCAGGTTACCCTTCCGGCAGTGCCGGCTGACTATGTTCTAAGTCATTCTGCTGTCTTCTCTTGCAACAAAGCATTGCCCAACAAGTCAAAAACTTACTAAAACCAGGCATAATTTATCAAAAACAATTATTATTACCTGGCAAATATACTGCGCAAAATATTTTATCCAAACAAATATTAAAACTGTTCCACTTTGAAACAAACTCACCTGATCAAAACACAATCACTCCCCCATCAATTCAAAATGAACCACTTTGTGGCTGGTGATCTCCCAAAAAGTAAAAAACAGTGGCTGCATACGGTCTGGGAATCTCGCTGTGATGACCTCTGGACGAAGCGGCAAATGGAGATGACAAATAGTAGACTGCGGGGAACAGTATCTCTCAAGTGCAGGGGCGCTCAATAGTTACTGGTCTCAGTCCGTCCACTGCGTCCTCACAAAGCAATGGGTCGTCACTGGAAGATGGCCCCACATTAAAATCGGAGTTACTTCAAATAATGAAGAACACACCAGTCACAAAGCAATTATATAACAAGAGTTTATTCTCACTTGAAGCGGACCCAAGTTCAGCTATGTCTGCGCACAGTCATAGAGAAAGTGAGCAATGCACATGAGAGACCGGCAGCCTCAAATACACTTCAAATCGGCTTTGGCTGCTGAAATAATACATAGTTTATGACCCACGTAACATGGGCATTTTCCATGGCGACACATGATACCTCGCTCTGCGTCATCTCTGTACAATTTACTATTCTCAGAGCGAGGAAGTTCATCAGGTTCTCATCAGGAGACATTCCTTGTGCTTCATTATCAATGTTTGTCTTACACAAAAAAGGCTCTTCGCATTTCAGCTCGGTAGTTCAATTAGCTTTTCCTTTCTCGAATGTGCATGGTACATCATGGTACATTATTTTTTCTAAACATGAGTCATGCGGTTAGTTTCGGAAAGCAGAAGACAGGAAGGGACATAACTAACCTTTATCTTTGACTGTCTGTGCCTGACTGTTCAAGGCTCAAGCTGGTAAATTTCATTAGCTAAGCATTCCTCGCAGAGATATGTTTGCCAGCCCCTCTCATGCTGCGAAAATGTTCTGCATTGTGTGCACTTTGGCTAACACAGAATAACACAGAATGGATGCATTTTCACAGTGCGGGTAATGCAATGAATTTCTAATGGAGTACTGTGATGAGAAACAGGAAGGTGGGATAATGCATCGGATTACTCATGGGGTATTGGGATGATCTAAAGTGAGACGTGGTAACTGAGAAGTGGGACAATAAATAGACAGGTGGAGTAATGTGGTTTTAGGACAAGGAAGATTAAGGTACCTGTAATACAATAGATTACTAATGGGTTGCTGGGACAAGGAAGAATGAGGGGGGGCAAGGCACGGGAGTATTGTTAGGGTACTGGGACAAAGAAGAGGGGTCAGGGTAATGCAACAGATTACTAATGAGATACTCGGATGGGGAAGTGTGAGGCCAGGTAATGTAACAGATTACTAATGGGTACCGGGAGGAGGAATATGGAGGCAAGGTAATGCACCATATTACAAATAGGTTACTAGGATGAGGAATACCAAGGTGGGGTAATGCCACAGATTGCTAATGGGGTACTGGGATGACGAGGCAGGCAGGTAACAGAGAACTGGTACAAGTAAGAGAAGATGGCAATAATGTAACAGAATACCAATGGGGTACTGGGATAAGGAAGAGGGATGTGGACATAATGCAACTGATTACTATTGGGATACTGCAAAAAAAGAAGAGCAAGGGTGGGGTAATGCAACTGATTACTAATGGGGTACTTTGACAAGAAAGATGGAAGTGGGAGTAATGGAGTACTGGGAAGAAGAAGTGAGTGGTAGGGTAATGGAGTACTAAGAAGGGGTAGCAGATTACTAATGGGGGACTGGAAGGAGGAAGAAAAAGGTAGGGATAATGCAATGGATTACTATTTGGGTACTGGGACAAGGAAGTGGGATGTGGTGGCAATGTAATTGATTAGTAATGAGATACTGGGATGAGGATGAGATACAGGGTAACAGAGTACTGGGGTAAGCAAAAGGGAGATGGAAGTTATGCAATGGATTACTATTGGAGTACTGCTGCGAGAAAGAGGGAGGTGGTGGCAATGCAGCCGATTACTAATGTTTGTACTGGGGTGAGGATGAGGGAAGTGGGGCAATTCAACTGATTATCATATAGGTACTGGGATGCGGATGAGGGAGGTTGGCTAATGCAAAAAATTACTAATTTAGTGCTGGGACAAGGAATACAGAGGTGAAGGCCAAGCAATAAATAACACATGGGTTACTAGGATGAGAAAGAAGGATGTGGGGGTAAGAGAGTAATGAGACATGGAAGAGAGAGCTGTATGCAATGGAGTAATGTGCCAACGAAGAGGGAGGGAGATAATGTAATGGATAGCTAATAGGGTACTAAGATGAGGAAGATGGAAGTGGTAGCACTATAACAGAAAACTAATGGGCCAGTGGGATGAGGAAGAGGGGGGCTGGTGTAATTTAGCAGTGGCACAAGGAGGAGGTGGTTGGGGTAATGGAGTACTGACATGAGGAAGAGAGAGGTGGTGATACATTAGAGATTACTAGTGCCTGACTGTTCAAGGCTCAAGCTGGTAAATTTCATTAGCTAAGCATTCCTCGCAGAGATATGTTTGCCAGCCTCTCTCATGCTGCGAAAATGTTCTGCATTGTGTGCACTTTGGCTAACACAGAATAACACAGAATGGATGCAATTTCACAGTGCGGGTAATGCAATGAATTTCTAATGGAGTACTGTGATGAGAAACAGGGAGGTGGGATAATGCATCGGATTACTCATGGGGTATTGGGATGATCTAAAGTGAGACGTGGTAACTGAGAAGTGGGACAATAAATAGACAGGTGGAGTAATGTGGTTTTAGGACAAGGAAGATTACGGTACCTGTAATACAATAGATTACTAATGGGTTGCTCGGACAAGGAAGAATGAGGGGGGCAAGGCACGGGAGTATTGTTAGGGTACTGGGACAAAGAAGAGGGGTCAGGGTAATGCAACAGATTACTAATGAGATACTCGGATGGGGAAGTGTGAGGCCAGGTAATGTAACAGATTACTAATGGGTACCGGGAGGAGGAATATGGAGGCAAGGTAATGCACCATATTACAAATAGGTTACTAGGATGAGGAATAGCAAGGTGGGGTAATGCCACAGATTGCTAATGGGGTACTGGGATGATGAGGCAGGCAGGTAACAGAGAACTGGTACAAGTAAGAGAGATGGCAATAATGTAACAGAATACCAATGGGGTACTGGGATAAGGAAGAGGGATGTGGACATAATGCAACCGATTACTGTTGGGATACTGCAAAAAAGAAGAGCAAGGGTGGGGTAATGCAACTGATTACTAATGGGGTACTTTGACAAGAAAGATGGAAGTGGGCGTAATGGAGTACTGGGAAGAAGAAGTGAGTGGTAGGGTAATGGAGTACTAAGAAGGGGTAGCAGATTACTAATGGGGAACTGGAAGGAGGAAGAAAAAGGTAGGGATAATGCAATGGATTACTATTTGGGTACTGGGACAATGAAGTGGGATGTGGTGGCAATGTAATTGATTAGTAATGAGATACTGGGATGAGGATGAGAGACAGGGTAACAGAGTACTGGGGTAAGCAAAAGGGAGATGGAAGTTATGCAATGGATTACTATTGGAGTACTGCTGCGAGAAAGAGGGAGGTGGTGGCAATGCAGCCGATTACTAATGTTTGTACTGGGGTGAGGATGAGGGAAGTGGGGCAATTCAACTGATTACCATATAGGTACTGGGACGCGGATGAGGGAGGTTGGCTAATGCAAAAAATTACTAATTTAGTGCTGGGACAAGGAATACAGAGGTGAGGGCCAAGCAATAGATAACACATGGGTTACTAGGATGAGAAAGAAGTATGTGGGGGTAAGAGAGTAATGAGACATGGATTAGAGAGCTATATGTAATGGAGTAATGTGCCAACGAAGAGGGAGGGAGATAATGTAATGGATAGCTAATAGGGTACTAAGATGAGGAAGATGGAAGTGGTAGCACTATAACAGAAAACTAATGGGGCAGTAGGATGAGGAAGAGGGGGGCTGGTGTAATTTAGCAGTGGCACAAGGAGGAGGTGGTTGGGGTAATGGAGTACTGACATGAGGAAGAGAGAGGTGGTGATAAATTACAGATTACTAATGTGGTACTGGAATTAGAAAAAGAGAACCGGTAATTCAATGGATTCCTAGTGGGGTACTAGGACGAGAAAGAGGATTATGACAGTCATGTAACTGAATACTAAAGAAGGAGTACTGGGTGAAAGTAATGGATTACTGGGATGAGGAAGAGGCAGAAGGAACTAAATAAACAGAGTGCAAATGGGTTACTGAGACAATGAAGAGGACAGTGGGTTGAAGACATCAGTTTACACTTATGGTACTGTGATGCAGAAGAGGGAGGTACAAACTTTGTGCCACCTTAGCCAATAATTTCAACCTCTCAAACAATGCCACTAATTGGATCAAATCTTACCTCGCAGATAGGACCTCAAAGTGGCCATAGGAAAAGAAGCAGCAGATCCCCTTCCAGTCCCGTTAGGCGTCCCACAAGGATCCTGCCTATCCCCACCCATTACAACGCCTACACCAAGTTACTTTTTGCAGCACTGGACGCTAAGGGAGTCATCTACACCAATTTTGCAGATGATACAAAGATCCTATTCCCCCTAACAGGGAATCATGAGCAAGACACACTCCTCATTAATAGAATTTACTCACTAACACAAAACTGGATGGCCAACAATAGCCTTTGTCTCAATGATGACAAAACAGAGTTACTCATACTAGGTCCTGCATCCAAAATTGCCTCTCTACAGCATGTCTACTCATCCTTAATCATTGGTGGCACCACAATCCCAGTACTCAAACAAGTGAAGACACTCGGTGTATACCTAGATGCTACTTTAACCATGACCAAACAAATCAACACCCTAGCCTCCTCCACCTCATATACAGCCAAACTCATCTCCCACAGCCGTAAATTCCTCTCTGCCAATAACTGTGTCTCATACTCTCGAAGTTGAAAATGGAACAGATTACTAATGGGGTTTTGGGATGAAAAAGAGGGATCTGAGGGTAATGTAACAGCGTACTAATGAGGTATTGGGATGACGAAGAGAGCGAGATGAGAGAATGCAATGGATTAGTATTAGGGTACTGGGCGAGGAAGAGGGAGATGAGCATAATTGAGTAATGGGACGAGGAAGGGGGTTGTGGTGATCATGCCATGGGTTAAGATTTGGTCACTGAGATGAGGAGAAGAAGGTAAGGGCAATGTAGTGGATCACAAATTACTAATTGGGTTCTTGGATGAGGCAGAGGGAGGTGTAATGGAATATTGAGACAGGGAGGATGGAGGCAGAGATAATGGAGTACGGGTACGAGGAAGAGAGAGGTGTTTATAATGTAGCAGATTGCTAATGGGGTATTGGGATGAAGAAGAGGGATATGAGGTAGTGCAATGGACTATTAATGGGGTACTGGGACGAGGAAGAGAGATGTGGCAGAAATGTAACAGATTACTGATGGGGCACTCAAAGGAGGAAGAGAGAGGCCGGGGCAGTAGAGCAGTGGGACGAAAAAGAGACAGGAGTTGGCAATGTAATAGATTACTAATTGGTAATTGAATGAGGAAGCAAGAGAGGAGGTTAGCATCTGCTTATTATTGGGTTACTGGGACAAGCAAGAGTGGTGTTGGAGTAATGCAACATGCTAGATTGCAGTGGGAAGATATTTGCTAATATATTGCTGGACCTTCTCACGGGCTGAACAGCCAAAAAGGGCATTCTAACGTACCACCAAACAGGATTCAGCAAGAGATGCTCAACAATCCACTTATCTGGACCCTGTTAACATTGGTTTCAGACTTAGATGCAAAACCTGGAATGGCTTTGTTTGCTGTTTTGTAGACTATTCGTCTGCATTTGACAGTGTAGACAGAGAAAAACTGTGTTCCATGCTTGAAGAGTGGGAGATAGATACTTCCCTCTTATATTTTATAAAAGCTTTATATGGAGACACAGTAGTGAGAATCAGGTTGTCACAGGAAGGGGCCCTATCAGAGAGTATCCCTACCCGGAGGGCTTGAAACAAGGATGTGCGCTAGCCCCCCTGTTTTGCAACATGTCTCTCTCCCTGTTGGACAGAAGATTGGGGGAAGCTCATAATACACCTCCACAATACAGCAACAGGGGACTGACTTGTATCTCATACGCTGATGATGTGGTGATCCTTGATAGAACTAAAGGTGGGCTACAACACTCACTCACAGCATTATCCCTATTCTCTCAGGAGTTGTCACTCGAGCCAAATATAAAAAAAACAAAGATCAATATATTTGGGGACACCTCTGCCACTAATAAGTGTAGTAATTGGTGGTTAGGGGAGAAAGAGTAGAAACCACCAGTAGCTATCGCTACCTGGGAATAACCATCACAACAAAGTTTACGGCGGTTTCTATCCTAGAGAAAGTTACAAAAAAATCTTGGGGGAAATGGCTTGCCTTAAGGAAAGCAATTGACAGACAAGGGGGTAGATGCTTAGAAGCAAAACTCTTAGCATATAAAATATCAATTGTACCAACAATCATGTACGCCTTTGAGGTCTTAGGGTTGAGCCAATTGAAAAATTGGAAGGAAAGATATTGCGTTCAATGCTAAGCCTTCCACCTGGCACTCCCGCCCAGGCTATCATATTAGAACTGGTGTTTGCTTCCTTGAGTGTGTGTTGGTCAGTAACCTCCTGTAACTTATGGGCAAAAATAAAGTATGACCTAGCCGGCTCTGATAGTCTTCTTTCGCTTACTACACAACATGCGAGTAGGTATAAATCCACTAAATGGTTCAAAGAGCTAGAGGTCAGAGTAATAAACTATATGTATAAAATTGGAATAACGCAAATATGGCTAGACTTTAATCATGCCAAAATTCCTGATAAGGCAAGGACAAATGACATAGACTCTGCACTGATCCATCTTGGTACCCTAAAGAAATATAGCGAGTATGCCAGACAGTCCTTTGATAGAAGCAGCCCTAGCCTTTATTTGACAAGGACGCGATATCCGACAATGACTAGGTTCATTTTGTCGGTGAGGCTGCAACCAATTAAGGTGCTGGAAAACACGGGTGCTTGGAGCAGTAGCCCACGAGAGCAAAGACTATGTAGATTATGTGGGAGATCCATTGAGATGGATATACACCTTTTTAACACAATGCGATGAAGCAGGAGCAGTCTATAAGCGGGCATATGAAAAATATAGTAACCTGAACTCTGACATATTTTGAAGTGATCTGTTTGGCGCTAAGACATCAGTACTAAGCTTTACTGCTCCGCATGTGTGGGAGGTAGTTAGTAAAAGGATAGCCAAAGTAGATGGTGACATCTCCAAATGATCTTAAGACTGTATTTTATGGAAAATATTTATTTGAATTGTATGTTCTAATAACATGATTGTATTTTAATTTTTATAGATGTTTGTTTTATTGTGTAAGTGCGAAAAAGAGGTAAGTCATGTAATAACGCACCATAATAAATATGAAAAAATAAATCCAACAGATTACTATTGGGATATTGTGTCATGGAAGAGGAAGGTGGCAGTAATGTAACAGATTACTAATGGGGTAATGTGATGATAAACCGGTAGGTGGTTGTAATCGAGTACTAGGATGAGGAGGAGGGAGGCAGGGGTAACAGAGTGCTGGTATGAGGAAGAGGGAGGTGTCAATAATGTAACTGATTACTAATGAGGGACTGGATGAGGAAGAAGGATGTGGGGCTAATGCAACAAATTGAAAGTGGGCTACTCGGATGAAGAGGGGGAGGTAAGGTAATGCATCAAAATACCCATGTATTAATGGGATGAGGAATAGGGTGGCGGCGGCAATGCAACGGATTATGAATGGAGTACTGGGATGAGGAGGAGGGAATCAGTATAATGGAGTAGTAGAATGAGGAAGAGATGTGGGATAATGTATAACTGGGATGAGGTGGAGGTAATGTAATGGATTACTAATGAGGTACTGGGACGAAGAATTTGGAGGTGTGTGTGTAATGCAACATATTACCATTGGGGTACTGGTGAAAGGAAGATGTAGGTGAGAAGATTTAATCAGATTACTCATTTAGTACTGGGATGAAGACTAGGGAGTTGGGGGCAACTCAAAAGATTACGAATAGGGTACTGAGACGAGGAACACTGAGGTGGGTGTTTTGGAATACTGAGACAAGGAAGAGAGAGGTGGGGTAATGGAGTACTGGGACGAGGAATACAGAGGTGAGGTAATGTCATGGATTGCAAATGGCATACTGGGATGAGGAAGAGGAGGCAAGGGTGACACATCAGATTACATTTGGAGTACTGAGATGAGAGAGTGATGTGGGGGTAATGGAGTACTTGGAAGAGGAGGAGGGAGGCAGAGTAATTGAGTACTGGTATGAGGAAGAGAGGTGAAGATAATGTAACAGAATACTGATGGGCTACTGGGACAAGGAAGAGGGTTTTGGTTGTAATGCAACAGATTACTAATGGAGTAATTGGACAAGGAAGCAGAAGGTGGGGGGAAAAGATCTTGACTGCTGACATGACAAGAAAATTGAAATCTTTCCAATCAAAGTAAAGGCACTTGAAAACATGCATCAGCAACACTCCGTAAACAAATAAAGGTGTTTTCAAAGTTAACCCAACATCTGGAGGTAATGCATCAAAATACTCATGTATTAATGGGACAAGGAATAAGGTGGTGTGGGCAATGCAATGGATTATTAATCAAGTAGTGGGATGAGGAGGGGGGAGGCAGGCTTAATGGAGTAGTGGAACGAGGAAGAGAGACGTGGGATAATGGATTGGTGGGACAAGGAGTGAGGTGGAGGTAATTTATTTATTTATTTATTCATTACATTTGTTATATGCCCAGACCCTGAGGTATCACGGCGTAGTTACAGACAATGGCAATATACAAGCTTAGAATAGAGTACGGAAATACAGGACATAATACAGTACACTTTAAAAGAGTTATATACACATGGCATGTGGGTTAGGTATACGCTAGTTAGGTTTTGTATTCATGTTAGAATTGATTGAAAAGTCAGGTTTTTAGTGACTTTTTAAATAGTGGGTAGGATGTTTCATTCTTAATATTAGTGGGAAGGGCATTCCAGTGCCTGGGGGTGAGAACTTTGAAGCTGATTCCACCTGCTTTTTCTCTTTTGTACCGTGGGATGTCAAGATTTTCGCTGTAGTTCGATCCGAGGAGTCTGGTGTGGTGTTTCTTGGTAACTGCGTTAAGGAGATATTTTGGTGCTTTGTTGTTGATACATTTGTGGGTAATGCTAAGGGTTTTGAACAATATTCTGGCTTGGATGGGGAGCCAGTGATTAGTTCTCCTGATATTAGCAATGTGATCTGATTTTTTAATGCCTAGTGCCGCTCGAAGGGCTTTGTTCTGCATAAATTGTAGTTTGGCTAGATTTGTATTGGATGTGCCCAGGAAGAGGATGTTACAGTAGTTGAGCTTCGAGAGTATGAGACACAGTTATTGGCAGAGAGGAATTTACGGCTGTGGGAGATGAGTTTGGCTGTATATGAGGTGGAGGAGGCTAGGGTGTTGATTTGTTTGGTCATGGTTAAAGTAGCATCTAGGTATACACCGAGTGTCTTCACTTGTTTGAGTACTGGGATTGTGGTGCCACCAATGATTAAGGATGAGTAGACATGCTGTATAGAGGCAATTTTGGATGCAGGACCTAGTATGAGTAACTCTGTTTTGTCATCATTGAGACAAAGGCTATTGTTGGCCATCCAGTTTTGTGTTAGTGAGTAGATTCTATTAATGAGGAGTGTGTCTTGCTCATGATTCCCTGTTAGGGGGAATAGGATCTTTGTATCATCTGCAAAATTGGTGTAGATGACTCCCTTAGCGTCCAGTGCTGCAAAAAGTAACTTGGTGTAGGCGTTGTAAAGGGTGGGGATAGGCAGGATCCTTGTGGGACGCCTAAAGGGACTGGAAGGGGATCTGCTGCTTCTTTTCCTATGGCCACTTTGAGGTCCTATCTGCGAGGTAAGATTTCATCCAATTAGTGGCATTGTTTGAGAGGTTGAAATTATTGGCTAAGGTGGCACAAAGTTTGTCGTGATCGACCAAATCAAAGGCAGCTGACAGGTCTAGTAACATGAGTAGGCAGAGTTTGCCTGATTCTCTGGAGGCATCCATTTGGATCTTCAGATCGAGTAATGCTGTTTCCGTACTGTGGTTATGGCGGAATCCTGACGGTTGGTCCCCCAGTAGTTTGTTGTGTTCTAGGTGGTTTTGGATCTGAGAGTAAGCTATTTTTTCGATAGTTTTCAAGAGAAATGGTACGGTGGTTATGGGTCAGTAGTTAGTGGGGATTGTGCGGTCCAACGTTTTTTTTTTTAAGAGGGGTTTTACCCACGCTTTTTTGATACTGGCAGGGTCTGTATTAGTATTAAAGGAGGCATTGACAAATTCAGTGATAATGGGAGATAAGGTAGGGGCACATAGTTTAACTAGGTGAGATGGGAATTTGTCTTCTTTGCAATTAGAGGCTTTGAGTTGACCTATTGTGTCTAGCACTTCTTTATTAGAGACTGGGGTGAACTTAGAGGGGGAACATGATGGCATTTAGGTAGGGATGGTGTCAAAGGATGGAGATGTTTTTTCAGAAAGGAGTGATTTTTTGCTATTGATTCTCTTTTTTAGGAGTATTATTTTGGAGGCTAATGCATCTTGAATCGTGTTGCACCAGGCTTTACTGGTATTCTGAGGTGCTGTGACTTGGCCGGGGTTCTCAAGTTCTCTAAGGATAGAGAATAACTCTTTGCTGTCAGAGTTGGCACTGGCTATACGCTTATTAAAGGCGTCTGCTTTATGAGCGATTATCACTAATTTGTATTTTTTGTTAGCCGCTTCGAAGGCTTTTTCAGAGTCTGGACTATAGTTTTTTTCTGAGGTTCAAGTGATCTTTTCGTTCGTCTGAGGGAGACTAGTTCTTTGTCAAACCAGAAGCTAGAGCGTTTGTCGGTTTTCCTCATTTTGGTGGTAACAGGGGCAAGAGAATCAATGGTTTGGGAAAGGCTTTGTTGATAGCATTCTGCTAAGTAATCAGGATTGCTAGTGTTAGGTATGATATTGGCTATTGCTGATCTCAGGGGCGGAGAAAGGTTGTCTGCCGATAGCTTTTTGATGTTTCTGGTTTTGTAGGTGTCGAGCAGCTTAGGGCTGGTGAGGTCGGTATTACTGTATTCCAGGGTGAAACTAATGACAGAGTGGTCTGATCACCCTACCTGGAGGATGGAGTCAATGGTGATTTGAGAGTTCAAGGTGAGGATCCAGTCCAGTGTTCTGCCTTTGACATGAGTGGGTTCATTGATCATTTGAGTAAAGTTCATATCTGACATGGCTAGGGGGAAGGCAGTGGCATCTGTGTCAAAGGGGTCACTAAACCCTAAGTTGATATCACCTAGAACAATGCATTTGGTTTTGAGCTTGATGAAGGGTGTGAGCAGTAGTGGGAGATCTAGGTTAGGGTGGGTGTTCTTGTTAGGTGATCTGTAAACAACTAAGAAATACATTTGTGGTTGTTTTTGGGTTAGACGTGTATTTGACTAGTAGTAGTTCATAGCCCTCTATTTGTTCCACCGGGCAGGCTCTGCATTGTAGTGGGGTTATAGCTATTATGTCCACTTCACCTCCTTGGAGGTTGTTCCTGTCTCTTCTATGGATACAATATCCTTGTGGGATGGCTATGGTTAATAACGGGCCTGCAGCCGGATGTTGCCAGGTTTTTGTAATTACTAACATATCAAGTTGTTGCTCAAGTATGAGGTCATGGATTTCTATGGCGTGTGCTCCAAGTGATCGTGCATTGATAAGTGCGCCTTTGATTTTGGGAGCTGGGTCAAGGAGGGTTGTGGTCTTTGGGTGAGGTGGCTGAGGAGATTGTTGTGTCTTTGTGAGTGGTTTATTATGTTTTTTAGAGGGGGTTTTGGTTTGGAGGTTGTTTGGCGTGGGTACTGTTAAGGTATGGGTGATTTTGGTTGTTGTGGGACTGGGCGTTTGATGGTTGAATCTGGTTCTGGCTCTAAGTCTGTTTAGTCTGGTGATACCCAAGGATGGTAATGTTTTGTTGATGGTTTTAGTGTCCAGGAGAAGTATGGTGAGGTGGTGGGTGAGGCTGGGGATGGTTGGATCAACTAGGTTGGTGGCAGTGGTCCTCTCAATATTATTATGTGAGGTTGTAGCGGGGAAAGGGGGGAAGGATGGGAGAAATAGTGTTTGACATGGAACTGGGTGATGGCGCTGGCAGCCTAACCTGGTTAGTCCATCATCAAGCTTGATGAAATGTCCTCTTGTGCAGGGAACACAGTGGGGCATTATACAGAAAGGGAACATTTTAGTAGTTAAAACAGTTAGCATTCTTAGGCTTAGGCGAGTGGATGGGTAGTGGTGGTAGGCCACTGAAGGGCCGGATGAGCAACTATCAATTGGTATTTTTGTTATTTGTAAATGTCTGGCACAGCTGGAGGATATTAATATAGTAGGTACTGGTAAAGTTTCCGTTAGGGCTGGTTCAAAGGGCTAGATGCAACATAAGTAGCAGCACGCTAAATCAATTTTACCATAGGGTTAGATGCAACATAAGTAGTGGCCCTGCTAAATCAATTTTACCAATAGGCTAGATGCAACATAGATGGCAGCACACTAAATCCATTTTACCAAAGGGCTAGATGCAACACAAATGGCAGCACTCTAAATTAATGTTACCAATGGGCTAGATGCAACATAGATGGCATCACACTAAATCCATTTTACCAAAGGGCTAGATGCAATATAGATGGCAGCACGCTAGAACCATTTTAACAAAGGGCTAGATACAACATAAATGGCAGTACGCTAAAACAATTTTACCAGAGGGCTAGATGATCTCTCTAGAATTATGGCGGCGCAGTCAATCATAGGCGACCAGGAACAGAATAGGCATGGTCAAATGCATAGTCAAATAGAAACAGTTGCAATTACTGATTGTAGCATATATCAGTCATCTAACAGTTGGGCATTGTTGTTAGGGCACAATCCGGTGTAGGTAGTAATCAGGTAGTCAGACAGAGAGTAGGTGGTGTGTTCCTTAGTGTTTCCGAGCGGTACAGGGGGAACAGTGCGTGGAAGCACGGATGCCGGAGAGCGTGTACAGCGAGCACCGGCGCTTTGCAGGCAGCGCATATGGGTGTGGGAACAAGAGTCAGTTGTGGGCAATAGATTAGGTGCTCGTATGGGTATTGGGCGCAGTGGGGGGGCTGTGCACTTGTGAGGCCTGTACCAGTTGGAGGCGTGGGCAGTGATCAGAGGGCAGGCTGTGAGCATTGTTACGGACCGTGTTACAGGAGACAGGGTTACCTGCGTGTAGAATGAGAAGTGCGTACAAATCAGTAGTGGGGGGTCTTACCCATTGGACCTCGAAGCAGGATGAGGACGTCGGGTGAGCCACGGACACCGGCTCTTTCGGCTCCTGACAGGCTCACGACAGGGGTCGTAACCTTAGAGGTGTGCCTTTGCTGGTGGGCCAGCACTCGCCAGCCGGCGATATGATAGGCTGGAAATAATGATTGAGGACCAATCACGTTGTGCTCCTCGCAACAGGAGGATGTTAGGCTGGCGAAACGAAGGCAGGGTCACAGGCGGCCATTTTGGAATGGATAATCCTCGTGGCAAGCAATGGGGGCAAGCCTAATAATGGTGATAAAGTGGCATTAAGGTCACCAAATGCACACAGGGAGAGCTTCTCATGGCGTCAGGCGCATTTAGCTTGACTGGGATGAAGAATATGGATGTGTGTATAATGCAACATATTAGTATTGGGATCCTGGGGAAAGGAAGACCGAGGTGGGCAGAACTCATCAGATTACTAATTTAGTATTGGGATGAAGAATGGGGGGGCAACTCAACAGATTGCGAATAGGGTACTGAGACGAGGAACACTGAGGTGGGGGTTATGAAATACTGAGACAAGGAAGAGAGAGGTGGGGTAATGGAGTACTGGGATGAGGAATACGGATGTGGGGGTAATGTAATCGATTACCAATAACGTACTGGCATGTGGAAGTAGGAGGTGGCAGTAATGGAATGGATTACAAATGGCATACTGGGACGAGGAAGAGGGGGTGAGGGTGATAAATCAGATTACATTTGAGGTACTGAGATGAGAGATAGTGATGTGGGGTAATGGAGTACTTGGACGAGGAGGAGGAAGGAGGGGTAATTGAGTATTGGTATGAGGAAGAGGGAAGTGAATATAATGTATCAGAATACTGATGGGCTACTGGGGCAAGGAAGAGGGTTTTGGTGGTAATGCAACAGATTACTAATGGAGTACTTGGAAAAGAAAGCAGAAGGTGGGGGGAATAAAAAGATCTTGACTGCTGACATGATGAGAAAATGGAAATCTTTCCAATAAAGCAAAGGCTTTTGAAAACATGCATCAGCACACTCAGTAAACAAATAAAAGTGTTCAAAGTTAATCCAACACCCCCAAGCAATAGTATCCCCCAATACTACCCTCCAACACATATTTGGTTAATTTAGGAAGCAATCCATTGAGTTATTTTGATAATAAAAACAAGGGGATGCCCCCTAAATTGACTTAAAATGTATATCTTCTCCCTACTAGCATTTGTTGTGCTTGCCACATCTCATTATTTTATATTTGTGAAGTATTTACTCTTTTCTGTTGCCACTCAAAAGTAACCTAGATCTTAGATCTAGCTCCTGGTTAAATACGTGAAAGAGAAAAAACGAATATATGCTATCCTCAGACCCCCAAGCCTTCACAAATCCTCCTCTATCCATGCGCTTATTCTCCATAGTCTCAAGCCTACCTTACACACTCCAGTTATATCATTTTGTGGCTGTTTTAAAAAAGAATCTAGATTTGAATCTTAATTTTCAAGTTTGTGGACTTTCCAAAATAAAAGGCTTTGGTCTAAGCACGTTTTGGTCCCCTGATCTCTGTGATTTTTATTTTTTAAACTACTGGATGAATTTATGCCCAACCAACATAGGATGTTCTTCTTGTGCTTTGTCCTCAACGTGTTTCTTGTTTGGTGAAAATGAGACCTTTGGGCGCTGCGCACAAGCAGAAATTAGACATTTTCCCTGTGGGAAAACCTATGCAAAAGGTGAAAAACTATCTTTTTTACCCTTTGTATCTTTCAACTGTAATGTATCAGGTTTTGTGGGGCCCTGGCCAGATATCCCATTTGCTAAATGTTGCACTGATCCATTCGACAGTTCAAAAGTTATTAGACATACACATTTCACGTTTTGTACAGATTATAGTTTTCACCTTAACCCTAAGGCAATTAGAAGATCTTGCTGCCCAGGAATGTTTGCTGCGTGAAAATATGGTCCTGGATGAATGTAAGAATGGTAGATGTCAAATCGCTGTGTGCACTGGTATCAGTTATTATCAAAAACAAATCAGAGTCGGGTCAAATTACCTTGCCACTTTGGGACCAGATACATACTATTTATTGATGCATAGTGGCAGCCACATTATTCAATCTATACCTTGGTGACCTGGCAGCTGTCTTTGATAGCCTGAATCATTATCCTGTAAAATTGGGTCCGCTTAAAATTAGCTGGCTAGAATACGCCATCGACCTGCTCTTGCTAGACCACACACCCAAGGGACTTCAAAGCATGCTCGATGTTCTCTTAATTTACGTGAAATTGAATGGCCTTAAAGTTAACATTAGCAAAACAAAGATCATGACCTTTACTTGTAATGGGAAGAAAAATCGATCCAGCTTTGTGCGGAAATATGATGAACCGAATGTGTAAAGAATGATAAATATCTAGGCATCAAAATCGATGAGAAATTAAATGGGAAAGACCATTGGAATGAAACAAAGTAAGTGCATGTAGATAGTTCCTTGGAAAAAATGGTGGTTGCTCAGTGAAAACCATCTTGCTATTATACACAGCTAAGATTGTACCTGTATTGATGTATGTAGTGGAAGTGTGGGGACTTAATTTAAAAACAGAATTGTTTGAATTTGAATCAGAAATTCTCTGCATTCTCTTCCGCATACCAAAGATGCTATCTATAGAATTTATAAGATTAGAGGTTGAATCCAAATGCATCTGGGTCGAATGTATAGGCAAGGTAGTTTTGTGGTATGAAAGAGTACTTCACCTTCATGGTTAACCATGCTACAGCCTTTGTCAGCCTACATCAATATGTATACATAGGCAGGCTGGGAAAGATTTTGACCCTCCATTTAAAATGCCTGGTAGGATTTGCGAGGAGACCATATGGTATGCAGTTGAGGGCATGTAAATGTTGGATTAAACTAAAATTGGCTGATTACAGTTTTGAAACAGATCTAGTAAACCTAGCAACCAAAAGTAAGAGCAGTTCATTTATCCAATATAAAATGTCAAGGACCAGCCTACCGAAATATATTCTAGCTTACCCAAATAGCGAGCCAAGTGCTGGAAACGAAAGGTGCCCTTATTGGGATTGCTAGCTCAGATCGCCTATGTCGATTATTTGGCAACAATGTTATAGTTGCTTCAACATATTTTGGTCCATTATGAGAGTGTGGAAGAGCTTAGGCACTCACACCTGAAATCCTATGATAATGCAATGAAGTGTCTTGATAGGAACGCTCTGTGGCATATGTTTATTAAAGGAAATTACCTAAATGTTATATTTTACATGGTTACATTTTATTGGAAATGGGATGACATTGTAAGTGAGTTATCACTAGAGATGTTTTAAGGTAATGAAATTACTATAATCTTAACTGTATTTTAATAGTATTTTATATATTTTTATGCATTCATTTGTAAATGTGAATCACATGTCGGTCATTTGGGAGTAGGGATAAACTTGTTGTTTTATGTGGAGGTAAATTGTGTTTGATTGTGTGTGTTGGATATACAAAGCCAGGTTGGCTTTGCATATATGATATGATATATGATATGATATGTTATTTATAATGCGCTTACTAAGCGCGGACCCGGGTATCGAACCTGTGTTGCTCCATGTTGTCTTGCTTCCAAAGCGAGCACATTGCTGCTGAGCTATCCTCCTTATATATATTAAATACATAAATAAATACATACATTATTGCTTCTGTTCTTTTTTAAAAACGTGAGCTGTGGACTGGATGTCAGGGGATTTACTTTTATCTATCTTCTAGGTCATCACACCTGTTCTTTATAGTACAGATGTCCTTGATTGGGTTGCGAGACCCTATGGAAAAGTTTGAAGACTGCTATGCAGTGGTTGTGTAATAGGTGAAGACCCGGCTGCCAGGAAACATATTTGTGATAGCTGACAGAACTAATTACAGATTGAATGGTTTGTCAGTTGAAAACTGAAAGTGCGGCTCCTGGTGAGACGGTGCATGGAGATTGAAGGGATCGGACAGTTTTATGGAATGGATGATTTTCATCATTTCGAAGGACAAAGGGCCCCACATTGGGGATGGGGCTTCAACTCTTTCCCCAGTATTGGAATGGACCCTTTAACATGAAATGAAAGACCATCTGAACTCCATGGCTCAAAACCTTCTGAATGAAGCGATTCCAAGAGGGAGATTGCCTCTGGGTTAGCCACCTGGTGGATTAAGGTGACCGACTGTGGGTTATCACTCGAAAGACTGACTAGTCGGAAGACAGATGTGGACATATTTGTACTGATCTTGGAAGATGAATAGAATATCTATCAGTCCATTGCAGCCTGCAAGTTGAAGGAAGCACTAAGAGAGCGAGTGTGCAGCCCCTTAATGTCCCTCTTCCTGTTAATGCTCTTATCAGAATGGGAGGATCCTAAAGCACCAAAATACCTTTTCTTTAGTTCAAAGCACTGTTGGGGGCACGGGGTGAGACTCCAACAACCTGTAATGCCTTTGTTCATATGGATCGGTTTTAGCAGGGCTAAGGGTACTACAGACAGAGAAGAGAGTGGGCACCACCATATATTCAAAAATGTTCAGAATATTCAAGTAAAAATCAAATGTTTCAAAAAAGAATATACATCCAATTGAAAAGGAGCTGGCTGTGACAAGTCTGGAGACACCCAGACTTATAATTGCAACACACGCTGGAGACCAAGTAATAATACTGGGTCACACAACCGCTCTCATATGGGGCCCAAGATGGGCACGTATTTATATCTGATTCACGACAATATGTTCAAGTATCCATAATATACCATACTTCTTAGAGAAAGGAAAATGAGTCTTTCTGATTCATATCAAAAATGATTTATCCATAATAGTTCAAACAAAACGCTATCACTAATAATCCTTAGTGAGGAAGCAGTTGCCACAATCCACATGTATTAGACTAAAAAAGCCAATGCATTTCGGAAATTATTTCCTTCATCAGGGCGAGTCTCATTGGTGTGGTCAGTGGTGAAAAACAGAACGTCCTGCGTTCATGCCCACTCAGCAGTGGGTTGTAAATGACATTATGCACAAAGGCATGGAGAAAATCCACTCGTGCTTACAAGGAAACCAATCTTGTAATACACAGAGAGAAACGATCCTCCACTGTGCAGCTGCAGGGCAGTGACTCAGACTGCAGTGTGGGTACTACAGCCCTCCTAATTTGGTACACGTTTAACAGGTGTCTCACAAAGATGTTGCTATTTGAATTAAGACACCCTCAAAGTTGGCCTACATCAAGTGTGAAAATAAAAGGTGCCCCACAGGTGTCCTCCCGTGTCTTGGGCAGATGTAATTGCTTTGAGAAGCAGACACTGTTCAGGCGTCCCACGTGTAGCGTCTGCCTAGCATTTAGCAACCAAGCCACGACCTTTGCGGTTATTTGGTGGAATGCGAGTTGGGTGAGATGTCAACTGTAGCTGGATGCTAGGGTCTCTAGAGACCCTGTATTACTTCAGAAGATTTGTAAGGAATTTGTTACAGGTCTCTGCCCCTTTAAGAGAGAGACAGGAGACTGGAGGGAGGAGACAGGAGGTGGGAAGAAAGGGAGGAGTTCAGAAGGGAAGTTTAGTTGTAGTTTGTATTTAATAAAGAAAGACGTTAACCCATTCTCTCTGGTGTTGCGCCCTTCGTTTTCCATTTACCCACTCCGGGTTACAGAATGTATTAGAATTGACTTCCCCTTTCATCACATGGTTATTAAGAATTATATTCAGAAACTCGCTTTTCATCAGTGATCCATTTCTTCAAAGTAGTGCGATTGAAAATGCACTATAGATAGTGCAAAATAGATGATTTACGAACACACATGAGGGTGGGAGTGTTGCGCATGTGTTATTGTGCAGTACGTGCATTTATCTTATGGCTTATTGAGGTTCACGTGGGGAGTGATCCTTACAGGAGGGTCACGCTTTCCAGATCTCCTACCTGCCCTAATGTACGTAGGTGGTGGTACATCTCTTGAAAACTGTTGTACAGGTTGGTACTCTGTATTGGGGGATTGCTGTGAACTCGTGTTTTATTTGTCAACTCCCTGTCCTGAATCCCACCAAGTCGTGCCATGCAGTCACCCCTTTTGAGAGTTAAAGAACACGCTTTTAAGAAGGGGCAGTAGAACACGTGGTTTTCATGCACCCCTCCTAGTGTTATTTAAGCAACCATGGAGTATGACTACAAATAACGCAAATTGGAACTACTTTTATCCTGAATATGTATAGAATTAAGAGTTCTTTAACCATTGCAATGGAAAGATATAGCACCTTCTTAACGAAATACAGGATGGCTGGCAAGTGATGCTGTGAATATCAACATTCGGCCATTAATTGGGAATTCTGCAAGAAATATATTACAAAAAATGTCAACATACTTTTTAGAATAAAAGTGAAAAAAAGACTTTTACTTAACTGAGAAATGGAATTGACTGCGCTAGACTTTTTTGTACTTTGCGTGGACACGTCTCTGCGTGCAGTCGATCGCCCTGCTTGAGACACCTCACAGAGCATGGGTGTGGCCTGCGCAGAAGCCAGAGCAGGAGCAGAACACGCAAAATAGGGAAGAACAGGGGGAAATGTGGACATTAGGAGGGACCAGCTGCAGACAGTCCAACGTACGCTCACAAATGCGCGGAACAAAGCATATTCATGGATCTGCCTGCGCAAGCTCGCATCGGGGAATGAGCCACGCAAAGCCCACAATGTATCCACCACCCGAAGGCAGGAATACAGACACTTGCACATAGGAATCACCTCTGCGCAGTGAGATTGCATGTTGGATTTAGGGGTGAGTCTATGCAGACAGGGTTTGGAACTAACTCAGGGGTGTGCGTACATAGTGTAGCGGGCAGCCTGAATGGTTTACCGGGGTTCGCACGCAGATTTCCCAGAGTTTTACCCGAGTTACTGAAATATGTATGCATGTTATCAGGGTGCCTGTAATAGTTATGGGGGAATCTGCACAGTGTCCCTGAGGTGCAGACTGGGTTGCGGGGGACTCCACGCACTGTTTCAAGGGTGTTTGTGTTTGCGCCTGAGGAACCCGCAAAGCTAGCTGTATCTGCCTCTTTTTGCTTTGTGTGGGGGTGTGTCAAGGCCGTCCGGCCGCAACTTGCGGATACAGTGACTTTGCGCAAACAATTCCATGAATACACGGAGTGCGAAGTAAAACATCTGCGTGTAGGCTCACTCAGAGGCGGCCTTGGAGCACGGCCTTTGCAGGATCTCTGCACACTTTTCTATGAATCGGGCCCTTAATACCAGACTGTGGGCCTCATTACACGCTAGGCGGTAAGGGTTTACCGGTACCAGTATTTTACTTACTACGAGGTCCCTTTGCGGGTTGGGGAATTTAACGCCTGCTTTTTGCTGACGTTAAAAACCAACCCGCAAAGGGACCAGTGGAGCTAATTACGGTACCGCAATTTGTGGTACCGTAATTAGCGCCTTCCCCATTCCCATAGAGCCCTATGGGGCAAAAATGGGAATGGGGAAGGGCAATGGTGGAAGGGGGAATTACCACCCCGTCAACCTTGGAATAGGGCAGTAATTCCCCTTTCCACCAAGGCGGTGCCGGTATTTTACCAGCATGAATCATGGCGCTAATAGCGCCATGGTTTACCGACTACGTGTAATGAGGCCCTGTATCTTTATATGTAACCCCCTTGTTTTATCTAGATCTGTGCAGATTAGTCACCCTGCACAAGCTAGTCATGCAGAATATCGACTTTTTATTTTCACTGGGGTCTCACCCTATACCTGCTTTTACACCAGGCCCACCCCACCAGCCCTTTCCTTATCCCTACCTACAATACCCATGGCCGCTGTGCCCCTACTGTCTAGGGGACCAGTCGATATTTCCAATGAACAAACATTTTAGTGAATGTGTCACATCACAGTGACCCGCATTATTTAACTCTTTTATTTTTGCATGTCGACGAATATGAAGGATCTCGTTTTTTTCCGCATTGTTTATGAATACTGATATTCATATTAGGTATTTTCAAATAAAACATAGCACAGATAATCTCTCAACCTGTATAACAGGCTCAACACACAGAAAATGTATCAAGTTAACAGTAGCCCTTCTCAAAGGGTTGGTCCATGGATGGGTTAGCCAACCACAGGTCATAATGTGCTAGAGGCGAAGGGACAAGGGAGAGAGAGAAAAGAAAATAGTAAAAGAAAATTGTTAGAAGCTGTGTAGTGGTGTATGACAATGTCCTTATTGATTTGTACCCAACTCAACCACATAACTCCAGGAATATACTCCATATTGCTTGGAATGTGTCTGAGTCGCCTCGATTCCATAGGGCATAGAAGTAAGTAAGCGATAATCCACGAAGTAAGATTACCAATTGGGGATGGATATCAGAGCTAATAATAGTTTGAGCCAGGCCCATTACATGCTTTCACCTCCTAATATACTTCATTTTAATTCCACAGAAATGGTTCACACCTTACCACAATTCAAGAGGTGTCTTTGGATGTAATGGCAAACAATAACGATCACTGTTTCAAGCCAAATTGCCTCTATGAACAATCCGAGAGAAGAGGAAAGTCGACTATTATTTCATGTGGAATGGACCAAAACAGTAACAGGAAATTACAGATCAAATGGTATAAGGTAATGTATAGAAATGCATACTGGATGTTTTAAAAGTGAAGTGTATGGGAATATAAAATGTAAATATGTTTGTAGATTATGCGTTAGGCTAAACATACATCTGCGCTGTGTAACATAACACCAATATAAAAAAGTTTAAAACATTTTCTAAGGCCAGGTCATCTCAATTTTGCCCTTGTGCCAAAAAATGAAACACACTAATTGAACACCCATTTTTCTGCTTGCATAATCTGAAATGGAGCAAATTGCCCCAATCCATAATATGTAAAAGTATTTTCGCTAGGGCAAACCTGAAGCAACATGTATTTTTCATATGTTAGCTTTGTAGCATAAAACGAAATGTAATTAACACATGCATTCCAATGTTGTATACAAAGTACAAAAATAGTCGCATTAAATGTTGCTCTAGTGCAAACCTTATTTCATAATATAGATGGGGCCAAAACCTGTTTGCTCCATTGTGCAAACATACCTACACAGCAAAAGTTGCTGACAAATGCATTTGCTTCATTTTTAGCATTGAGGCAAATATTAGATAATCTGACCCCTGGTGTGTGTATATATACTTGTTCAATCGACAGCCATGTTTCAGCCCTAATTCTGGATCATTTTTTTAAATGACTAGAACATGCTCAGAGAAGATGTCACCTATTTGCAGTGGCATGACACTGCTTCGTGCTATAGGTTCCATATATATTTTCACATAGAAGTAAAAGAGCATTTTGACCTTTAAATGTTTTGGGAAATTCCACTTTACCTACTTTAGTTGATTAAAGTTATTATGTAATGTGATTCTGTCTGTGTGAGCGCAAAGGTCAGCCAGTCATAGTGACTTTCTAATTATAGTTACATCGTCATTGCTGGTGCATATAATGTTGACAACTAAATACGTATTCTTTGAATTTTAAATTGTGAACGACACATTAATTTTCCATGCACTAGACACTGACAGTGATTGTGAAACAACGACACAAAAAGCATGCAAGAAAAAATCAACACATTCGTCATGCAGTCAGAGATTACTGCATCATATACATACATTTTGGAAACTGCCATTGTTACTGCTTGAAAAAGTACATACAATGAGATCTTGGGAGGATGTGTTTTGGGCAGTGAGGGACAGATAGTCAGTGGCAATGGCCATAGGAATTTGCATGGCCATTGCAGGGATCTAAACTAACATTGGATAAGCAGGAGCTAAACGCAGCTCCTGGGAATCCAGCATTCACCAATGACCAGAAGCTACCACTCAAGAGGAGCTAGTACATATGGTTCTGCAATTTTGTACAAGTTTTGCAGGCCCTTTGGCCATCCTTCAAATCTAAGCATGTTTCTAACATGTTAGAGGGCTCTATGACGGCCATCCCAATTACATGCAAATCTAGCATGCTCATTATATGTCAGGCAGGCTACCGGCCGTCATTCTAACATAAGTGATCATAGATCTGTTATATGCTTTGCTAACCCCTGACTGTCCCTCAAACCAGATAGGATCTCTAAATCACAAGTCCATAACCACCCGCCACATATAGACCAAACAACCACCTACAATGACCAGTCCTGTTCTTATCCAGGCGCACCAAGCCACAGAGGCCCATGTCCGAATAGAAGACTTTAACAGCCACCCTCCACACACATCCTAACAAGGCAAGTCTACGCCACTGCCACAGTAGCGGCTTACACAGCCAAACTGTTACATCCATCATAACATTTCCACCGATCCATGTAATTCGGCTGCCTCGGAATTCCTCCAGTATGGCAGGTAGCAGAACTACCAGCAGCGGTATAGCGTTTCTACCCACATGAAGCGAGATGGTAGACACGCCCCCAACTTCCTGGACTGCATATCCAGAGATTCGGCAGTCAACTCGTCGCGTTGCTACTTTCTGTAGATATCTGCTATGCTCCGTAAGTACGCTTATCTGATCTACCCCTTTGTTTATCTAAAATTCTTTCTTACTAGACCTTTCTAGGACTAAACCTCTTGGATGCTCTCTTTTTTTTCCCTACTCACAGCAATTAGCTGCATGGCTTCCAGCCTGTTGTTTACAAGGCTTCTTTGGGCATTTCATGACAGCAAGCCTTCCCCCGAACACCGTTCGGTACGTAGTAGTACTTGGCGGCTTGCATAGTTATTCAGCGCGCTCTGTTTATCTTCTAGCTGCCACGTGTAACAGCTCATTCATCTACCGTTAGGCATCATCCACCGGACAACGCAAGGTTCTCTCTCTCTGCTTGATCCAAAGACTCTGTCCTTCTGAAAAAATCCCAGTTTAACGATTTGTTCGATAGGAATCAGCTACAAATCTTACCATTCATCTTTGCCTCCACCTCTTACTTCCTCCAATCCAGCTTATTATTATTTCCTTTTCCATTTATTCTTTTCTGGTCAGGCTCTCTTACCAATGCCAGGATACTCCGGCCTTGCTGACAGGAATTAGCAACAGCTGATCTAGGTCCAGGGTAAGCCCGTATCCTTTAACTATCTTCTGGAAGTTTCTTTCTATTCTTCTTGCTATTTCCCTCTAAACATTGCTGTTCTATTACCATTAGATTTCTTCACGAGAGGACATCAGTCCTTAGCAGAGACACGGCACAACCTCATAACATCATCGCTGCTGTCCTCAGGAGCCCATGCACACTATCAGCACACCGCAGGGTTGTCCCCCCTCTGGGGTGTTCCCTGGAGACTCCACCGCGATCTAGCCCTTTTGAGCGGGATCGTGGAGGGGTTTCTAGGTGGAGTCTCACTACCTTCAGAACTGTAAAGTTGTACCGCTTAAGACCTATGACTGGAGGTGAGTGTCATTCTTTGAATGTTGAATCCTAAATTGCAATAGTACGTCTTTTGAAAGCATACTGATCATTGCCAGCAGACATTTCCTGACCACCGACAACTGTATAAGCCTCACCAGAGCCCTCATTTTGTCAAGGATTGATTATTGTAACTCCCTCTTTGTAGGCTCTAATGCCCAAAACATCAAAAAACTACAAAAAGTCCAGAACAATGCAGTACAGAGCCACACTCAGCATCCCTAAAAAAGATCATATCTCCTCAGCCAGACGTAATATCCACTGATTGCCGGTTTAGGATCTCATTCAATTCAAAAACCTATCATGAACACACAAATGGCTATCTAACAGCGCCCTGATCTATCTAGCTAGACAAATCTGCAAAGCCCAGTCCAACATACCCTCCCATTCAGCCTACTCTTGCCACCTTGCCATCCCTAGATTTAGACGGCAAAAAGCTGGAGGATGCAGCTTCCACGGATTGCGGCTAAACAATGGAATTCCATGCCCCTGGCCCTGAGATCAGACCCTTTACTTTGGTCCTTCCACAAAGGCCTCAAAACTTGGCTCTCTTCCCAAGACACTTAGAAGCACTTTGACCATATACTTACCGTACCATGCACCAACCTCCTACCTTCACCTTCCTCGAACAACCTTGTCTTATCCTGTCTGCACTTGACATAGAACCTTTCCATCACATGGTAACCTAATGCAACGTGCAAATCTATTCTAAGATGCATTCGCTGTATCGTGGTAACCTAATGCAATATGTCACTACCTTATCTCAATGTAAAATGCAATCACCGTAACTAACTACTGTAACCTACTACCTATGTAAGCAACTACTGTAACCAACCATCTTAAGCAAAAGCGCCTAGGTGCCCCTGGGTTAGGTGCGCTATACAAATGTCAAAATAAATAAATAAATTAGAGCTTACACAAGATGCACACTTAGCATTTTGTACATTATTCATGACCCCGTATGATTTAAATGTTGTATGGATGTGTCCTAATGTTTATAGATTGCCCCAAATTCACAGAGTCCATTTCACATGGGTGTGTTTCTTTAGCATTGGTTGGCTTGAGGAGCCAAAAGTAGCCCCTTGTTGCTATTGGTATGAAGCTAACCAGACTCTTCTAGGCTACAATCAGGAGCTAAACAGCTGTCCGCTCACCCCAATTTCGAACCCTGCCGGTAGTAGTTAATGGATGCGTAAATAATCAAACACCACCGACATGCTTTGTGCCCATTCTCACATCCCATCTCCTTTCTATCTGTACTCCTATGTAATAGTTTCAGGCGGCACTGTAGTGCCACCAACCAGGCAAAACTAAAAATAGTGTACAACAAATGCATGATTTTATTCAAATCTTAAACTTAACAGGCCTAATTTAGAAGAAAAGTGCAAAGTGCACTCAAATGTGTTAATAGATGCTCTAGGATTGCGTGGAGCAAATGCATTGTGCGGGGATGTAATTTACAGAAATAAGTGCAAGGAGGGACCTCCAGTGCAAAGAAAGCATGTTTGCACCTGACACACCCACAGCAATCCCACAGTGCAAACCAAGAACCGACTGAAATAGATTGTTTTGCGCACAAAGTGAAGCAAGTCACTAGAAGCAGCAAAAATATTTTCGATTGCTTGATGATTACATAAAGTAATCACCATTACTTGCACTAATACCAACCATATGTAGTCCCAGGAGTGCCACAAATCAGCGTCCACCCAAATGCAAAGTGCATGTACACCCAATATCCCTACTCCCTGTAACCCAGCAATCTGAGGCCCCCACATGAAAAGTGCACCTACTCCCACTATTCCTACTCCCTGTGCACCCACCAATTTTAGCCCCTAATGCAAAGTGCATCTACACCCACTATTCCTACACCCGTACATCAACCAATCTGAGCCCCGAGGTGTAAAGAGCACCTACACCCACTATTCCTACCCCCTGTACACCCACCAATTTGAGCCCCTAAAATGTAAAGTGTACCTATGCCCACTAGTCCAAATCTCTGTACAACCAAGAATCACCACCCCACACACATAACCCCACAACCCCTCATCTCCCTCAATGTACTAGCACACACAAGGTGCATCAGAAATCTCCAGGACTCTACACCCATGCATCTCCCTCAAAGGACTAACACACACAGGGTGCACTCCAAATCCTCACAACCCTGCACCTATGCATCCCCCTGTAATTAGAAAATAGGGCATATGGCTGACTCATACATTTATCTCTGGCCTGTCTCCTTTACCACCCAGTCTGTGGGGGCACAATGGTGGACGAGAACTATCCACCTATGGTAGCGGCTGTGTGGGGCAGCTGGTGGAGGCCCCCCACGCCTGCGCCTGTACGTGTGCAACAGGAAAGTAGCAAGCCAAACACACCTGAGGTGGCCCAAGTGCCCCCAGTGCAGGCGTCACCCAATTGCCCTGAGGCCACAGTGATGCTGAAGTGAGACCGGAAGCTGTGGGCCATGTGGGACCTTGCCTCGGGGAGGGTTCCCAGGCAAAGAGCTGGCAGGCTCTGTGTGGTGGACTACGACAAACTGGGTCATCAGTCCCGACCACTGGGCATACACCAAGCAGAACCAAATGGCGGAATGTAAGTGGAATGTGAGTCCCAACAAAGCCCAGTAGCTGGATGCACAGGTGTGGAGAAGGCAGTGAGGGTGTGGCATGGGAACTGGACGGGCTACACAAGGCTGGCAGGGGCCTTCCAGGTCTACACCCCGCAAGAACTCAGCCCTGTGTGCACCATCATATGATGCAGGGTGGCAGCACACTCCTAACCAAGCACTGATCCTCAGGTGCCCAAACACTCACAGGAGTGAAAAATACCACAGCACCAATGCCAGAGCCACGGCCCTTTTGGCCAGCAGCCTCCTGTGTGTTGGAATGTGCCCCTAATCCAGATAGTGTCCAAGACACAAGAGAGAAGCAGTAATGTGTCATGGTTACCCATCTTGCAATGTGAATATAAGCATGTGAGTGGTTCTGCAATGTACTGACCAGCAAATCATTCCTCATTATGGCTGTTGATGAGTGTAAATGTCCCCCCTGAGTATAGAGATGTACTTACAATGATGGCAGCAAGTGCAAGGATACATAAGGGTGATGTTCCTTGTTGGCCCATGTGCCAAACTACAACTGAGAACATACTCTATTGGAAATCTGCTCATCTGCGCTGTTTTGAGGGACCTCCTTACTCCTACAATTCGTTCCTCCCATTCCCTACACATTTTGCAAGCATTGGCCACAGCTGTCACAAGACATCAATGTCTTGCATCCATTGGACAAGGTAAGAGGCCTATGCTGTGAAGGTGTGTGACATTCCAGTGACAGTGTCTGTGTGTACCAGTGTGGGTCACACGTGTGAGGAGCAACGTTTGAGTGGCATATATAAGAGACCACAGGAGGCTACAGCAAAATGATTGCAGAGGCAATTTCAAGGATGTGTTCTGTGGAGTGTGTGTGTTTGAAGAGTGCTCCCCGGGAGATGAGACGGAGCAGGTCCTGTGACAATAATTGACTGCTGACCAGGAAGTCATATGCATGATAACCATGGATACACTCCACCTGAAGCAACTAGTATCAAGCCCCACAAACGCTGCAAGTCACACCCTATACGCAATCTACATTTCCCCTGAGCTGATTGTCACACTCCCTCTATGGTCACTAATATTGGCAAGACATGCAGCCGTCATCAATAGCACTATCCTTCACCCTTCACTGACCAAGAACCCTCCTCCCGCTTTCCACTATGGAACATGGTCAGAGGAACACTGGCAGCCTTCCTGCTTTCCCCCATAGACTCCCAAACTCTACAGGCGAGTCAGCTATCTATCACAAATCTCAATCAATGCCTATCCAAGGCTCTCATTCCCCTCACACGTATCACATCAGCCACAACAGACAAGACCCATACACCATATGTGTCACTCCAGCCTACAAATCCCCCAATAGTAAACCCACATCCTTTAACGCAGATGGCAGCCTGGACCCTCACCTCTGAATTGGGCCACACATATCCATCAGCCAAAAGACAACTGAGTAGTGATCTGGAAGGGAAAATATCCCTTGATTTGTAACTGGTGACCCAACAACATTAACACCAGCATGTAACTCCTCAAGGCCATAGCGGAATGCAAGGACCCTCTTTGCCCATCCTTCTCGGGTCCTCCCACCATCCCACCCCTAGCACCAGCACAGTATAGAACCGTGCATGCACCATGGGCACAGAATTTCAAAGCCATGCCAATGGCAATAGTAGAAAATGGCATGCCACAATACGTTACACTACATTGCCGTGTCCATCGACCATTGTCCTCACAACATGAATCCTCTTCACATAGCATTCCCATTCAGTCGCATTGTACTGACTGTGTGGATCAGCTTGGATCTGGGCCTTCAGTTATAAGACCTGTGCGCAAAGCACTGGGTCACCCTCTGCAGGATCCGGACATGTAGACGTGTTATGCGGTAGGTTCTGTCTCGATGGCAGCCCTCTCCTTCTTCTGGCTCTGGATCCGCATGTTGTCCCAGCATTTTTTTGATGTTTTGGTGTACTGCCTGCCACCCCATCCACATTGATGGCAGCGGCTATCTCCTCTTAGATCCGCCAATGTCCAATCACCCCAAGCTGCTTCTCTGGATGGAAGACGGAGTCGTAGTGTAACAGCACCTGTTCCCCAAGGTTACCAACTTCTCCACCCGAGAAGTTTGCAACCCTCATCCTCGGAACCTTGTAAGTGCTATTAGGGGTGGCAGACATGGTGCAGCTTATGCCGGTGGCCTGGAACAAGGTCTGGAATGCACCTGTAATGATATTATAGGTCATTTATAATGTGCTTACTACCCACAGGTTTCTAAGCGCGGACCCGAGGATCGAACCTGTGTTGCTCCGTGTCGTCTTGCTTCTAAGGCAAGCACGTTGTCGCTGAGCTATCCTCCCAAGACAGTAACAGAGATGGAATTGTTAAATCCATCATTGGTACACTGTACCACTACTTCCTTTGCTCTCTACAGAGCGTACCTTCTGTAAGAAGGCTCAAGAAAGCTTCTGTGACGCTTATCTTCCTCAAAAACCAAATATTGATTGAGCTGGGCCTGGACAATCAGGCACTGCCAATGTCAGAAGTGACACCAAGCCATGTACAGACACAAACACACAGACACACACTGTCCAGCCGTACATGGCTCTGAAGCCTTGCCAACTTAAGCACCTTGCAAACACAAATCTTTCATCTGCAATTGAGGCTTTCATATGCATGATAGATCCTTGAAAGTGAAACACTATACAAAGCACCAGTTACCTGGCCACATGAACATAGCAAACCATAGGAAAGCACTGACCAGCCACGAACTGTGCCTCCCACAGCAGTTCCCCCTCCCCACCTGTTCCGCCATCCCGCTTCCACCTTCTTTGATGCAGCCAGAGAACCACTAGTTTCTCTTTTACACTTACCCCATTAACCTGTACTGAGGAGCAGCGATGACGTGTTGGTGTCCCGATGAGGCAGTGGCAGTGGTCAGCATACAGTCCAAGGATGGCACACAGGAGGTGTTGCAGGAGTGTGAGGGCACACAGAGCAGTATTATGACCAGAATGCAGGAAGCAGGCAGGGGAATGTGGTAGGTAGAAGCAGCATCACCATGTGGCAGCATCAGCTGGAATATTAAGCATATCCCGTATCACGTGAGTTATGCTCGTCATACTGAGCAAACTGCGCATGTACAGCTTTATTCAACTAGGGGGCTGCATGCCCAGAATACATTTGCGCTGCATAGTCCTATTGGACGGACGAAGCAGAGCATACTGTAATTCAGCAAGACAGGTGGTACTTGACTTTACGTGACACAAGTGCGAACTTACATGAATTACTGAAAGTCTTATGCACCACCCTAATCATGGATGGGAGGGGAAATGGCAGGGCTGGGAAACCAGGGGAGACAAAGCAACCACCAGCCAAACATTCTAGGAAGAAAGCAGCAGCACCACGTGGTGAGGATGCACCACTACCACAGATGGGCAGCAGCACTGGGTATGAAGGGGCCTCTGGAACTCCCATGACTCAGGGACAACCACAGGTCCTTGAGAAGGGGCAAAGCAGGAAAAAGAAATTCATAAAGAGGAGTTGCAAATACTCACTGACTGTGTGGATGAGCACCAATGAGAGCTATTCACAGGGGCAGGCAACACTCTATCAGTGGCCCAGTGGTAGAGGAAGTGGCCGGAGGTCACTGATTTGATTAATGCCTGTGGGGTGGGGAAGTGCACAGCACCAGAAATACATACAAGGATGGACAACCTCACTAGGCGTACCAAAGAAAAGCTTGGTGCCAATGTGTCCTCTACCCAGGCTACTGGTGGTGGGTCACCATGTGTTGAGGAGCTCACTCCTTTTGAAGAAGTCACCACCAGCCTCATCAGAAGAGAGTAGGTGGTTGGCATGGGAGACTAGAACACATATGGTCATTCAGCAGGTGAGTGACGTGTGTGACTGATACATGTGATCATGACACCACTGTGCATGCTAACGGATGAGTGCATTGACGTTGTCTGGGGTGATTCACTACAAGGCATTTCCATTCAAGCTTTACATATATGTGAACTCAGTCCATATGATATTCAGCTTAGCTGTTGGATGTGTAATGGACATTTAACTGCACATTACACGTGTATTCATGAATGGCATTGGAAACGGTTCGGGCCAAAAAGACTGAATCCAAATGTCCGACCCAACTATAAATTCTAAAACGAATACCATTCATTGTTCTACTTACCAAAGGTTCGATAATACTGTGAGCGGGGGTTGGCGGGACAGCCCTGCAGCTGTCCTGCAGTCACAAAACTTGTGACTACAGGACAACTGCTCACAGAAGTGAAAGTCAACAGGCGTTGCAGGTACACAGTGAGACAGATTGCAAGGTAAGTAAGGGTGTGGCGGTGGGCGTTGGGGGTGTGGGTGGGGGTGGGAGTAGGGGTGGGAGTCGGGGTAGGGGCCGGGGTGTGTATTTTGGTTTGGGCACATTGGGAATGTTCAGGGAAGAAAAAATTATCTTTTGTCTTTTCTCCCTCGAACATTTCTGCTTCGGGCATTCAACCCCTAATCATTGGCAACATGTCAATATGTGCGCTTTTTGCATGACACATGTCACTGCACACAGTATCAGTGCCATGCCTATGTAGAGTGTACTCTCACGGTTGGGTGTACTCACATGGCTCCTCAACCAGCAATTGGCCATGCATGTGTGAATCATTCACTGCTCCAGTCAGACAGTGACCTAGGTAGGGGTGCAATGTCAGTGAAATGTACGGCGGGTGACATCCTCTACAGTTCTTATGCTGGCAACGGACATCACAGTCATGTTATGTCATGTTGCAGGTGCATTTTGAATGTCCATTCTCAGTTGTCCATGGAGGTGAACACGTGTGTTTGACCAGACATTCCTGTGATGACTGTTTACCCCTTGATACCCCCTGGACTGTAATATTTTCCGGGAAGCTACCTTTAACCTTTGTATTGATTTTCTCCATGGGGGTATAGGGAGTTTTCCAGGGCACTGACTGAACATAGCCACATCTACACATGGTGGCTCGCCTTTGGATTGAATGGGTTACAGGGTTTGAAATCAACATTGCCAGTCTCTTGCCACAGTGGCCCAGAGACCTTGCATTTACAACAATGCCCCTATGACTCAATTTCCTACTCCACCGGCATCATTTACCTAATTGCATGCTCCTTTGAATATGGCATTTGGCATTACCACAAAATACAACACCTACAATATGTTGCCCTGACCTTTGTCTCTGCAGCTTCAACACCAATGTATTCCTTCCTGTGTTAGTGTAGCTACATGATGCTGCTCACATGTGTAAATACTGACACCAACTCGCACATGCACATTCTGCCATGTGCATCAAATCCTGCTGGAAATTAAATGACTGCTAAGACTTTTTTGGCCAACTGATGATCTTCGCTTATATGTGACATTGACATTGCATCACCAAAATATCTAAAACTGATGTCTGCAGGCCACTGTCAGTGGGCTCCATATACGTCCTGATGACTTTCAAGACATGTCCAAGTTGTATGAATGCCTCTTTTCCTTACTCATCAGGATCACACTGCCATCATGTATGTCTGATTTGGGGTGTCTGAGATGGAACGGTGCTTCTGCTAGTGTTTGCATGGATGTTGAACATGACTATATGCCCAGTTTGGGAGTCTGATGCATGTGCAGATGGTCTATTTGTTCTACAGGCATCTAACGTGAAGCATATGTGTATATCCAGATAGCCCTCTGACTTTTGTTGTCTGCCCTTTTGTAGGTGATGATGAAGCAGAGGGGGAGCAGGTGCCAGAGGAGGTGTCAGGGGATACCCAAGCAGGCACCAGAAGTGGGCAGGCTGCTGTGCCAAGTGAGAACCTGCTGCTGTTACAGACCATCCTCAGCATGCCTGCGCAGGCATCATCAGATGAGGATGACGATGTTGATTGTGCAGCTATATTGATGCAGATGGTTGAACAACCAGTAATCAGCAGTCCCGATTCTATGTTTCTCCTTGGGATTGTGGAGGATACTGAGTGTGAGGGGAGACAGGAGACTATGCCGCTGCCAGTGGTGATCCATGCTTCTTCTGACAGTACTTTGTGAGCAATGTTGCCCTCACCCATCCTGGAGGCAGCAGAGTTGTGTACTGGGAGTAGGATGCATGTAGACCAGCAACCCATGCCAGTGTGCTCACTGAGACAGGGCCATTCTTCCTCATCCAAGTTTCATAGGACATGCACATGTGGGGGACGTATGCCTGCTTCCCGCTTAGACTGGGATGAGGAGGTGCTACATGAAATAGTTCAACAGGGCGAGGTCTTGCAGGAGAACAGCAGATGCATGCATCATCTGGCAGACAATATCATCACCTCAAATTCCACAATGTGTACTGAATTTGAACTTTTGCGTGGGGAGACCTTTGCCTTGAGGCAATGCCTACATGAGGAGATAAAAACCTCAAGGGACCAACACAGGCAAATATCAAACCTCGGGGTACTCCTGAAAGAGCAGACCAAGTCTTCAAGGGAGCATCACCATCTGGAGATCTCCTACTTGAGGAACGCTCTGAACATCCAAATGGACATGAAGGAGACGCACAAGGAGAGTCATCAGGACCTAGATGCTATTGACGCACAGTTGCATGCTTCAGTGTCATGTGTGGCAGGGGCAAATGTGGACCTGGTATTGGCCTTGCTTGGCCAAGCGCCCTATCCCTGGGTCCTCCACAGGTGGGGTTTTAGTAAGGCATTTTGCAAGTGATATAATTTTTACATTCCCTGCACACCAACATTATGTTGCAACTCAATTTACCACACCCTTCCTCATACCCCACGCTGGCTATGTGCACAGTGATGGATTTTGGAATCATATTTTCTTTTTGCTGTCCAAGGGGACTCCCTTTGTTTGTTCAACATACATTGTTATGATGCACTCTGTGCAGTTGGTTCACTTCAAATGGGACTCAGGAAGTGATACTCCAGGTGGCATTTGAATACTGACATGTTAAGTGATAATAACTGACATGCTGATTTACTGATGAACATGATTGGACATTCATTTGAACATTCTGTTAACCCATTGTGTGCATTATATGTGGAGTATGTGTGACAGGGTCCTTTGACTCTGCTGAACATGCATCCATTGTCATTTCATTTCACTTTGCACAGTCGTCTCCCACCCACCTTGTGAAAGCACCCAGATCCTTCTCTCTCTATCCAATTCCCCATTCTCTCTGCTGGACACTGACCCTCTTGACACAAATAAAGAGTCACGCTGTTAGGTGGAGGTGGTGAGGGATAAACAGCACAACAGCAGTAACACAAGTTTAAGGAGTACACTGTCATGCATTTGCATGTATGTTGATCTATGCATTCGAGGAATGTCCTTATGTGGCACAAGTAGGGTTGTGCATGAAAGTGCCAATCTGATTATATGTGGGTGATTGTCTCAGTCTACGAACATAGGGTCGTCCCATATCCATGAGTGTGGGTGTTGTGTTGACCTCTGCAGCATGCTGGTCATAGTCTGTCCACAGAAGGTGCTTGTGGGCACGTGTTTCTGGTGCCAGGACATACACTGTCTTATTTGTTTGTTGCTAGTTTATTAGCTGTCATGTCCTATGAGCCTTGCATGCCATAACCTGCCATGATTGTTGTCAAGTAGCCACTACATCATGCACGTGTATCCTAGACACCTAAGTCTCACGTTCCATGTAAGGGGATGTTTTCTGTAACATTCAGCAGCAGTATTTTCACTTTTCACATGTTTGCATGTTCATGATGTGTGAGTTATGCTGTCTTTTGATGGGAAGTGACAATGTTAGTGGGAAAAGTGTGAGTGTCTCTTGCAATTTGCACTGTGACAGCTGTGTCTCTTTTTGTGACAACTTACTTCATTTCTCAAGGTGTGTGTACTTGCATCAGGTTGATGTATGTTGATGTTCAGTGTGTGTCTACGTTGCTTACTGCGGGCTATGCAATACATCATGATCAGAGGGTGTTTAACATGTTTAGGGTGCCAGGCGCACGCATGATGGGTGGTGTTGCAGAGGAGGGGTGACCGGTGTATTCTCACCAAGGTATTCACTGGCAACCACGGAGGTTACGGAAGGAAGCAGCTCACACTGTCTCAGGTAGGGTTGTGAGTGGAAGGTGTATGGAGCCTGGTGTCATGCGTAATATCTGGCCTGCAGGTGTGGTTCATTGCTGTAGTACAGACAGTGACCATGACTGTACAGTGTCTTGCTGGGGGTACGGCAGACACAGAAAATGAGACATAGCCAGCAGTGGTCTGTTTGCTTCCTTCCACATTGATGTTCCAGCATAGTAGTGTTCTGCTGATAATGTGTAATTATGGCCTGGGATGTGCCTACTGACATGCAGTGTATGTAGTGGATCCATCAGTATGACTGCAGACTGACTTCATTGTAGGAAATGGTGCTGGATTTTAAATAGTGTACATGCTTGCTATGGGCGAGGATGCAGTTCCTTGAGGGTGATGTTCAGGAACCCTATTTTGGTGAATCCATTGATGACTAGTGCATCTGCGTGTGTGACATATTTGACCTTCTGTTTCCTTGCCTCCCCCTTCAGATCGTTATCCGTCTCTGATACTGTTTAATTCATCAGGGGGAATGTATCCACATATGTATCTTTCAAAATATTTTCCTTCTACCTTGGCAATATGTGCCATGTGAGCATACATGACGGATTGGTGATGAGGACCAGGAGAGCCCACATATCCCC
The DNA here is from genome assembly GCF_040938575.1 of Ambystoma mexicanum. Classification (NCBI taxonomy): domain Eukaryota; kingdom Metazoa; phylum Chordata; class Amphibia; order Caudata; family Ambystomatidae; genus Ambystoma; species Ambystoma mexicanum. Next base: position 807,639,537 of record NC_090939.1, on the reverse strand, counting down.
TACCGAGGTGCATGCAGGAGTAGGCACCCCTCATCCTTGCACCCCTAATGAGCCTGCTCGCAGTGCTGCTGCTGCTACACTAGATTGATTCAGATCTGCTCCAGCAGGGGTATTATTGTGCTCCACCCCTAGGGGCCACAGGCCCCTGATTTTCCCCCACCCTGAATAGAACTAGTTAATTGTGCTGCTGGGCCAAGTCCACCCTATGTGCTGATTCTCTGTCCTGTGCCAAGCAAACTACCTACTGTGGCAATGCTCCCTGGCCCTGCAACCCACTGCCCTGATAGGGTATTTCTCCCCCAGCACCATGGCCCTAGGACCGGTTGCCCTATGAGCGGCCCCTGAGAGAGTGTGTGCAGGCACCTGTAGTCATGTAACCCTGCTGATGAACCCCCGGGCTACACAGTATGATGGGGAGCTTGGCCACCCCCACTAGGCCACCTGCCATGCCTGCATTGTGGTGCTGGAACAAGCTTCCAGTTCTTAAGCTGCCCTGGCACCTCCCACTCTCTGCCCAACCCTATGGCCCCTCCACCGGGGGAGGAGGTCTGCTTTCAGTGGCATTTAAATGGTACATGCTTATTATCAGGGAGATAATCAGTCAATTGCAATGTACTTATTGAGGGTTCATGCATTGGTAACGGGTAATGGATGTAGCTCAAAGTGGGATGGTGTGGAATGCTCTTTGTTTGGCATTGTGCAATGGGTCATGTCCATGTTACTTTCTTAGTTGACCTGTGAAGCCAAGTGACCCTGTTATCTGTATTTGTATGCCTGGGAGAGTGACTTGGGTAATGCAATATGTAATACTAATGAAACTGCCCATGTTTTCAGAATTTTTTGTGAAGGATGTAGATGGTGGATATCTGTAATGTTTTGAGCATGAGGCACACACCACATGTTCACCCTGCACAGCCATTCTCAGGTTGTTGTTTATAGCCCAAATGTACTCACCATGTTTCATCATGGAAGGCCATAAGGGATGTGGCTATGGTGTGACATTCACATGGGATGTATTTCGTGTGAAGTATGTCTGGAAAAGCTGATTGCATATGTGCTGACCCTTCACTCTTTGGCTAGCTAAAGATATGGGTACTGCCTGTGGCTGCAGAACGCAACCCCTCAGGCACCTTTATTGGCATGCCCAACAGGTGGCTCTATTATGCAAAATGCAACAATACAATATGATTTTACATTCAACAGCTGGTGCATACAACAATACCCCACCTCAATGGTCCAGGCAAAGGAACTGTGATTTCAGTACTCCAAATGTGTGCCCAACTATGCCTGGTGGCAATGTGGGCTGATTTGTAGTGGGCCTCGCTGTTGTGGGGGGATTTCAGATAAGCGTCATGAGCAATGGTGTAAATTACGATAATCACATTTTCTTGTGGTGTGTGATTTGATAGTGCTTTGTATTGGATGTGACCCCCAATCAGTGTGTTTTGGTGTGTGTGCTGGCTGATACTCATCAATGAGTCACTTGCTGCCAAACATTCCCGATGCCAGTGCCTGATGGATGGGGGAATGGCGTAATATGTAGCTATCGTGGGTGCATCCAGGGTAGTTGGCGTTTACATCCATGATGTGACCCTTTGCATCACAGATGACCTGCACATTCAGTGAATGCACATTTTTTCACTGTCAATATATATGTTCTGTGGCTCATCTGGGTTTAAGTGCAAAATGTGTGCAATGAATTGCCCCAGTACCCGTGGGAACCTGGCAACTGCATAGAATTCTTGAGCCACTCGTTGCCTTACTTGCACGTTGCATGGCAAGTCTATGTGCTATGATTCAGCTTAAGACATGTTTGAGGCAGCGTTATTGTGTAGGCTGTGAAATACTCCCGACAATGGCTGTGGTCAGTTGGAATGTGCCAGTCCCCAAGCAGTGAAGGGCAGTTAGGACTTTCACCAAGGGTGGTAATGGCTGTGAGCACATGGTTGGGGACACCAGGTCATTCTCCCTCTCCCTGACCAATTCAAGCATTACATGTGGGGAGAAGTGATATGTGCCATACATTTCCTCATCAGGCATGCCGAATATCATTGTGCATGTATGGTAGTTTCTGCCCCTCCCCATCCTTCTCCTCCTTCCATAAAATAGTAGGTATGTGAGCAATCCAGGAACAGGCATGGTTGTGACGTTTGTTTACGATTGCATGCCGGTTTTTAAATCTGGGATTGCACGGTGCAGTCTCACTTTGCGGCTGGTCATGGGTGGCGGTAAAATGTGAATCCTTTTTTGTTTGTGAAGATGCACAAGTTCATTTGTAAATACAAGTTTGTTTGCATTTAATGGGGCTTGTTTGTATATGTGCACCGTGCCTCCCTCCCCTCGCCCATGTTATCCCTCATCTCTCTAATTTAATGAGGGCGTTTGCATATTCCGCCCCCTTCTTGGTCTTCGCATTGGCCATTCCCTGAAGCCTGCCGCAGGGTGCGAAGACATGGCGCATAGAGTTGGGAACCTGCGCTGAGGCCGATATGTAAATCAGTGGATTTAGTTTTGGGTGCCGCATAGTGCCCTTTTTTGACACAAAGTGCATTTGCGCCATGCAGAACTTTCTGTAAATCAGGCCCAACATGTCGAGATATGTGAATATTCTTGAAGTAGTAGCCATCTTGGATTTGCAATATCTGACACACCTGTGAATCCTTGTGGAAAACAACTTGAAACGTATATTTTGGCACTTTTTTTTAGTAACCTACTTTGCCAGTGTGTGGCAATTAAAAGGTACTCATAGTCAGACAAAAACAAAACAATTCCAAAGTTCATTTTGAGATTATATATGTTGATAGTCTCACTGGGATTTCCCGAAACCAATATATTCAAGACGCATATTTGCATAAATGAATAGCGGGAAGAATCAATGATGCACAAGAGTTCCCTGCATAATTCATAGTCGACACTATGGGACGGAAACCCTCGAATACTAGTCTTTCTAGAGCGCCCCAGGTACTCTTAGTTTTTCCTATTTGGTTAATATGTGATTTCTAATGTGCCTGTGTTCGGCTCTGATTCCGTAGCCACCAACATGAATGTAATTCCTGATGGGCAATTACAGTGAACCTATGTTTCTGGAGGGAAGTGTCGTAAAATATACCTCATGTTATATCTAGGAGAAAAACTACACCTTTGTAAATGTTAGTTTCTATCATTTTCAGATCAACAAATCGACACCTTTTATGAAATCCGCTCGTGATGCCTGCAGGCAGACATTATTGCTTTTAGACCGGGCATATAACACATGTCTCATCTGCCTGTGATTTTCAGAGGCGGGGTAGGTGAGCCGTATGACTTACTTGTCTGGAGGTTGGAATGAGTCCACATCCTGCGCCATATGCATGTGGAGACCTCAAATTTGGGGTTGGTAAAAATATCTAAATGAATGGCATGTGTTGTGTAGTCAAAACAGCACCTGAGTTGAGAGGCCCCTATTTCCTTTCTTGCATTTTTCCTGTTGGTTAACCTTACTTTCCCTTAAAGCCATCATCAAAATAGTCATCAGGGATGGGAATCCCAAGCAAACAAATGAGGGACTCAAAGACTCTCAGGGATAGTATGCCCCAAATTCACAAGTATCCTTGTGCTAGTGTTCTTACGTAGATTGTTGTGCGAGGTACGCTGGATGGTGGCAGATTCTGAATATGATTTATGCAATATACAGCATTCTATATCCATGGGCATGTTCCTGCTGGGAACCCATGTGAAAAGTCCATTAGAGTACCAACAGCCTCATTTTGTGTCCTGTGAGGTAGAGTGGGATATAGATGCGGTCGTACATGGTCATGACTTCTACCTTCCTTGGAGAGAATTTGGTGCATAGCAAGAATCAGATATAGCCGAGTGGTTGACATTCGACTTTCAAGCCACACCTGGAGAGAAATCTTACATGGGAAAGTTTGAATGTGATGACCATCACTGAGTGGGTCACTGGCATATGTTTGAATGGATGCAAACATGTGCCTGTGATTCAGAGATAATTTACCACTCAGTTCCCAAGATTCCCATGTGACCTTAAGGACTACATCCATGTATTGTCCAACCTGGGGAGGAGTCTTAAAAAACCAAACAGGAGCCATCTGAAGGTGAATTGAAAAAAGCATCTGCCAGACTAGAACATCTCCTTTCTGAAAGTAAAGCTCTGCTAGCGTTAATCATCAAGAGCCTTCTTTAGCGAGCAGAGGAGGACCATCCAAGCACTCCCTTTTCTTGACCTGGCAGGACCAGTCAAATCCCTCAAAATGCCCTGAGTTACCTTGCTCCGGCATGTGCCCTGATTCACGAAGACAAGGACATAAGATGACCGAGGGCAATGCCAGCTAGCAGCATCAACAACCTGTGATTTTGCACAGAACCTTCCAAAGAGCTGACAACATCATCTACGTCACTGCATCCCTGAGGCCTGATTTCTTGCCATCCTGCAACTAGAGACTCATTAAAACTCTAAACTAACAACTGGGACTGCTGAAACTTTCTTTAAAGTCTTTTCCGGTAAAACTTTGCTACTTTGGCTCTATGAACCATCTAGATGCCAGAATCTGGTCATAAAGGGGGTATTCATGGGTTGGGCAGAGTGGTATAAATGCAATGGTAATGCTATTACCACTGCATTACCACTCTGCCCAATCCTGGATTTGGGCGGAAAGTGGGAGGTTTACCTCCAGCTTTTTGCTGGAGGTAAACATTTCCACTTTCTGCCTGTTTGCGGCACTATTACCACGGAGCAAATGGCGCAGCTGTAATAGCACCCAGCATGCTGATTAGAGTCCTATTGACTCTTGGAAAAATTGGGACTTACAGCCATACCACAACTTGGGATCCGGCGCTAATAACGATGTCCTGAGTTGCAGTAATGCTATTTGTTTTGGCAGTATCCTGGTGGATTTATTGCTGGGATACCACCAAGGTTCTGATAGAGCCAGTCAAAACCTAATTGGGAAGTTCGAAAGTGCAGCATTGTTCCTTTCTGGAGAACCAGCCCGCTGTTGACCTATAGCACAGTTCATTCATCTGAACAGTCCCAGTGATAAATTTGAACTTGAATCAATGTAGTGTCTGAAACCCCAAAGTAATGCTGATTCCGAATTCACCAAAAATAGCACTGGGCTGAATGAGCTCAAATGTTCAATTACTGCATTGATGAAACCTTCCACACAGGACTGCTGCTTTTCGAAACCCTTTGCATAAATGGAGAATGGATAGCAGGGTCATACATTGTAGTGACTGGCAGACTTATCAAATGCTTTGTTGCTAATAAGGAAGAATACAGGAAGGTTATGGAAGCACATATGTAATACAAGGATATCCATTATTTAATGTGTATGGATGGGGCATGGTCATACTCGCATTTGGCAGGAAACAGGTGTAGGCGGGCATGGTAATACACTTTACCTAACTTATATGTGCGTACCCACATTTTACCTGTCTCCAGCATGTTATTATTATTTTTTTTGGGAGGCTGTAGATGTAGGGATACTGTATATGAGGGGCCGTAAGTGCGTCATGACATTATATTCAGAGGTGGCAGTACACAGAATGCAGACATCAAATAAATGGAAATGATTGTTACAAATATATTCACAAAGATATGCTACCAGAGAAACCAAATCGGGTGATGATGCATGTCATGTTAGAGGCAGGTTTTAGTGAGATTGACAGGGATAGTATATAAATTCAAGAGGTGTGGGGAGTTCAGCCGACAGATGTTCAAGTGATTGGCCGGAGATGACAGTGCAGAGAGGCAAGATTTTCCAGGCAGAACTGCAGAGGCTCTCTGGAGACTGAGATAACGGGCGGTAGACACCGGGGGAAACTGAAGCTTTGGCAGATGAGCTGTGTCCTTCGTATGAGTGGCTGGGCTTTGCAGAGTTTGCGATACTCCTGTGTGCTGATAATCCAGTTCAGAAGGGTCCGGAGATAACAGTGCATGAATCTCACTGGAGTGAAAGGTGAATGTGTTTGTGAAGTGAGGAGTACGTATGGATGATTCGGTTTATTTTTATAGTCAGTCAGGATCAACTGGTCATTTTTATGAATAATGCTTTTTTAGCATTTCAAGGAGATACAAATTTGAAAGTGCAAAAGGAGAAAAAAGAAAGTTGGCCTGCTGGCCTGTTTTTTTGTTTTGTTTTTCTCTCTTAGACTGTGCCACCTGCCAACTGTGTCAGAACAAGGTCTGTGGTAAAATAAGAACTGTGGATGTTTATTCATGAATACAAATTGGTCATGCAATCTAATGTAGAGGTTCTATTTTGTATTAATGCTTATGCCACACAGCTTGTTCTCTGAATACATTCAAGTAATAGCATATATAAAAACAAACATTTTCAAAACTGAAACATTGGGATTGCGTTTTCTGTGTATAAATGTATTCAATGACAAAGAGGGTGTGAGGTTACAGGGAAGAGCCCAAGTGTGCCCAAGGAGGTACTACATTTCTACCACAGGTGGTAAAATACGAGGTACAATTTGGTGTTCATAGCAAGAAAGTTTAAAAGTGTATGATGCATGTGTGACTGGTGAATCATTCACAATGGAAAATGTTTTATGAACAAATCTGTCAGAGACAATAGTTAAGCCTCGTACATAAGTGGCTGGGGCGACAGGTAACACTGTAAACACATTTTAGTGTGATATGCTGTAGATGGAGGGACACTGTATATAAGGGGCAGTAAGTGATCCATGACATCATATTCAGAGGAGACAGTAAACAGAATACAGACATCAAATAGCTGGTCTACATTATAAATGGAAATGCACATTCTTGTGGGAAGCACGTGTTTTAAAATAATCCGCTTCAGGGTGAACATGTAATCTGTCCAGTTTGCACTATGTACATATTAACCCTAACTAACCAATTAACACCCCTTCCAATTAATTGGTAATTTTATTTTTAACAAATCAGTGCAAAAGGATTCAGATGACATGCCAAAAGTAAGGTGTTTTTAGCAGTGGAGTTAAAACATGCAGGCACAAGTTTGCTGTCTGTGATTTCATTGCACAAACTGCGAGGAAAGTATGCACTCTGGATAAAGCAACATTGTCTCCAGAGGAAATGATTGTTACAAATATATTCACAAACGCTATGCTTCAAGAGAAACCGAATCGGGTGATGGTGCATGTCATGTTAGAGGCAGGTTTTTAGTGGGATTGACAGGGATAGCATATAAATTCAAGAGACAGAAGGGGTGTGGGGAGTTCAGCCGACAGATATGCAAGTGATTAGCTGGAGACAGCAGTGCACAGAGGCAAGGTTTTCCAAGCAGACCTGCAGAGGCTCTCTGGAGACTGAGCTAACGGGTGGTAGACACCGGGGGAAACTCAAGCTTTGGCAGGAGAGCTGTGTCCTTCGTGTGAGTGCCTGGGCTGTGCAGAGTTTACAATACTCCCGTGTGCTGATGATCCAGTTCAGAGGTGTCCGGAGAGAACAGTGCAGGAATCTCACTGGAGTGAAAGGTGAATATATTTGTGAAGTGCTGAGTACGTACGGATGATTGGGTTTATTTTTATAGTCAGTCAGGATGAACTGGTCTTTTTTATGAATAATGCCATTTTTTACCATTTGAAGGAGATACAAATGTGAAAGTGTAAAAGGAGAAAAAAAAGAAAGTTGCCTGCTGTCGTGTTTTTTTGGGGAGGTTATTTTTATTTTTGAATGCTTTGACCCATCCTCTGAGTACATCAACCACTACAATGAGGTGGGTGCATAAATTAACAGATGGTGACATGTGGGCAAAGTCAATTTGCAAGGTCTGAAATTGGCTAGCTGGGGGCAGTGCAATTCTATGAGGAACCTTCTGGGATTCCATCTAATTGAATTGGTGGCATTTGGAACATTGACAAGGAATGTGACTTGCTGCTGCTGGGAGCACTGGAGCCCACCATGCCCAATACACCTGTGAGACCATAGCATGTTCATTCAAATGAGCTAATCAATGCACACCTCTAGCTAGCTGAAAAAAAACGCCTTTGAGGCACCATAGATTTACCTCCTGTCTCCAGATCCCCTCTGCATCCTTCATCGCTCTCTTTGGTAAATCTGCATTCCAGTCCGCATTCCAGTCTCAATGCCCTTTTTTCTTTGGAAGAATCATTCTCTTATTTGCACACTTGCATGTGTTGTCAATATTCCTTAGTATTTCATTTACTTTTAGTGTGTGAAGAGTTTGTTTTAGTTAATTTTAATGAGTTAATATGTACTTTCTCTTTAAATTTTAGTTTTCGTTTCAGTTTTAGTTTGTAGTTATTGTGTTAGTTTCAATGTAACTATTATGTGTGCAGTCGGTTTTAGTTGAAGAGTTAAATTCAGTTTTAGTTATTATTTTAGTCTTTTTTAGTTTTAGTTGTTTGTCTTCAGTGTTGGTTTTAGTTTTAGTTGAACGGTTCATTTTACTGTGTGAGCAGTTTGTGTACAAAAAAGGGTTCGCTCTAGGCACACAGTGTTAATTGTTTTAAATAAATATATGGCTTTCACGATCCCACGATTAGAATCCAATCTCTGGTATTAAGCACATTATAAAAGCACACCCACTGGTGGGGTGCCGACATGGCCATTAACGGCCGGCCAGCCCAAGCCTAGGAAGGCCCGAGATAAGTGAGGGCATCTGCGAGGGCTGTGGGATGCTAATGGCCATGTCCGACACCTAAAGCCGGGGTGAAATATATTGGCACCCAAGGGTTTAACCGGGGTGCAAATGGTTTATTCCTTTTTACTGCAGAGATTGCCTGCGCAAGGAACGCCAATCTCAGGAGCGGAAAATAAAAGAAACTAATATGGTCGCCGCCAACATAGGAAAAGGGGCATTAGTCTATAACGGCGGCCAGGAGATGGGAGGAGTGCCGGGGACCAGAGTACAAAGCTCCGGTCCAGCAAGTTAGTGGGGTGAGAGAGTGTGGTAAGGGGTATTGTTTGTTTTGGGAAGTGGGGTGGCAACCCACATAAAAAAAAGTTGACGGCACCCAGGGAAGGGCCTCAGTGTCTGGAAACAGCAGGAGGATAATGTGTATTCTCGCCTGCTGTTTCCAGTCACATAATTGGCTAATCACACTTCCCCTGGTGCAAATAGAGTTTTCATGTTTTAATGTATGCTTTGGTGGGCATCTCATAGAACATGTATTCTTCAATTTTATATCTTGCTGGTGCTAAGACTTGACTGTGGCAGGTGTTTCAGCAACCAATTAGTGCGCATGCAGATTACTTACGAAATGTTGAACATTAATAAGTCAAATTTGACTCTAGCTTCATGCAGAACTGTGTTGTACCACAAAGTAGCATTTACTGACTAGGCAACCCGGCCTATTTTGCCACTATTGAATTTTGGCACATGCAAAGTTAGAGAAAAAGAACATCTCATATGTCAGCCGGGAGTTTATTGTAGGAACATCTATCACAAAAATAGGTGTCCTTGCTTATGGAAAGCACTGCAACCTAAACACTTGTATTTTCACTTGATCTGATTACTATCCAGAAGGCAGTACAGAGTTCAGAGCAGAGAAAATGCATTTCAGTTACCCACAATGGCAAAGAAAACAAGCTGCAGCATTCCAAGCTACCATAAACTGATATAGTAGATGATTTCAGTAAATTGTGTACATTATTATATATTTTTGCTGTGCAACTTTGTTGCTAATCTGTATTGTGGCAATCGGCGTCACGCTCAACTTGTCCCCTTGCCCTTACCGCTTTACCCCTAGCTATGTTAAGCACCATTTTACAGAAATAATCTGTTATGTATTAATACTATTGTAAAATGTTTCTTTAAGAAACACTCTTGCACTATCTCAAAAATAAATGCAAATAATCCAAACTTGCGAGGCCCAGATGAGAAGGTTTGCCTAGGCCTGGTGTGCTAGAACCATTGACTGTGTTGTTTGGGCAGTGTGTGGGAAGGATAAAGAAGGAAATATGACATGCCAACTTTTTGTAAAAGGCACACGCCCTTTTTAATCACAGGGGGACCTTGTGGAGCTCATGGAAAAGTCTTAATTGACCAGCTAAAAATCCCCCTATTTGGAAAGCCTGAACTATAGAGCGCATTAGAAATGGAGGTGCTTCCCAAGTAACTATAGAAATGGTAAAAAGACTAGCACTAACAGCCAGTGAAAGTCCCTGCGCAATGTAGATGTCAGTGTACTTCACTGGCCGGCACGGTATGGGGCATATTCAGTCATAATATCACTAGAATAAATTATGTTTTTGAAAAAAATATATGTATTCCTAATTGCTTTCTGAACACCATCCAGCACTTTCCCCAAATATTCTGGGACTAGAGATTGATGAGTAAACTAATCCAGTCTAAGTGTATGTGGGGTGGACTTTTTGGTTTATTAAAACTCCAAAAACCAGTCCATTAACAAAAATAAGAGAGAGTGCCAAGTGCAAGAAAAAACAGCTTTATTCACTTTATTAAAGGTAAAGTGTCGGCCTGGGTGTCAAACAAAAGTACAAAAACCTTGACGAGCCCACAATGGGCTAACGATTATACGGTACAAAAACACAACATTTTCATAGTTAAAAAAATAGGAAGTGTGGCATTTTCTAACATAATAATTGCCTAGACTAATCAAAACACCATAGATCGCTGTACATTGGAGTCAACCATTGGCTAATGCATTATCCATAACCCCACACATGTCCAATCCCTCAGCATAGTCATCATCACAATAACCTCACTAATATATGATCTGGTCGGTTTGTGCACTACATACTAATAGTGATAAGAATACTTTCCTGCCATTGATGGCTCCTCTTAAGGTGGCCTCGAATGTTGCAACCATCCCGGCAGTCCTATTGTTATTTGAGTTACTGTGACGCTGAATAGAGAGATATCAAATCCTGCTTCAAAGAACACAAAGATCCTCCCATCTCATCCCTCATGCCAAGGCACTATCTGTTTAAGACAACTTCTCTAACCTTGAATATTCTAGTTTGCAACTGTTGTCTGGATACTCGCTGCTAATGCAGGTGCAAAACCTTTTAATTGGGTCATGGGATGAATAACAGTCTTTATGAGGAGCTATCTGCCAGGGATGAGTTCTGCTATTTTACTGTATTGTATGCATGGTGTAGGGGCACTACTTGGCCATCGTAAACACTGTGTATACAACTTAATTTAAGGTCTTTGATAATATTTCTTCATGGAGCAAAATACACCTGGTGATCAAAGCTTCTGTGTGTTCATTCAACTATCATTGGGTAAAACATAATTGCTACATATCTTACTCTTGTGCCATTTAAACAAAATTACCTTGTCACTCCGTCGAGCACTATCTTGTACCCCCACCGCCCCCACACTGTAATCTTGGCTGTCTCATGCTTTCAGGTGAGAATTGACTTTTTATTGAATTTAATTGAAGAAAACTAAGCACTGTGGAGCAGCAGTTATAAAATAACACGTTGTGTAGTGTCTAATGGGGCTTTTGCTACAAAATGGTTGAACCTTTAAAAAAAAAATGTATTTGCATTTATAAAGTGCACAACAGCCCTTGGGCTTCGTGACACTGTAACAGAAGGCATAGGTGCTTTCAAAGACATACATGTTGCCTAACCCCATGTTGCAGGGCTGCAGCAGCATACAAATGCAGGAAGTCAGCGTAGGTGGCACAAACATGTTGCCCAACCTCATGTTGCAGGGCGGCAGCAGCATACAAATGCAGGAAGTCAGTTTAGGTGGCACAGACAAATTGCCCTACGCCTTGTTGCAGGGCGGCAGCAGCATATAGATGCAGTGGTCAGTTTAGGCGGGCATGGCTTGGAAGAGAGGGAAAAGATGAGGGGGATGAACAATGAGAGGGAGGGTGGGGGGCCACAGACGGCATCACAGGTGACCATGGGGATGGTGGGGGGCACACACAGCAACACAGGCAACCATGGGGAGCGTGTGGGGCACACACGACAACACGGGCACTCTGGGGAGGGTGGGGGGCACACACAGCATCACAGGTGACAATCGGCAGGTTGGGGGCACAGACAGCATCTCAGGCGATCATGGGGAGGGTGGGGGGAGCACACAGCAATACAGGTGACCATGGGGAGGGTGGGGGGTGCACAGGGCAACACAGGAGACCATGGGGAGGGTGGGGGGCACACACAGCATCACAGGTGATCCTGTGGAGGGTGGGGGCATACATGGCATCAAAGGAGACCATGGGGAAGGTGGGGGGCACAGACAGCATCACAGAGGACCATGGGGGTCTGGGTGGCACACACAGCAACACAGGTGACCATGGGGATGGAGGGGGGCATAGGCGGCATCACAGGCAACAATTGTGAGGGTGGGGGACACACACAGCAACACAGGCGACCATGGAGAGGATGGGGGCACACACAGCAACACAAGCGACCATGGGGAGGGTAGGAGGCACACACGGCATCATAGGCGACCATTGGGAGGGTGGGGGCACACACAGCAACACAGGAGACCATGGGGAGGGTGGAGGGCACACACTGCATCACAGTCGACCATGGGGAGAGGAGGTACACACAGCATCACAGGTAACCATGTGGAGGGTGGGGGGCACACACAGCATCACAGGTGACCATGGAGAGGGTAGAGCACACACAGCAACACAGGTAACCATAGGGAGGGTGGGGGCACACACAGCATCACAGGTGACCCTGGGGAGGGTGGGGGGCACACACAACAACACAGGCGACCATGGACCCTTAACACCAAAGCCCAACCAATCACAGCAAGCCAGCCGGAGCCGAGGCCTAGGCAGACAGTAACACAGAGTGCGGGCGGCCATGATGGAAAAGCCGACAAGACATAGTTATGCAAAGAACCAACACAGTAAACTCCGGCAATGGCCAGCGTTAAGCAAAGAAAAAATGCAAACTTTGCAGTTACTTTCCAGCACTGTTTGGTGAAATGTAACGTTTTCCCAAACTTCTGAGACTCATGCTCGGTCGTAAGTATATTGGTATTAAGCCAGAAAGCTTACCTTACTTTGTGATAGGAATCGGAGCAGCGTCTCCCGATGGAGGGGGGAGAGGGAAGGATCACTCGATCATGAATGGATGCGAGTATGTGCTCAATACTGTTTCTTTGTGTATGTATCTTCTTAGTAATCTTGGACCAAACATCTGGATATAATGAATGAGAAAGCTCAGAGAAGGATGGGGGGGGACTTTCAAGATGTCATCACAGGTTCGGTGGACAGATTTTGACTAAGTGGTTAAAGGTGTAAAAAAATTAAGGTGGGGACTGTTTTGTCTTATGGGAGTGAAATGTGGGGGAATTCAAAATGTGCCAAGCTTGATGTTATACAGAATAACATTTTTAAAAGCTAATAGGTCTCCCATCAGGGACACCAAATAGTGCTCTGTGCCTGGAATTAGGAGTGCTTAAATTTGAAACACAGGCAAAGATTAGGTTTGGCTCCTTTTTTATGAAGATTGTTTTGGGGCAAATTGAGAAACTGAACATTTAAAATGCATTAGGGGAATCTGGTTAAAGGTGGTATAATGAAGGTTGCAAATTACTCAGGAAATGTGGGTTAGTTGATGGGAGCAAATTGAAGCAATCTAACTGCATATCCTTAAAGTCTGTTTTTCGGCAAAGAGCTTTATGTGTTGATCAGGAAGAGGACAGGATAGCGGTATGTAGTTTGGATTAAATGAGATCATTTGGCACCCTGAGATGCGATTAATTGGTAGGAGGTGAGATGTGTAATATATTGCCTCACTGCCGAAGATTTGTCTGATGAAATGTTTAAATGTGCTCCTCTTAATTGTTCGTTTTAAATGGGAGAGGGGAGAAGCAATTAATCGTCATTTTTGTGTAATGCCTGTGCTGGAGGTTGTATGCCAGTTATTGCAGATTTGCAAGTATTTCTCGGATCTGTGCAAGAAATAATTAAAACCATATTTTATCAGGAACAATATTCGGCATTGCAGGGTGGCAATTCAGTATATTATGGATTGTAATGAAACAGATTTTATTTATAACCTGTGCGAATACGTTAGGGCTTCTTTGATTCACGTGCAAGATACATGCAAGGCTAGACTGATTTTCTTTTAGTCCGTCTTTAGACTACTTGTGAGTGGGGGGATTATAGTTGGATATGATGATTTTGGCTATTGATGTTGGGGGGATTTTAGGTAGATTCATTCATTTAAAATGTGTGTTTTTATGAGACTACTGTTTGTAATGTATGTTTATTTATTGTTAATGTAGAAATCCGATTTAATAAAAACATTGTTTGGTCTTAGTGATCTTCTCAGTGTATGCTGCAACCTAACTCTCTCAGTGAGGCAGAACTAACTTTAGTGTTGCAAACTAATTCTATTCTACCTGTGTTTACATTTTAACAGCAGCACAATAAAGCATGTTTCCCTATATACTTGGGTTAGTGTGTTGCTTGTATTCAGGGTTCTTGGGAACAGTCTGTGCACCTCAAAGACCTCACTCTCATTAATTTAAATTGGCTGCTGTATCTTATATTTACGCCCACGTTTTGGGGGTGCGGTGAGTGGAGCATGACATAATGTTTGCACTATTTTCACCATTAAATTGGCATCAGGAAAAACATTGTTTAAAAAAACTGTATATTACTCAACTAATATTGCTGAGTAAATTGTATTTTCTGCTCAAAAGTATACCGTGTAGGACCCCTGAGGTTGGCTTTGAATACTCTTATTTTTCTTGTATTAGGAGTTGAAGCCAATTGCATCAATTGTGTAAATGTCAGTGCATTATATGCTATCATCAAGTGTTAGATGAAACAGAAGCAGAACAGACCCTGTTGGAATACTATGTACAAGCCAATAACACCATAGCAAATACCAGAACAGTAAATCAGAACACTATGGGCGTCCTCTTGTGCCGCATACACTTAATTTAAGTGCATATTATTATTTGATAAATGTGGCTTTTGCCCTTTAAATGTCTGCCACAACATCATAAAGCACGGCTCAGTCTGGCCCCTAAGGCCCACCCACCTTCCTGGGGTCTCCCAGGCCACCCTTGCAAGTCCATTTGGGTACTGGATATGTGTTATCCATGACTGTCCAACCCCAGATGTCCTGCCAAAATCTGCATGTGAGATGTCCCCACCATGGCTTTGCAAAGTGGCTAAGGGAAATCACTGCCCTCACACCCTGCTCCCTAAAAGGATGGATTTCAGTGTGTCCAAGTGGTAAGAATTGTCCCTTTGAAAAGCATACTCCCAGAGGGCCTTCCATCAGAACTGTGAACAAGCCTGCACATGCCAAGGGTGAATTGTTGTGTGCTGCAGGTCTGCAGAGCATGCTGCCTACACACTACGTTCTACACTATGTTCGACGCTCGGCTCCGCTACGTTAAAATCCTTGCACTAGACCCTCTGCGGCAAAGCCTGCGCAGGCCAAGGGCCTGGTGTTGTGCACCGCAGGTCTGCAGAGCACGCTACCCGATCGATGTGCTACATTCTACACTACATTCAATGCTCGATTCCACTACATTAATACCCACACACCAGACCCTCTGCAGCAAAGCCCGCTCAGGCCAAAGGCACAGTGTTGTGCACCGCATGTGTTAGGCACCACACAATGGAACTATAAAGCCTGCCCTTTCTCATTCCTAGCCATGCATTCTCTGCCTATCCTTCCAGAACCAAAATGCCTAGGGCAGTCGCAGGTACTTGCAGTTCCATGATGCAACTTAACAATGCCTCCTCTTGCATCTCCCTTGTTATTCAATATTTACATTCTCCCCCTGTGTGATCATCTAGAATCACTTGAGATATTTTTCGGCAATTATGCCGATGATTTCCAATTGGTCCTAGACATTACTGGAAAACATGAAAAGGACCAACTGACGTTGACCGCAGCATATCACATCATAAAATGCTGGATGTGCAATAATTGGCTCTGTCTAAACGTGGCCAAGACCGGATTGATGTTATTCGGTCCTCGGCAGGCTCAATCCAACTTAGATCAGAGGTATGGCATTTTTACTATCAACGGTAGCCAAATTAAGGTAGTGCAGAAGGTAAAGACACTTGTTACTTACATGGAGGAAAGTCTGGACTGTGAAGCGCATGTGACAGCGATTACCACTAGTACCAACTACCACCTTAAGGTACTTAGGCAAGTAGCACCTCTAGTCTCAATAGAGAACCGCATTAAACTTGCGAGAGCAGTGATCCTCCCACGTGTAGATTATGGCAACGCACTACTGGGATGTGCAAATAAGACTAACATTCAACAACTACAGAAAATTCAGAATGATGCAGTACGGATCATCTTCCAGATGAAACATTCAGAGCCAACTAATGCAGCCAGGAAAAAACTACACTGGCTCCTAGCAGCGCGCATTAAGTTTAAACTGTTAACCACTTGCCATAAGTGCATCTTTGGTAATGCCCCAGCATATTTGAAGGATAAGGTTAACATTTACCATCCTAAGAAAAACATAAGATCAGATGAGGGCTTTCTATTGGAATTACAGTGGGTAAAACGAACCTGCGGTCTTGGCTGGGCCTTCCATGTTCAGGGCGCCAGGGCATGGAACACCTTACCATCACAGTTACGGAAAACAGAGAGCCGTCTTGCTTTATGGAAGCACCTGAAAATGATCCTCTTTAATTAGAATGTACTGCTCTGAGCAGCCTACTCATCCATTATTCTGTCTTTCAGTGCCTGGATGCCTATGGGCTTTGGCGCAGTATAAACTTAATAACATAACATAACAACAATGTCTCCTAATCTTCCTGCATTCTCCAATATCATGCTGATACCCTTTCCACCTCCGGCATCAGGTATCGTCTCCATACATCAAGTCTTCACAATCCCAATTACCCTCTAGGTATTCTCATGTACACTGTCTCCATGCTGCCACACTCATAGCAAATCACGCCTATCTGCCCGTACGATGTCTCACACACACTATGCAGAAAAACCACTGTCCACCATTTGCCGTAGTAAGTGCTTAGGAGCGAGATCTGGGTACAATCTCTCAGCACGCCCTTGAATACACTTACCCACCATGCATGGCCTATGCCTCCTCAGAAGCCTGCATCCGATACCTCCCAGGCCTACACATCACGCTCTTATTGACACTACTACACTGCTGAGCACCCTACCCGCAAGCCCCTCAGCTGTCCTGACTGCAAATTTTGCTTCTGGCCCCTCAAGCCGCAGACTGTACCCTGCACACAAAGTTAGCACAGTCCCTGCAGACACAATAAAACCCTGTGCGCATCACACACCTGTCCATAAGTTGCCCTACGTGCATAGCAGAACAGACGCTATGCCCTGCAGCAACACACATGCACAGCCTCTTCTCTCCCAGACCACTAATGCCAAACTGAAATGTACTGCTACTGCTGTTTCACACAATGTAGGTGTACTACCTCCTCATGCCCAGCCTTCGAGCATGTTTCAGAACGGTGTTGCTACTACTGTTTCAAATAACGTATGTGTGCTGCCTCCCCTTGCCTAACCCTCCTATGTCAATCATAACTATTTTGCTACTACTGTTTCAGATAATATATGTATACTGCCTCCTCTTGCCCAGTCCCTCAATGCCAATCAGAAATGAATGTTTGCTGCTGCTCCTAACAATGTATGTGTACTGCCTCCTCTCGTCCAAACCAATGCCAATCAGGAATGTATTGCTGGTACTGTCTGTAACACCGTAAGTGCCCTGCCTCCTCATGCCCAGCCTTTCGCCTCTAGAGGACATTGGAAACGCAACAACATGCGCACCTCTGCAGTCTCCCCTACCATCCCCTGCCTCAATCTAGCACTGATCAGCGCACTCTCTCTACCCGCCCATGCTCTAGACATCCATGATCTCTTGTCTGCCAACAACCTTGTCATAGAAACCTGGCTCAACTCGGCCTTTTGACTAATCCTCTCCCTTGCCATCCCCTCAGGCTACACTATCCACAGGAGCAATAGACCCAGTGTCAGAGGAGATTGCATTGCCTTCATTTCGAAGGACCAATTAGGCATCAGACAATCCACACTTAACAACAACTGCAACATCCTCCCCATTAAACTCTCCACATCCTAGACTAGTACCATCCTTACACACATTGTCTACCACCCTCCTGGCCATGTCCTCTCATTTGAGGAGGAGGACCTATTCCTCATCCTAGGGGACAACGCTAAACCTTCCTCACAAGTACTCCTATTGGGTGATCTTAAACTCAGCCTCATCGACCCTTTGGACCTACCAGCTTGCTTCCTAACCAATGCCCTCACCACACTCAGTTAATACATTGTATCCAAAACCCCACACACATCAAAGGGTGATCTCTTGACTGGATAGCTGACAACAACTGCCAAATCTCCATCAAAGCTAAATCGCCTTGTCTCTGGTCTGACCATCATATCATCTCATTCTCGTTTCCCTATGGTCCACACAACAAACCCCCCCACTACATTGGTCTGCCCCTCCCTAGCTCACTGCTATAAGAGACTCACTAAAAACCTTTCCCCTTATCTCGATGCTCTGAAGCCTGACTACTTGGCCTCTACTGACCCCACATTCTTAGCCAAACTGTACTCCAATACTCAGACCAATGCCATTGATTCCATTGCTCCATTGGTACCAAAAAAAGCCAAACCTATTATTCACTCCAGCTCATGGTACACCCCCGATCTGGCCTTCCTCAGAACTGAAAAAAGATATTCAGAAATGTGTTGGAATAACAACCCCACATAAGACCTTAAACTCCAGTTCTCAAAATTGTCCAAACAATACAAGCAAGTCATTATCCAAGCTTAAGCCAGCACTGTCAACACTAGAATAGCTAAAGCCAACCCCAACTCAAAATAACTCTTCACCATCCTTAGAGAACTTGAAGCTCCTATCCCCTAATCGCCAACCCTAACAAAAGATGCTGCCTGGTGCAACAACATCCAAGAGGCGGTGCTGTTAAATATTAAAACGCTACACTAGAAAATATCCACCAAACAAACCAGCCTTGCCCATTTGAACAGGTTCTCCCGTGCCCGAATCCAAAATAAGGCTGGAGTCCCCTGTTCACATTCACAGAAATTATCGCACAGGAATTGCTGTGCATTCTCCTATGCCTCAAGCCTTCACTCTGTAAAGGTGATGTCTGCCCAGCCCCCTTCATCAAAGAATGTGCTGAAACACTAGGCCCCTTCATCACAGGCTTCATTGATGCTTCCTTCACCTCTGGGCTGGTTCCAGTTTGATTAAACAATGCCTGAGTCCTTCCGCTTCTAAATAAACCTACCCTTGATCCCACCTCAGCCAATAACTACCCGCCCATCACTGTGATTTCTTCCTCCTCAAAATTCTCAACAGGGCATCCTACATCCAAATTCAACATCATCTCAAGACTAATCAAAACCTTGGCATGTGCCAATCGGGTTTCCGTCCAGGACATGGCACATAATCAACGCTCATCGACCTGAAAATCCAGATGGACGAGATCAGAGTTGGGGGAAAGTTAGCCTTACTCCTCTTCCTTGATCTGTCCACTGCTTTTGATCTGGTCGACCATAGCATCCTATGCCAACATATCATCTCCTCAGCCTCCTTTTCAAGGGAAGCAGCCTCTTGGATTGCCTCCTTTCTCGAGGGTAGAGTGATGAAAAGGCTTTGCAGAAAATGCCTGTGCATCACCCTCTCCATTAACTGCAGGTTGCTACAATGGTCCTGCATGTCCCCCATGTTGTAAAACATCTTCACAAAGCCCCTATTTGATCTCCTAGACTCTCTCGGCATCGCCTACACAAACTATGTTGACGATACTCAAATCCACCATCCCCCATCTGGATTCTACTATGATGATGCTGCCACACTAAAATACACTTATGCCACCATCCAAGCCTGGGTGGCTACCCATGGACTTTGCATCAATGATGAGAAAACAGAACTTCTCATCATTGGCTCCACTTAAGCACTGAAACAACTAAACCCGCTTTACTCAGCATTCAACATTGATGGCTCAGGGATCCTAGTTTCTGCTTCTGTGAAAACTCTATGAATGTTCCTTGACTCAACCCTCTGCCTCACCCGCCAAGTCAACACCATCTCCTTAGCGGCAGCTTACTCCACCAAACCTATCGATGCTGCTAGACCCATCCTCACCAACAACAACTATCTAACCATTGCCCGCTCAGTAGTGGGTGCCAACGCCCTGTTCGTCGGCACTTCATCTAGCAATCTTAAAATACTCCAGACTATACAAAACAATTCCCTTTGTGCGGCCCTAAACATTCCTTGTTCAGAGCATATCTCAACTGCCCACAGAAAGGTCCACTGGCTCCCCATCAAAGAAAGAATCACGTTCAAGACTCTCGCCATCACTAATAAAAGTATCTCCAAGTCTGCCCCCACTTACTTGTTGCACAAAGTCACCATGTTTCAACCTTCCAGGGCCACCAGAACCCCTTACTCTCACTGGCATGAGCTACCCAAATTCAAATGTGTGAAAGCAGGAAGCACAAGCTTCCCAATCATTGCACCAAAGCAATGGAACTACCACCCACCCCCCTCAGAGCTGAAGGTTCCTTCTGGGCCTTCTGCAAAGCACTGAAAACTTGGTTTTTCAACTAATCTGCCATGCAAACTAAACTGTAACCTGTTTAATACACAAGAACGATGGACCCTGACTGTTCCTCTGTAACCCTATGCCTTATTGCTTTCGGGCCACATGTAACTAGTTCTATAGTGCCTGGATGCCTAAGGGCTTGTGCACGTGTTATAAGTGGACTAAATAAATTAAATAAATTCATTATTCAGAGGAATTAATACTCATCCTCCCTTTGAATGTGCAAGAAATGAATAAGAGCCAATTAATTTCAATATTAGAGATGGGCCCTGAAGGGTACTTCTGTACAAAGGTGCACCTCACATAGCACTTTCATATGACCAGGTCCACACAATGCAATCACTTGCAGTAAATCCCCTATTGTTCATAAGGTTTTGAATTTAAAGAGTGTTTCAGCACTATGTACTCCAAGACTTTTCCACAACTACTCAATTGCCTCCTTCACTATATCCTGTGCGCATCACCCATTTCACTAAAACTGCAGTTCCCTCCACCACTGGAGTCATTTAACCATTGCAGATAAACAGACCTCCTCTCCGATTCCTTTTACCTCAGGAACTTCAGAAAATCGACTGCGAAGCAGGGAGACAGAAGGAATGTTGCTTCTCTATAAGAAGAGACATCGGGCCTCATTCTGAGTTTGCTGGTATCGTGGTAGTAGTGCCAGCAGGATACCAGCAAATGCAGATAACGTTTCCAACGCTCGGTCATGTAGCATTACCTCTGAATTCTGAGTTTCGAAGTGACAGTGTGAATCCACATTCATGGAGTCCTAGAGGACTCCATGAGGGAATTTGCAGTCATTACTGGCAACGGCAATGAGGGTTTTTTTGCCGGTAAGGAGGTAATGCAGGTGCCCCACCGGCAAACCCAAAGTCAGCTGGTCCAGGAAAGTGCCCGCATCCATGGTCAACCTTACTTTTTTATCAGACCGGCCGACTTAGAATGAGGTTCATTGTCTCAAAATATGTCCTTGTTCCCTCACTTTCTGTGATCCGAGTACTATTCCTGGATTGTAGGAAAGGCCACATTTGTTTTGTTTTTTAAATTCTCCCCTGCTGCATTTTGGAACTGGCCCTGCCGGTAACAATCCAGTGTCACATATAATTGCAATATCTTTCAGGTGCTGGATTTGTTTTTTTCAATAGACAAAAAGCCCAGCTCGGCAGCTATCTGCAAATTGCAGTAGGCGCAGCAGGGCTTGCAAGTAATGGGGAGACGTGTGTGGCTTGACATGGACATGTTCCATATGAGGAGAGAATGGTGGGTGAAGGGAAGGGCAGGCTGCAAAAAGCTGCATGCTGAGGAGAGCAATGACACACTAATGGTGGTCATCTAAATGCATATTCGTTCACTGCGTTTTCATCATTATTGCTGCAACTAATGTAACACACAGCTTTGTTGGGTGGAGCGGAGGAAAAAAAGGAAGCAGGTATGGGGTTTGAATTGGAGGGGAGACAGTGAGTCTGGGGAGTGGGGAGATCAGAAAAGGGGGTGGGCGGAAAAGGGGGAAGAGGAGGGAGAACATAGTTCCATTACTATTTTTTTACACTTCTTCCACTGATTATTATGGTCTCACTTTCTGCTAAATGGCACCATCGGGTGTCCCCTTATTGTATAGGCCGCGCACTATTTTGCCTCACCGTAAAAACATTCTTTTCTGTGACTTAGAAACATAGGTCAATGCACTGCTGTCTATAATGTTAATGTTAATGTTAAAGGAATTTGTTCCATGCACCGTCACCAATGGAATTGTTCCCCAGGCGCTCAGGCGAATCTGCAAACAACAAGGCTGGGGGTCGGTTTAATCAGGTGAAGAGAGAGTAGGAAAGTGAGAAAGGTGATGTCCTGTTGGCAGCTTCAGTTCGGTTTTCACCATGCTCTGAGCTTGGGTAGGAATATGGAATCGATGTGAGTCCTTGTGTGCTGTTGGTGCGAGTTATGTGTTGTTTATTGTTGCAGTGTGATGAAGTGCATGCAGTTTGCCATGCGAGAAGGTGGTTGTGTGGATTTTTGTGTGAGTTAAGTATGCAGAAATTTGAGCTCTTGGGCTAGTGGGTTATATGTCTCTTGGTACTTATATTTCTTGTTCTATGTATCTGGTTGTCCTATAGAGTAGGCATATTCCTTCTCTTTTTCTTTCCTGTCTGTCTAATAGTTAGGGGGAATGGCATGGCAAGTTCTCAGCTGTGTTATTTCCAACCTTTGTGTACCAGGTTGAGGTGTGCATTGTCCCCCACTCTGTTATTGGTGCAGTATTTTTACAATCACCTGCTTCCTTCCTATCTATTTCCTGTTGGTGATCCATTGCTGCCTGTGTTTACTTTGTACGCCAGGGTGTTGACAAATCACCCTTACCCGTCCATCCTGATCCATCCGTGATCGTTCTTTGCTATGATTCTAGCTTATCTATCTTTCAATTAGTAAGTTGATATGCCGTAGTTTGTTCTTCCCTTACTTCGGTTGATGGGCGGTAGCTTGGGGAAATAGGGATTATCGGTTTCCTCTCTCAGCATTGTTTCAGATGTGTATGTGCCCCCATAGGCACTCTTTCTAGCTATGGGTCTTTACTTGATCCGTTTTGTCAATTGGATTGATAAGCGTATGACCATCTGATTCTTACAGCATATATGCGCTTTATGGAGTGGGCCATAGGTGTCTCTGAAGGAAGCACTGCATCTGCTCTCTGGTTTATAACAGCAGAGTTTAATAATGCATTTGCAGCCCAAGTAGGGAAATGGAAGTACCCAATAATTGTTTCGGTCAAGGAAGAAAAAGACAGTCAGAGGCAAGTGGGCTTGAACTTCCTGTGTACATTTTGGAGACAAATGCCTGCCACATTGAAATATTTCACTAATGTTTTAGAAAGCAGAAAATAACATGAATGTCACGAGACAGTCGACCAGAGGTCACTGTTGCATTACAGTGACTTCCGGTCGACTGGCTGATGATTATTTTAAGTTATTGTTAGTTTTTCAATGAAATGTTAAAGAAATAGCTAATCACAGGAGGTGTTTGCTTCTGGTACCTATCTCTGTTGTTAATGAACGGGATATACATTTGTTGCCTAAATAAATGAGGGTATAATCAGATGAAAAGGATTTGCGTAGGCGCTAGTGCACAACACCCATATGTACAGTGGTGAAGTGATTTGTCAATGCATGCATGTAGTAGAATGCCCAAAACATGTGGTTTTCTCTGAGCTTCACCTGCATAGACAGCCTCCATCTCCTTTCCAGTGAATTTTCCTCTTGGCGATGCACCACACAGACTACGGTTGAGTCCCACGACGAATGTGGTCAAATTGTACACATAGCTCCTCTACCTTTTCCTTCTCATTCATTCCTGAGTATCTTATCTATCCATCCCCCTCATCCCAACTATCGGGCCACCTTTGCTTCTGCCTATTTATTTATTTATTTATTTATTTATTTATTTATTTATTTATTTATGATAACATTTGTATTGCGCGCCTAACCCTCAGGTATATGGGCGCATAACTTACGAATATGGTTACAGGGTCAGCAAGCTTAAGACGTTGGTTACAGGTTTGTCAGGCTTAAGAAATGGGTTGCAGGTTGAGCAGATCACAGATAATGCATACTTAGAAATTTGGTTGCAGGTTATGCAGATCACAGATAATGCATACTTAAAAAACTTGGTTACAGGTCATGCAGGTCACAAATAATGCATACTTGCAGCTTGGGTTACAAGTAGTGCAGTAAATTAGGTTACTTACAGGTACATAGGGGCCAACTTAGTGTCCTGTATATATAGCCATGTTTTTAATTTTTTGCGAAATGAAAGTAAGGCAGGATCCATCCCTAGGGTCAACGGCAGGGTGTTTCAATAGTTGGGGAAACTAGAAACGCCTGCACTTTGTCTACTGTATCTTGGCTTAGTCAAATGCCCAAGATAAGCAGAGCGGGTGGGTCTAGTTGACTGGTTTTTAGTTATCGAACTGGAGAGATAACATGGGGCGGTGTTGGATAGGCATTTGTGTGTGAGCGTAAGTACTTTGAATTTACTATGGTTGCTAACGGTGACCAGTGAATGTTTCTTCTAGCGGTAGAGATGTGATCTGATTTAGGTATATTCAGGGCGGCTCTTATGGCATTGTTCTGCACAATTTGGAGTTTCTTAATGGTTCTGGCTGATGAACCTGCAAAGAAGGCATTGCAATAATCAATCAGAAACGATTAGAGCTCTAGCTAAGGTGATATGGTTCTCTTCTGTAAGATAAGGTCTGCAAGCCGTGATGAGTTTGGCTATGTAGGCAGATGCTGATGTGACAGCGTTAACTTGTCGTGAGAGTGTGAGTGACAAGTCGAAATAGACTCCTAAGGTCTTGACTTCTTTGGTTGTGGTGATGAGGTTTCCATCCATGTTGAAAGATTGGTACAGCTGGGAGACATTTTTAAGTTTAGCTTGGCTTTCCAGGATCAGGAACTCGGTCTTATCATCATTAAGGCATAAATCATTCTGAGCCATCCAAGCTTGGATTGTATGATGGATTGCATTTAAGGCGTTTGTGTCAGTGTTGCAGTCCCCTGTGATATGAATTAATATGTAGGTGTCATCAGCATAGTTTGTGTAGGTGACACCCAAATTATCCAGTTTATCAAAGAGGGGTTTAGTAAATGCATTGTACATGGTGGGGGATATACATGATCCCTGGGGCACTCCGCATATGACTGGGGTGGGGCTGGCTGCAGGAGAGGAAGAGAAAGTACTACCGAAAATTCTATCGCACTCGTTCTTTGCCTCTATGACAGGCAAAGCGCTTCAGGAACCATAAACTATGACAAGAGGCACTATGCAAATGCAATATAACAACATAGAAAAGGAATAGACCAACTGTCACATGTGTAAATGGCCAGGCTATATCCCAAAAATATTTACTTTTATTCAGAATTAGTCCATCTCTTTTCTCATTTTAGTCTTTTATCTTGTCTATAGATTTCCCTGAAGTGTGCTACAGTCATTTGCTGTTTTTTTTTTTACAGGACTGCATTTTGTATAATGCAAAGGCATCACAGCTGCACTTTAAAGAATTAAATGACAGCGACTCTGGGAATTACACCTGCATAGCTACATTTTCGTATGATGGAAAAGAGTATAATTACACAAAAACAACCCACTTAAAAGTAAAAGGTATGTTTGGTTGCTGCAGTGCATGTAATGGCGTAATGGGTAATGCCATGAATCTCTGTTTTCAGGTTGTTTTTTGTTCACAAAAGGATGACCCAGAAAATTATAATTTGCAGATCTGAAGTGTCAGTGGCATGATCATACAGCAATCAGGGATGAAGTGCTCTGCTTGTGGATAGGGTGCACATTGATTAGTGGATTTTCTGATGATGTACCTATGAAGGTACATAATGTTTTTCAAAAAATGTACCTGTTCTATGTTTTCTTGTTTCATTGTGCCTATTATACAATAATGTAAATTATTTTCTCCCACTTATGGATACCCAACATGCTATTATTTGGGATGAGCAATGCAGGCCTGAAGATGAAAAATACCAGATGACTGTAGGGTAGAATGTAAGACGTCACAAGATAAGCGAGACAGCTGAGCGTCAGAGTCGTAGACAATTGGAGGTACAGAGTTTTCGTGGTGAGTCAATACCAGGGAAGTGGGAGTTCACAAAGCTCAGAAGAAGAGACATATCAAAATATACAGATGTTGAACAATGGAGGGACCTTTGTCAATGAGGTGAGAAGAAAGTATACATATTGTTGAGGGATTGAAGATGCCCTGGGTTTTCTGAAGAGCTGGGTAAAGGATGAGGATTTTTCTTGATTCCAGAACTTGTCGCTATAATGTAGTGAAGAGTAATCAGCAAGTCTTGAAGTGTTATTATGCTCTAAATCGAAAGGCAGCAAGAAATGATGTTGGAAAAGGTTCGAGTTTTAACTGTAAAGGCATGTTCCACACTTCTTAGTGGGCAAATTGATCAGTGGAAAAGAGGGTACTTTTTAATTCTTTTTTATTAGCATTTCTTAGTTTACAATTTTAAACTTTTCATGCTATATTTCTCACTACTAAACAGATTTATGTCATTAAAACAATACAAAAAAGAAAAAGAGAGGAAAAGAAAAGAAAAATAAAGAAGGCCAAGTCCAATTAAATGAATCCACAGAAAGATTAAAAAATAAAATTCAAAATAATATTCGATAAGTGCTTGAGGTGAACAGGTAAATGTTAGGTGACGATGCTCGTCCAGAGTAACTAACTCCTTAGTTCTTACATCATTACCTTTCCCCTAGATCAGGACAAGTACAATTACCGTCACTGTGCTTCAGAGGCATAGCTAATAGAGTTGAGATTTCAGAAGTAAAAGATAGTAAAGCCAGAGTCACGGTAGTTCTTTCTCCTGGCAACAAAAGCTTCCACGTCTCTTTGGGAGTCAATGTAGTAGAAATGTTTAGGAACTCTCCCAGATGTTTAATCCTTATATCTTTTAAGGCTGGGCACTCTATCAACAAGTGCATCTGCGTTTCTATTGACTCTTGACAGAACCAGCGTGAATAATTACGTTCACTTACTTTTTGCCATCTCTCCGTTGCCTCCTTTTTAGGATAGAGATTAAGGTGCAGTCTCATAAATTCTTGTCTATTAGTATGAGAAGGGAACTTCTTTATATAACTCAGAATCTCCCCTCTTTTCCTTGGGACACTTCCCAAAACCCTTCCTGATTTAGAGGCACCAATCCTGTTATTCGTTGTAATCCAGTCAAGATCCAGAAGTTTTTTTCTTAACATGGTCTGGATTAATCACCATAGTGTCTTTGGCGATGGCCAGGTTTTTTAGAATAGCTGCACATATGCTCTTCCACTATTTAAAAGATTTTTCCCATTTTGTCATCAGAGCACAGTGTAAGAGATTGAAACCTCCGTTCCCTGGGGGGTCCAAACATCTTCGGGGGAAGGATAGAGTTTTCCACTCCAAGATAGCATACAAAGAACTCAAGCCTAACGCCCTCCAAATTATTTCGACTGGCAGCGAATTAGGCAAACTGAGGACTCTTCTCCAAAAGATCCCTTCTGCTTGTTTCCAAACTGACCCTGCTAACCTTAATTGAGTTTCCGCCCCATATGTAAGTATTGGAGTGACCTTGGCTTTGTAGAACTCAATAACAGGTGCAGTACCTCTGTTTCTTGATTCTGGCCTGTGCGGCTAGATTTGTTGTTTTAGATTTTAATATTGCCGTGCCAAAAGAGTCATTAGTGATGTTATTCAGAGATAATCCGAGTAAGTCATTTCTGATACTTCATGTATTTTCTCCCCTTTAAGGGTCCAAGATTTTCTGGACTGTTGTACATGTTCACCATTACTTAGCATTAGAATTTAGCTTTTGTAGGATTAATTAGTAATGCTTTAAGGTCAACGGTTGCCAGGGCATTCAGATATCTTTGCAGACCGACTACTGTTTGATCTAATAACAGAAGATCATCTGCCTAAAGGAGTCTGCCCACTGCAATTCCTGAGATTCGAGGAGGAAAGCATCTCACATCTACAAACGCCTCATCGATATCGGAGGTGTAAAGGTTGAAAATTGCTGAAGCTAGATGACAACCCGGCTTTAAACCCTTAGTAGATGGAATTTCTTTCGAAAGGATTCCCCTCTTGTCCAATCTGACTCTGATCGTAGCAGATGTGTGCAGGAGTTCCAAAGCTCCTCTTAAATGGAAAGGACAATGCCATTTTAGCAGTTTGGACCAAAGGATATTCCTATCTATGGAATCGGAAGCATGTGCAAGGTCTGTCGGGCAATGTAGATGTTCATGTTGTTCTTTATTTTGCATCTGAAAAGGTTAATCAGAAATAGATTTAAAGATGTCACAATTCCTTTTTTAAAGCCAATTGCCAAGGGTCCTGGTGCTTTGTGGCCTGTCACCATAAAGAGGGTACTTCTGTTGTCCTTAAGTCGTGTAATCATGTACAGTGATTTTTTTCTAAATGATTAATTAATTTCACAGAAGTGCAGTGATGCAATCATTATTATTATTTTTTGTGGACAAAATGCATCAATAACCAATTCTGCTATGTAATATCCTCATTCATTAAAATGTAATTAAAATAGTGATGAACCTTCAGAGCCTAATACTTAATACACATATGATGCAATGCTTAACATAAAGAAATAACAATGTTCCAAAGAAGGAAACATACTAATAATATAATATAGCTTTCCCAGCTACCAAACAATTATTATATCAAACAGCATATATTCACTAAAATACACGCTATATACATGTTGCTATAGTGGCTAATGAATCAGTACTCCAGTAGAGTTTGCCTTTCACGAAGACATTACTTGCAAAATATACATTCTGAATTTAAACACACTGTCATAATTATTTGAGGTGAATAGAAAATGTATAGCTTCTTTCCATAAAAGGCATCTCCTTTACAACAAAGGCAATTCAATTGAAGTATTGAGCTGACACATTTTCTCGCTCCGGCACTCATCAGGACACAATCCAACGTAAAATCTTAACGACTTCAATAAGAATATATTGCAAGAAAAGATGGAATATATACTCTACAAAATACTTAGAACATAAAAAAACTAAAGAACTAATATGCAAAAGATGATGAACAAATATATATACATTACAGATCATAGAAATATACAATCATGGTTTACTTGCAAGTTTTGCAGATTATTCTATTGGAAAAACGAATCTTGAAAACAAATGCTGGTTTAATTCTTAATAAGAAAGCAACAATAATTATGAATATGTTGACCACAATGTGAAAGGAAGTAAAATTTGCAAAGTGAATAATTTGGACAAATACAGTTTACCTACACTAAAGGACCGATTCATGGAATTATTTGCGTGGAAAATCTGGGATTTGCGTGCCATTCTGCGTGTGAAACCCTGTTCATCGATTCATGGAATCGACTGCGCTGCACTTTTTCCTAACTTGCTCGGACTTCACGCAGGCTCGGCACATCTCTGCGAGTGGTGGAGTGCCTTGCACGAGACACCATGAAGAGCGTGGATGAGGCCTGTGCATAGGGCGGAGTAGGGGGTGGAACTCAGAGGAAAATGTGGAAGAACAAGGGGAAAAGTGGGCATTACGAGGGATGGGCCGCAGCAGTCCATAGCATACCCACAAATGTGTACAACAAAGCGTATTTGTGGATTTGACCACGCAACCTCTCAACTGCAAAATACCCACGCAAATCCCTCCATCCCTCTGCCACCAGAAGGCAGGCCTAAGTACACCTGGGCATAGGAATCGCAGCACGGAGGTGGGTTTGAATGTCAGATTTAGGGGTGCGTGTAAGCATTGTAGTGCAGTGCAGAAACGGTTTATGGGGGTTCACACGCAGATTCTCCAAGTTTTACCTGAGTTACGATACATCATACACATGTTGACAGGGTGCATGTAACAGTTACGGAGGACCCCATGCAGGATCCCCGAGATGCAGGGCCACTTGCAGGAGACCGCACGCACTATTTGAAGGGTGCATGCATTTATGCCTGGGGGAGCATGCAAAGGTAGCTGTTCTGGTTGTTTTTCCTTTGCGTGGGGGCGTGTTGGGGGTGTTCCGGCAGCAACTTGCATGTACTTTTACTTTGCACATGAAATTCCATGAATAAGCAGGGCACGCATTTTTTTACTCTGCGCACAGGCTCACGCAGTGTTGTTCTCTGGAAAAAATTGTACTTTTCCATGAATCGAACCCAAAGTATTTTAGGAGTGGCTCCCAAATGTTTCAGTTGTCAGCATTTGCATTGGCCGGAAACGAAATGCCTTCTCTAATGGTAACCGATGAAGAAAGCTGAACTACATATAGAAGATAAACTGATATGTTAAGTTAAGTGAGCGGATAGCTTTTCAAAAGTACCCACATGTTAAAAATGAAATTACCCAAATATCAAGTCAGTCTTCAGAACAAAGAAAGAACAGTTCATTTTAGAGATTGTGTCTATTGGACAAAATGCTACTTTTAATACTTTGTTGTCATGTATAACTCTTTATTATTCGTAGGAAGGGGCCTCATGCGTTGGTGGATCTAAGTTTCTGTGCATTGTTTGCAATTCACAGAGAAAACAATTGTAATTGCAATCTGCCATTTCTGTGAATGGTGAAGTTATTTATATGTATTCATATTGAATCCACCAGCTATTAGAAGGGGAGGATTTTTGGCAGATGGACATAGAAATCCATAGCATCTCCACCTGAATCAAAATCTGATGTGGGCAGGGATGCAATTGGATTTCTATGGTGGAGCTAAACTGGGTGGTGGATTCTCAAATTTGGATCATTCCCTATCCCCTCACTACACTGCGATATGGATCAATGAAAAATATGCAATTAAAGAAATACATGTTTGAAACGTGTATGCATGCTGTTTATGAATTCAGTTAAAAGCTAGGCTCAAATTTATTTTCAAAAACATTGGACCAAGGAAAAAAAGTACTATTCAGATAATGATAACTCTATCATGAAGACTTTTGGTCCGGAGCACGGAAGATTAATGTGCTACCAACGCATCTGAGAACATTTCTGAACTGTTTTTTTTAGATCTCAGTATATGTGTTTTCGATTAAACATCTGGCCCACAAGAGAAGTTTTATATCAGAGGAAAAAGCAGAGCACGGAAATGGTTTGCAGATTATGTCAAACGAAAGACTCAGAAGATGCAATGAAACACTTATTGCTTATCTGTCCGGCTATGAGAGTGGAGAGAGACCTCCTCTTGGGAGAGGCCATGTTGAGATATAACACTAGATCAATATATGACTGGTGGAAGATGAGGGTGGAAAGACAGAAAACTCATATAAGTCTGGCTCTGATTAAATTCCTGCTGGTCATATTCAAGAAATTCGGCGATAAGCCTGCATGAAGAACAACTGGCACATTGACTCTAAAAGCCTGATTTTCCTTGAATAATGCATTTCGAATAAGATATCTATTAATCTGTTTGAATCTTAATTTTATTAGTGGAAATATTTTATATGTTGACATTTGTGTCCAAAGGTTTCCTACATTGTAAACCGTCTTGAGCCAATAAAAAAAAATATGTATTTAAAAATTAACCTATACACTGCGAAAACCCGCCAAATATATCTGCTTCAAGGACCAAGGCATAATCAACAAAGTCAGGTTTATTTCTACAGAGCTGAAGAGAAATGCACATACAAAACTGCAGAAAATCCCCATCTGAATAATGTGTCCCTAAGCATAGGTTTCTCAATGCTTTCATAGGGTTTACAGAATGAGGTTCATACAGTAAACTAGTATGGGGCAGGTAGTTGCAGTTACATTAACAATAAGGAAACAAAAAATCCTTCAAGCTTTAGGGGCAAGACTTAAGAGCACCAAGTAATTCCGGTACAATTCTGCTCGGGCTACCCATGTGGCACAATCTCTGCCTTTGAAGAACCCATAATCTGGTGACTAGCTCCTACATGACCAACTAGTGTTCCAATTTGCAGTTCTTTATATGTGCGAGACACACAAAACTCGGCATGCCTAGATCCTGGACAGAGAGTAATGTCACAGCTGCAAAGCCTTATGAGCCCTCTAGTTCCTGACAACCAATCACAATCAATCATGGCTCTGCTACATCACACCACTAAACAGGGCTGTATTGCTGCTTTGTCAGTGCTTATCAGAGAACATAATATACTGTCAGTTCCGACAGTTCACCTCTTTTGTGCTTTTCACACAATTAACATATATTTTATTTTCTCTTTCATTTCGCTTCTTTACAGTTACGTGTTTCTCTTCCTTCAATACGTCAATACTCAGATGGGTCTTTCTTTTCTGTCCCTACCTATTCATGGTCATCCTATACATGTATTCATGTGTATTGATTTATTGTTGTTGCATATATATGTTTTGCAAAAGAGAGTTTTTTTTGCATCAGTTTAATGTCTGTACTATCCATCATCATAGATAACATCTTCGTATAAACATGCAGGGAATTACTATAGATCTATTATTTGCAGCACCAGCAAAGAAACAAAGCAGCTACAGTGGTGATCATTGCTGTAATGAGTATGGCCCAGATACAATGGTCTGCTGTTTTGAATATCTGTTTGACATGACATATATGCCCTTCAATGTGCAAAGTGTGACTGTTCAAAGTCCTCACATAAATACGTTTCTCTAATTTTCACATGTCGCTTGCAGCAATATAGTTCAGGCCTAGTATCCTGGATGTGTTTTATCAGAGGCAATAACTCCAGAAGGTTATCAAACAAATATGGCTCTATGGATGATCACTCAAAACTAATTAGGCAACTCGGATTCACTTGCATTTAATGTTCTGAAAGTCTGTATACATTGTGTTAACTTGGATCATCCAAACCTCACAATGAATGATGAGGTCTCATCTGCAGCCAGTGCACAAGTCAGTTATTATCCGATATGTTGGAGTTCACACTTCTTTGATGGGCCCAGAAGCAGCTGGAAAACGTCCACAGGTTTCTCTTGTGCAACAGCACACCTGGTGCGCCTGAGGCACTATTCAAAACTTCTGACCAGGACTTGCGAGAAATGCCATTTTGGATCACTCTCAGACGGTAAATAAATCAGTCTTGAATTTCACCAAAACCAATGTCTTACTTAATATTTCTACCTGATAATAAATACAAGATTTGTTAGCACATTTTGTATGATGTAATTAAATCTCCAATCATATGGAATTCTCCCATGGTTCCATTAATGTGAGAGCTGTGTCCTGACTTCCACCACGTTCTCCAGCTAACCCAACCTTTATTTATGGACATGGGCATGATATAAATGCTAAGAAGTTGCTACCAAATGTACCCCATCCAATATACAGCATTTTAGAAACACTGCTTCCTGATTTCAACAGTTAGCATGTCCTTCTGCTGTGTCAGATGTATGTGTCTCATGTAGAACAATTTTGAAAATGGATGCAAATTAAAAGTTCAATATTGGCTAGAAGCATTTCATTGAGCATGATGCTGCTTTGACTGTTGTCCACTTTACAGGGTGTATTACATTAATCAGTGTTTTGTACCATGTCGTTTGGCTTTTCAGAACAAGAGCCCCTTAAAATTCAATTCTTGGGGGGGATATAAAGTATAAGTTGGCTCAGGGTGCGCACAGCTCATAACACTGGGATTATATCTAGACATGCAATTTCCCCATCTAACAAACAATGCACAAGATTCACAAACCTATTTTTCAATAGGTCTGTAAAGTAGGCCCAAAACTCATTACCACATGCACCCTCGGCTGGGAACAATCCAAAAAAAATTCAGTATTACCTGAATAATTGGCTGCTTATAAAGGGGAGAGTGACGTCACACTGCAAAATGTTGGACGATAGACATGTGAATAGTAATTTCTTCATATTTATGACAAGGGGCACTATGTGTCTTCTCCCTGACTGACTTTGACATGTATTCCCCATGTCTGCACATATTAACCATGCTTAAAATGGCATGTGGATTGAGCCGCAGACCAGATATTCTTCATAAATGCACAGTGAATTGTGATCACTTTCATATTTAGTAAAATGCAGGCCGTGAGATTTGCTTCTGCATGTTACAATAATAATGTACAATACAATAAGGTTTTTTCCAAGGTTTTTTCCTGGGTTGTGCGCTAATGGCCATGCAAATACTAAAACTGCATTCTGTAATTTTGAACAGGATTCTGTAGTCCCTCTGACACATTTATTGTAAAAGTGCCTAGTTCTGAATGCCGAAAACCATCATTCCGTAATATTTACAGAACAAAGGTGCTGTCAACTGAACACTTTTGTGGGAAAAATGCCTATTCTCAAATGACGATTGTGTCCTTGATATTGTTGTTTGGAACAATTTTCAGAGCTGGGCAATTTTTTCTGATTGAAGGCGTGAATAGGGACAGACCAACAAAATATATAAATAGAGCAATCTCAGCCCCTACTCACAGCTATTCGCTGCAGCGGAGCAGGAAGATCAGGAGGCAGATGGCTGGAAGAAGAAGAAGGAGAAGAGCAGTTATGCTTTCCAAGTGGAAGGGGTCCACTCCCTTCTAATTCTTTTACTGGATTTATGAAGCCCCACTCTGGATTCTGGCTATTTTGAAGCTTTTTTGAGCAGGACTTGAATTATTTTTGAGCTGCTTGGGGGAAGTTCTTTGCTTTTTCGGACGGCATTTGGCGAGTCAGTGGTACTTTCACCTTCCTAGGACCAGAGAGGGACGAGGCAGATTACCTTCAGGTGTGCTGCTCCAAGTGCTGCTAATTAGCCTGCTTCAGCAAAGCGCAGGGCAGTATTTAAGCAGCTTCCTATACGAACATAGGTCTCTTGAATTGAGTTTGCTCCCAGCCCTTTTTGCCTTGAGCCACGATATTCTGCTATTTCCTGTTGCTGTCAGATCCTACTCCTGTTCCAGTGCCCGGTGCTCCCTGCCTGGCAGCCCTGCCACTCCCCTCTGCCTTCTGCCCTGCTCCACTGGGCTAACTGCCTGCAGCCTGCTACTCTCCTCTGCCTTCTGCCCTGCTCCTCTGGGCTAACTGCCTTGCAGCCTGCTACTCTCCTCTGCCTTCTGCCCTGCTCTTCTGAGCTTCCTGCATTGCAGCCCTGCTCCTCTATTGCAGTCATGGTTCCCTGTCTGCAGCCCCTTGCTCTCTACCTCCTATTATCTGGCTCCCTGCCTGCTGTTCCTTCTTCCTTTCCTTCAGTCTGTGTTTCATGGCTTTAGCTTCCAAGTTCCAGTCATTGGTTTCCTTGTATCCGTCTTCTGTCCAGCCCTCGTTATCCCACTTCAGAGCTAGTTTCCTTGTTTATCTGTCTTCTGTCCAGCCCTTGTTATCCCACTTTAGAGCTATAGATTCCCTGTAATCTGTCTTCTATTCTTCCCTTGTTTTCCCAATTCAGAGCTACAGCTTTCCTGTTATCTGTCTTCAGTCCTGACCTGGTTATTAGAGTCCAGATTTACAGTTCCTGATTACCAGTCTGCAGTTCCAGTCTCCTGTTTTATTGCAAATAGATTCTTTTATACTTGCTTTTCCCCTTCTAAACCTTGCTTACTTGACTGCCTAGTTGGCCCTAGTTATTTATGTTACGGTTCTTGTCGTCACTTGTGCTTCTGTTATTCCTTTGTTCAGAGCTTGCCTACTGGGCTTCCATGGGAGTTATCTCCATGACAAAAACTGCAAGTGCACAGTTGCCTTTGGTCCCTCTTTTCTCCACTAGTTTACTAATATTCCCTATTCCTGCAGAAAATGTATTAGACACAGCACAGAAACACACACACCTTTATTTAACTGCACACACACACACACACACACACACATACACATACACACACACACGTCATTCCAAGACATCAACTGTGCACACACCTAAACACATAAACCTACCTCAGCACCACACTGCTTACACTACTACAGCTTTGCATGCACACAGTTGTAACCAAAGTACTCCACACACACAAACACTCACCGCCAGCTGCAGTACACATATGCATCACCCCTGAATTGCACTAGACAAACAAACACACACACTCCCAGACTTCAGTGAACTGTACATAACACACACACATAGACACACAGAACGTTCATTGTTCCAGTGTTTATGCACACATACACACACCATTTGCATCTCCACACTGACCTGACACATACACACACACACACACACTTAACCAAATGAACACACCAACCTGAGCATTACATCACACATGTGGATCCACCCCCTGTCTTGCAATGCACACACAAACACCACCTCAGATGGCACTGCCTAAACACACACACACACACACACACACATACTCCACGCAAAGTACTGCAAACAAATTACATTTAACTCTCCAAACCATAAAACACATGCACACACACACACACTTGCTACACCTAGATATAAACCACCCTTTTAGTATGGTATATCCAGCTACTGTAACCTGTAACCTCCCCTTCCCGGGACTTCTATTAAGCCCAATCACTTTATCCACCATTGTTTACATGCTGTGTTTACACTATACACAGTACAGAAAAAAAACCAAAAATGCACACACCCTACCCCAGCGCTCCACTGCACTGATTCTCTCTCTCTCTCTCTCTCTCTCTCTCTCTCTCTCTCTCTCTCTCTCTCTCTCTCTCTCTCTTCTCTCTCTCTCTCTCTCTCTCTTTGAATTTGTCTCTCTTTCTCTCTCGTTCTCTCTCTCTTCTCTCTCTCTCTTGCTCACTCTCTCTCTATGCCTCCCTCTCACACACTAAAACCACACCACTTTGAATGCTCCACTGTGTGCACACATGCACACAAACACTGCATAACCCTGTACACCACTACACCCCTAGACTCACGCACACATGCACAACTGCCACTCATTACACACAATCAACACACCCTGCCTTACATTGCGCACGCGTGCGCGCACACACACACACGTGCGCGCACACACACACACACATACACTCATCATGGAAACCTTTACTGCTGTGATGACTGGGAATATTGGAATTTGGGCATGCTATGCTTGATGGACATGC
This sequence comes from Ambystoma mexicanum, assembly GCF_040938575.1. Classification (NCBI taxonomy): domain Eukaryota; kingdom Metazoa; phylum Chordata; class Amphibia; order Caudata; family Ambystomatidae; genus Ambystoma; species Ambystoma mexicanum. Next base: position 807,602,527 of record NC_090939.1, on the reverse strand, counting down.
TTGTATCTTCCTTTACCGTGATAGGAGCTACCTGATATCTGTGTACAGTGCACTCTGCTACTGCTATGGTAAATGGGCATGATAGAGTCTGGTCTTTATGTTTTAAGTGGGCATAACTTATTGGACCACCTTATTGCATTTTCATCTGATACTGCAGTGAATGATCAGACGCCATCACTCCACACGAGTCCCGGACCCCTTCAAGATGGCCGCCCATGATTTCATTGCTGCATTCACATCCCTACCTCCCTCTCCAGGCATTACTGCACTGCCATTGGACATCCCTGCCTACTTCTAGGCAAATTTGTCACCTGGAGGAGAGAGCCGGCCCTTCCCTGGTTTATAGTCATAAAGTCGAATGTCATAATGTCGAAAATCAAAATGTCTAAAAAATAAATGTCGAATTTTTTTTTTTGGTTGCTTTTTGTTCGAAATAGGGGGGTTCCCCCCAAGCCTCCTTTTTGTAATTTTTTTTTGTTTTACCCCTTTTTTTACCCCTGGAACACCAAAAAAACATATTAATAAAAAAAAATATTCGACATTTTTTTTTTTAGACATTTTTGCATTTTCAACATTATGACTGCACACCCCTTTCCCTGTAAAGGCCCGGATGGTAAGGCCAACAACTGTCCTGAGACTGTCCAGAGCAGCACAGCGACCAGGGCCCGCCATCCTGCCCGATTATCTACCGAGGTAATCTGACTCTTGACTCTAAAATACCGTCAATATTTTATCCACTGTTCCAGTCGGAGCTTCAGGATAACCCACATCCGCATTGTGTCTACCGCATAGTCTACCTGCATTATCTTTTATCTACTGAATTAACTCATTAACTCATTTTTGTATTCACGTACGCGTGTAACCCAATGCTGCTACTCTAGCCACGTTACGTGGGCATCTGCATACGTATTCCGTTGTCTGCCCAAAGCCTCTGGTACCTGCCCATGTACCTTGTAGCCTGCCTCCGTGCCCACATCACGTCTCTTTCACATGTTACTAAGCAAAGATTTGACCGCTCCATATTACTAGACTTGACCCTCAATCTATACAAGCCCCTCTGTCTCCATGCTCCCCAAGATTCTTACGCTCTTAGTACTTACCCTCGCTGAAACGTGTTACTCACCTATTATCTACTATATCTTATGCTTGTACCTATTGTTCATGTGGATTAGCTGTCTGTCTATTATCTTGCCCGTAACTTGTTATTCTCCTTGCCTACACACGTTTCAATAACACCTCACATCATTGCTGCCTATACTGCTTGTTACCTTTAGTAGCATAAACTCTTCACTCTACCTGTTTCGCTTATAGAACACTACTCACACTATGGTCTTCCACTAGAGTGCATGCTGATACCTCATATCTCATTGGTCGCTGACCATACTGACCTTAATCCTCATCTACACTGGCCTGACCATACCAGTCAAGCCTCACACCCACATGAACCCCAACACTACTGTGCCAGGCCCTGCTACGCACCCTTGCTCCTCACCTCTATCCCCCAGCCAAACAATACCCTCTACACCACAGGGCTCCTGTGCTCAGAGCATCCCCATCTCAACCTCACCTATCTTAACTGCTGCCAATCCATACCTTAATGCCCCAGCCCTTTGGCTACAACACCTCACTGCCAAACCAACACCCAATCAACCATGTGCCCTAGACTAGGCTCCAGATTTGTGCGCTCAGCTCGTCAACCACCACACGCTACGCCACAGATATGCATTCACACACCTACTACCCCTCACTTTAAAACACACTCAACAAATTTACATCCAACTTCACCCACGCCCCCAACCAATTCCAACAACATCATAGCCCACGCCAATCCTAAAGACCACAACAGCAAGGGGGCTCTTATCAAGGCAAGGGCCCTCACCGTCCATGTGCTTGCTATTTCTGATCTTATACTAGCCAGTGACCTTGACTTCCTTGCTATTACGGAGACTTGGTTGCATGCTGCCTCAGAACCCTTCCTCTCTATCACTATACCCAATGACTATACCATTATTAGATGTGACCGCAACACCAACAAATCCAAAGGCGGTGGCAATGCCTTCATCCATAAAAAATCTCTTGGCTTAAGAATCATACCTGCTGCACAGCTCCCTTCAGCTAAACTATTATTGGTTAAACTCCCCATCTCCCACAACCAAACCGCCACCCTGCATCTGATCTATAGGCCACCTGGACCTATCACCCCCTTTTCTGATGACATCTCATCATTACTGACAGACAAAACTAAGACGAACTCACAAATAATACTTCTAGGCGACCTCAACCTGGGTCTCAATGATGTTAATGACCAACTAGCCCTAGACCGTGCTTGTTCTCTCACTTACTTAGGCTTCACCCACCGTATCCTTGACCCCACCCATGCCAAGGGTAGAACCCTCGACTGGCTGGTCGCCTCCCTGTGTGCCTCTACATGAGGAGCAAGTGCTTGATGCAGAGATACCATTTCTGCCCGGCATGCCCTGTCTGAGGCCGCCATGCCCAGCCTGAGTGAGCGGGCCGTGGACTGTGCTGCCCACTGCTGGAGATCCACTTGCCTAGCAGGGGGTTGCACGGATTGGGCCACACGTTCCATGCTCTCAGCAATCTTATCAATTGCTGCCCCCTGTTGTTCTGAATTGGCACACATGTATTGCTCCAACTCAGTATACCCCGGTGGTGCACGGCCCCCGCATTGCCGGGCATGACACCTGCGGGCCCAAGGAGCCATGGTCCTCTCTGGGTTGGCACCACTGTGGCTGCAAGACTTCATCCCTCTGTTGACGTGATGCCCCAGGCACATCATCAACTTGTGTGGAGTGTGACCGTGCGTCCCGATCCACCACAGGCAGAGGTTCCAACACCGTCTGGCCCCTCAGTGCAGGTGTCGCGGACAGAAGATGGTCCACATCAGAATCACTCACTGTCGACGAATGGACATGACGCGCATCCAACTCAACCTTGTTGCCAGAGTGATCATCCAAGCTAGACTCATTGCCAGCCCTGGACACGATGGTCTGGAGCACAAGTGGGTTCCCGTGGCCTACCACCCGATGAACCCCACTTGTGCCGGGTTGCTGATGTGATAGCAACCCTGTGTTAGGATTGGCATCACCATCCTCTGGCTCCATTGCATCATCATCTGTAATGTGGAAGAAAAAAAACATGAGTACACATGTCAGAAGCACATAACCCACACACACATAGACATCACATCGACATCCAACACATGAAGCAGACATGTCACACACAAATTAAATTCTGGCATGATCCACTGGCATTGATATGCAAACACATCACAAAAGCAGAAATGGATGTGTGTAAATTGCAAAGCCTACACATGTACAGATGTAGTATATCACCTCCATCATACACCACCACGTGTCACAGACAGAAATGACAGATGGCAAAAAAGAGATGGCACATACCATAAGCATGTCTGAACTGCAAAATGGCCACAGCTGCAAGTGATTCCAAACACACCATGACACACGTAATATGCATGTACATACGCATCACTAAACCATCATCACTAATATAGCTTCATCCATCTGCAGCTAGGCCCGTACTGGGCGTCATGGGCCATGTAGACATAGTGAAGCGAGGACCTGCAACCAGGCATGAGGGACCATAACGCCCAGTATGGCATGAGCTGCCGGCCATGAAGCCTCCAGAACTCCCCTCAGGGCCTGATTGAGCACATTGTGCATTGATTGTGCCCTAAAACATTTTTCACTGTGTCAAAACATCACGGCAAGGCCCCACCAGATTAGCTAAGTGGGCCTGGGCGTACACATAATGCACCACAGTGCACCTTCAGGATTGTGCCAGTTGAACATAATGGGTGGAATGCTGAAATCACAGCAGCATTAACGTTAATCAACTACATTTTAGTCATTCAACAAAAAAGCTGCAGAGAATGCATGTGTAAATGAACACCTTCACACACACATAAGTGAGTAGCTGCAATGTTGCACTACACAACGTTGAATCTGCTGGCATATGTACATGTGAAAGTGTTCAAGAACGCCCGTGTTCATATACACCCATATGGTGATTATGAACAGCAACCTATACAGCAAATCAAGCAGCTACAACGCTGCTTGCTTCGATGTATGTGAAAGTATACACATACTCACGTGAAGGCAGCTCCACAGTCATTACAACCCGGTTGCCAGGCAATAATCAATCTGCGGCCTATACCAGTTGGTATAGGCCGCAGATTGACCAAGCAACTTTGCTAAACACCCACTAGGGTGTTCCAATACTGAGTACACATGTCACAGGATGCACCTGTGCCCGTGCCTTTCATGACAGTAAAGGGATGACAATCTGACCATACATGCCAGGTCACTTTGACATTGCCGCAGTGAGTAGGCATGTAGAACGGTGTAACATGGCTCAGAAGTGGGGTGGTGCAGTGCAGACGTGTGTACGTTAACAACTATCTACATCAACAAGTACATTATGATCTCAATCAATAAACATGAAGGCAATGTAAGGGCAAGTTCAGACATCACGTGCAATGTGTTGCCTGGCTACAGGCAATCCCCCCACCCCTTTGTGAAAATGCAGGGAGGCATTGCATGGCAGTGAAAGGTTGACCAGAGAACTGTGTATTGGCAGACAGTGTTGACCTGTGTCAATTGCATCATCTGAGTCAACTGACAACACAGCAGATGAGCATGGGACAGTAAGCAGGACACATGATTAACCCTCAGTAGTACACCGATTTGTGCAGAAGCCACTACACCAGTTGAACAGAGTCAGGGGGCCTGAAACAGGGGGAGGCCAGACTATGACACCCTAAACATGTGTGTGATGCAGGACTGAGCCAGAGTGGGCATGGAATTGATGATCAAATGCCATTAAATGTATGTCATCCTGGACACGTACTACAATGATCATCCTGCCAAGGACACATAGGGGCATGCATGGAATGCACATGGAGCATGAATGGCACTCATGTCCCTGCGGAGCATCTGCCATCTGCACAGTCCGAGTGAGACACCCTGCATCAAGGACAAAGGATGTTCCCCACAGTATGTGTCTGGCAGGTTGGCAGGGGGAAGTGTGCATGTACATAGGAGCATTGAACAGGCCATTGCAGTAGTCCAACATGATACCCACCAATGCCATGGTGAAATTGGGGTGCAGGGGGGTGGAGGGGCAAGCGAGCATGCCTACGTGGAGTACCCGCATGCAGGAAGAACACACATGCACGTCAGTCATTCAATGACATAGTCCAAGTGCTGAGTGGAAAGACACCCCAGGCTACATGCAGAAGGGCCACTGAGCTGGAAAATGGACCGGAGGGGCAGCAGGTGACTAGCATGTGAGTAGGGTGCAAGTGTGGTGATGAGGACAGTCCCCGTCTGCTCTACAATTCCAGCATGCTACACAGCAGGCACGCATCAGTGCAGCATTGCATGATTCGCACATGAGAACCATGTACACATAGCGTGTAGTGGCAGTCAAGCACAACACATCAAACAAGCAAACCACACATGGGCTGTACAAACACGCAACAACACTCACTGGACGGGGCATCAAAATCCAGCATCTCTCCCACTCCTTCGTACAATTCTGCCAGTATGAACTCTGCAGCGATCAACTCGTGCGAAGTGAGATCTTCCACCTCAGGTGGTGGCCCACTGCCAGTCACCCAAGTCATGGCATAATTGGAGGCACGTTTTAGCTCAGCACAGCGTCGGAGGTCATCCCAATGCTTTTTGCACTCCTGAGCTGTGCACACCTCATGTCCGAATGCACTGACACGCTCCGCAACATTCATCCAGTGGTACACGCTGGGCAGCCGTAGTGTGACAATTTGGGCCCACTAGCATATCACGGTTGTATCCCGACATGTAGTCCACAAGGAAGTCCAGTTCCTGCTTGCAGAAAGGCTTCCTCCTCTTGATGTGCCAGAGGCCTGAGCCATGTCTGGGGTCCCAGACTCTTGTACAGGTGCAACCTTCCTCCTCTTGGGCAGTGATCCGGACCCTGACTGGCAAATACCGCCCTGATCAGTAGGGGGAGTGGCACTGGTGGATTGAACTGAGGGAGTGGCAGGTGGAACTAGGACGGAAGCCCTGACTTGCGTCAGTGGCTGCTGGGTGCCCTTGACTGGAAACTGCGCAGCAACATCTGCTGTGCCATGGTCATTGACCAAGACTGCCCTGGATGGCAGACTCACAGCCGAGGTGGTGTCAGCTGCATCTGCCCATGCAGTTGCCAACACGTGGTTGCTCGGGGCATCAGATGACAATACTGCCTCATATGTGCCTCGGTCAAGCCAGCCCTGCGTGCACTTGCCACGTGCCTCCTGAACACCTAGAAATCATCCTGGGACTCTTCAGGTGCCAACGCAGCATGCGCTGGCAGACCCTGAGCCTTGGTGGTGGTGGCCACAGCTGCACCTGCAGCTTCCACTACCATTGGGCCCGTGGCAGTCGATGAAATGGACTGCCGGGTCACATGGGTGCCAGTGCCAGATGCAAGAGCTGCATCTCTCGGAACCACGGGGGGTGGTGGCATGACTGCACCAACACGTGGCAGAGCTACCTGCCAAAGTGGCGCACCCCTGCCTCTTCCCCCTCTGCAGCCATCCTGAACACCCTGGAGTCCCCCTACTCCCTGATCACCCTGGCCATGTCCCTGATCATGCCCGCCACGTGGAGGATGCCCAGCTGAGGCGCCCCTCACCTTTCGTGGCCTCCCAACCATGGCACAGATGTAGTAGTGCCAATGGGAGGTGTACACGACAACTGTCCTGGGCAACTGGGGTGAAGGGGGTGGGGTACTAGATGTTAACAGCACCCCTGTGTGCCTGCAAGGCTGTATGTGACCCCGGTGATACAGTCACGGGTCACGCAACGCTCAGGCACCCCAAAACCACAGTAAAACCGTGCACGAAACCCCCGGTAGCCCATGTGTGTACACCTCCCGCAGTACACAGTGACACCCGGGGACACGAAAAACACGTACACGTGGGACACGCAGGTTACTATGACCTCGAAAACGGGTATGTGATACTCAGGGGGACCTGCAGTGGGAAAAATAGCATGCGCAACTCACTGTCTGACTAGCATGGTATTGAAAAACACGCATAGCCAATACCTCCGCCAAAAGAAGAGATACGTCCGTGATCCGCTGTGAAGTAGTGATGGCGCCTGAAACAACCACAAGTAGCAACACATGCGTCGGTCTCCACGAAAAGCACATACAACAAACTGCTGGCCCGCTCACCTTTAACCTGTGCTGAGGGTAACTCCCGCGCGCGTCACGTCACTTACGCCTTAGGCCCTTTCCTCGAATTACACGCTATAACACGTGGACGTGCTGTTTTTTCACAAGCTGAATCAGCATGCACCCGTGCCGAGGGAAACACCTGCATGTGTTACATCACATACGCACTTACACGCTAAGGGCCTTTCCTCGGATTACACGCTGACGTGCTGTTTTTTCATTGCAAAATCACTCCTTATCAAGATGGCCATGCAACAACACTCGGAAGACCACGCTCCTTTCCAGAAGGCCATTTTCCTGCCCCATAGAGCCCCGATCTGACTCCCACCAGCCATATGCTGCTGCCTGCCTGCCTGCCTGCTGGCCACATTCTCTGCTCTTTGGTGCCTGCACATCAGCCATCTGCAGGGGTCCAGTTGCTGTGACCACCCCTGCTGGAACAGAAGACTCCCAACTGCAGTTCCATCGCTCCACAGCCCAGCACCAGGACCCAGTTGCCCACCCACACCTACCTCGGGGGTTGCCATGTCGGGGGAAAAACCATCTGAGACCACTGGCAACCCCCAGCCAGAGAGGCAGAGGGCTGCCAGCTTCACAGCAGGAGCGGTTGTCATCCTGGTGGAGCAAGTCCTGGTGCATTATGATGCCCTCTTCAGAACAACACACGCTGACAAGGATGGACGGAGGAGGATCTGGAAGGACATTGTGGTTGCCATCATTGCGGAGGGGGTGGCAAACCGCGACCTACCACACGTCCATAAGCACTGGGAGGACTTCAAGTCCAGGACCCTCATGAAGGCCCGGCACCTCTTGGATGCAGTGGATGCAGTGGGGTGCCGGTTCCGCCTTACCAACGACCAGATGAGGGTCCTGGAACGCATACGCCCAGCGCTTCACCGCCAGGTCCTCGAGAGGCAGACCCATCCAGAGTCGAGCGGTAAGTGTCCATGTGTACTGATTGGACGCAGTGCATGTTGAGGTGTGCCAGGAGTGTGCAGCTTAGACATAGGTCTGGAAAGGCCCATGTATGGATGTGTATGTGCAGGGACATGAGCCTGCTGCATGTGAGTCCAGTCATGTGTGATGCACATCAATGGTGTATGTGTTACAAAGCATGATGCACAAATACATTTGGAGACGCACACGTTACCATTTCTGTGTATGGACTTGGTTGGGGTGTGACACATGGATGCTGGTTCCACCTTCATGTACGTGCACAGTGTACATGTGCGTGTGTTTGACATGTGTGCAACTGTGATATGCTATGGATGCATGTTACACAGACATAGGGAGCCGATTGGCATATGTGACATAGTTGTTGGTGATTGCACTGTGACAGGTGGTGGAGATGTACAGATGCATGCCTGTCTGGTGGCATTTGTGCATGTGTTTGGCACTCCTAATGTTTCTTGTGATGTCAGGCTGACCTTTGAAGGTTCATGCTGTTGTGTCTGTATGGATGCTGCTGCCTGCTGCACCATTCCTGTTAATTTGTGCATGTTTGTGGGTTCAAATGATATGTGTGTTGGGGAGTGTGATGCCATCTGTGAAGGTTGACACTGCCACTCATGTGCAACTGTCATGTGTGTATACAACCATTGTACGGTGCTCTGATGCCTGTGTTCTGGCTCTCCCTGTCTGCAGCGTCGACTGATGAAGAGGGCGGAGACGGTGCTGTGGAGCACAGTGGCAGGGTTGCCACCGCCAGCCATAGACACAAGGCCCAGCTCCCCTCCCGGGTAGTCATCTCTTCGGGGAGTGAGGAATCTTGTGCTGCATCCATGGCCGCAGCTGTAGTAGGGGCAGCTGAGCCCCCAAAGGGGCCTATGGAGGAAGATGGCACGGAGTCATCCAGGTTGGTGGGGGGCTTGGTTGAGGAGGAGGCCGCGGAAGGCCCACGCACGGGGCCTGGAGGGGGGATTCCACTGGTGCTAGTGGTGCAGTCCAGGGGCAGGGACAGGAGGCAGCACAGGCTGCTGTGGAGGTGCCTGTGTGTAATCCTGTCCCTGATCCTGTGACTGCATCATCCAGCACCAGCAGGGATGCCTCCGTCCAGACCCGTTTTCAGGGAGGGGATGCACAGCATACAACAACTAGCCTTCTTCTCCCTGCAGACGTTGCAATTTGTGACCGTATTGAGCCTGTCCTAGCTGGGATGGTTTTGCGCCAACGGGTTATTCGGGATGACGTGTAGGGTTCTGATCTGGACAATGCACGTCATTTCGATTACCTCTTTGGCCACGTCTTCCTACTAGGACAGGTCTTCGGCACTGGGTTCATCTGTGTGCTGGAACTTCTTGCGACCCCCTCCTCAACTGAGCCCCCTATATGCCAGTCATCCTCCGTGCCATCTTCCAGCCCAAGTATCACCAGGGCCCCCTGTGGAACTGCACCTGAGCCGGCGGCCAGGCTGGTGGAGGACACATCCCTGCCACAGTCGGGAGTCGGAGGTCCAGCAGGGGTGGCCACCCCCACCAACTGGACCCCAGCAAGAGGAGGACGTGCAGGCATCAACAGGCAGGGCACGTGCACAGCAGGAGCAGGCTCAGGGTGGGAGCGATCATGGCTCGGGGCCATCAACATCACAGGGGCAGGCATCGGCCTTCGGGCAGGGGGACCTAGGATTGGGAGTGTCTTCCGTGTGGCAGGGATTGGGCCGGCAGATAGATGTGGAGCAGCAGCGGGCAGAGAGGGCACGGCTCACAATGGTCAGGGCAGAGAACTCCATGCGCCAGGCGTTGAGGCATGCTGCGGGCCTCGAGGCAACTCGCAGGGAGTTGGTTGAGGCCATGGCTGCATCACTGCGAGACCTCGAGGCCAGGGAAGAGGCCCGCCACAGGGACATTGAAGTGGAGTTCGATGATTCCCTGGCCCGGGACATCAATGAGTGAGCCGTGGGACTAGGCCGCCGCCTTTGTAAATAGTTATGTAGGTGTAGGTTTCCTTTTTGTTTTCTTTTTTTCTTTGGGGCGCATGGACTATTCCCCGCCTTTTTGTATATAGTTATTTATTAGGTAGGATTTTAGTTAGGTTTCCTTTGGATTGTTGGGCTCATGGACACTTGGATGTTCATTTGTATATAGTTCTGGACCTGGATTGACTGAATTTTTTTTTTGACCCATGGTCGAATACTTTGCTTTTTTTTTATTTGCATTTTGTTTAATGGACGGACCTATTGGAGCCATTTTACCTGGATTTTTTTGGTTACAGCATTCATTTTTTTTAATCATTTTGGGAGTTCCGGACTTTGATTTTCTTATTTTCTTATTGTGTGCTTTTGTTTTATTCATTTAGTTTATGTTTTAATACATTATTATTATCTACTTTACTTCTCTCATTCATTTTGTGCATGTCACAATTTGAGTTTTCTCAGTCATGTGTCGCCATTTTGTTGTTCTGAGGGACATGTATTCATGGGCAAGCTGGTTATTTGTTTACATCATGACATGGGGAATTCTATGTGTAGTGGATGGAATGCTTGGTTGGTTGTTTGGACTGGGTGGCGTGGGGTGGGATTTGGATGGCCATAAGGGCCATGGCTCTGGATTGTATAGACATGTTGGGTGGGGGGGCATGAGTCGGGGCCTGCTGGCAGGTGCCCGTCAATGGGGGGTCAGTGAGGGGGCATGAGTTGGGGCCTGCTGGCAAGTGCCCGTCAATGGGTCATGGGGACGGTGGATGGTCTGCTTGCTGTATACTGGGTGTGTGCAGGAGTTTTACACGCGATTTCACTGACACGAGCGGGGTACGTGTATTCCAAGGGGTGCGCTGGGAGTTTTACATGTGATTTCGCTGGTGCGATCGGGGTACGCGTATTCCGAGGGGTGCGTGGGGAGTTTTACACGCCATTTTGCTGGCGCGAGTGGGGTACGCATATTCTGAAGGGTGCGCGGGGAGTTTCACATGTGATTTCGCAGGCGCGAGCGGGGTACGCATATTCTGGGGGTGCGCGGGCAGCCCATCACCCCCTTAAGGTGCAGGATCGCAGATATTGAAGGATGTCATAATTGGAGGCAAAGGGTAATTTGTGTCCAATTGTGAGATCCTTGCAAGCCAACTAGAAATCTGCTGGAAAAAGCTAGTCCACCAAACTGCAATTTGTGTGACTCCCTGCATTCAACATATCTGCTATCCTGCACCTTAGTCACAATAGTGACCTGGTCAGTCCGAATGTCTTCCTAAACCAGTTCGAGGTGAGACTGTTCCATTTTTACAATTGAATATTGCATACACAGGATGATTGGCCAATACATTTGCTGCCACGTCCTAGAAGCAGATTAGCTTTGCAAACTAATCGCGAAGACAGTCCTGAAGAAGGTGGCATTAACCCCTCAGACCACCAAAATCGGTTCATACACTGTGGAAACAGCAGAAAGGTCCCTACCGCACAACACATCATAGCCACAGGGAGACTAAGAAACCTTAATATCCCCCCCCCCCGGCTTAGTCTTCATAATATGATGGTTTTAGTCTTTAAGTCATAGTTAACTTTTTAATTAGGGTTCATTCGCCCTCAGTAGGGGCCAATAAAGTGATTTTTTACCTTAATACTGTTCGGGAATTAGCTTTTCCCTGTATTTTAACTTTTCTAAGAAGCAAGGTCTTTGATTTACGCTGATTACTCTGAACGAGTATTTATCAACAGTGCAGTGCCTGGGCCGTCCGTCAATCAAGCATCAACGAATGAAAGAGAAAAAAAGAGTTGAAATACTAGTAAACTGTTCTCCTCTTATTCCATCCACTATCAGACTGACCAGGGATTGGGACCAAGACAGGTAGGGACAGATAGAAGCTTCTCTGTCCTTTTATTTATGTCTTGTTGTTTTTCTGCTTGGTGACAAGTCCAGGCAATTAGTCCAAATGTGTAGACAATTTACAAAGTCAATAGTGTGTTCACTCACAAGCATTATATATGCCCGTTTGAGTAAATTATGTTTTTGGGGTTTGCTTGTCCCACCACCCCCTGTTTTCGTATTACTATATAGTGATTGGGCATAACCCTTACTAATCTTTGCTAAGCAGACCACACCCTTGTGTATCTTTCTCCTCTCCACCATGTCCAAAAATAACATCACTCCCAGAATGATCCACAGCAGCACTGTCACCATCTCTGGAGCCTATCACACCTACATCTTCCTTCTCACACAAGGTGCCGGCCTATGTCTTGATGGGATATGCCGACTCTACTATTACTTTTCTCTCCACATCTATTGCCGGCTTCTCATGTGAGGTGAAATGCTATCAAAGAGATCCATCTCTAGAATCTCACAAAAACCACAACATTAGCTTGTGAACGTGCATAGCTTTTTCCACTTTTATTGTTTTAGGGGTAGAAGCACTAAAGCAAAAGGTTATACAAACTCTTATCATTCACTTTATTTAATTTATTTACCACCTTACGAATTCTAGTGCTCTGATGAGCCAGCAGTGTGTTCTTCCTGTAAGTAAACGCCTCAGAGCCACGTTATATATTTCCGACTACTTACATTGGGTAGGGGGGGAGGCAGAAAAATCAATCCAAGAATATGAAGAAACTCATACTAAGGGCCCAGTTCATGGAATTGTTTGCATGGTTTAAAGTGACTTTGCACTGCTGACGCAAACCTTGATTCATAGAATTGTGCAAAGTGGATTTTTGCAATGCAAGTCAGTGCAAAGTCAGTACAAAGTCAATTTTGCAGTACACGTGTATTTTTGCAGTGCAAAGTCAGCGCAAAGTCATTTTTGCAGTACAGGTGTATTTTTGCAGTGCAAAGTCAGTGCAAAGTCATTTTTTTTGTAGTAAAACATGTCTTTGTGACTTTGCACTGCCAAAAATACACTTTGCACAGTTCCACGAATCAGGGTTTGCGTCGGCAGTGCAAAGTAACTTTTCAACATTGCAGAAGTCAGTTTTAACCGTGCAAATAATTCCATGAATCAAGCCCTATAAGACATAGTCAACACTTCATTCAGAGCATGATAATCACTAAGAAGAACCATACAATGATGCACTTCACTTTCTAAGAAAAGATGACAGCTGCTACCAGCAACCGCCAAGAAGAACACAGTTGGAGATGTAGTGTTTGAAGCCTGTAGAACATTATCTCTTCGTCTGCAAAACATGCATGAAACACTCAAGACTCTAATGAAACAATGTGGTCCTGAAGAAGGCGACACTCGACAATATCATAGTTGAAACTAGTGTTACGGCTCAGTGAAGATGCAGCCACATTTAAATATTACAGGGCACACCGACTAACTAGTTGACTGCTTCTTTTCTTTCTCTCTTATTTATTATTATCTCTTGCACTTATGTATTTATTAATTTGATTATTTCATGTAAATTTGTGATATTGGGTACTAATTCACTTAATGTCACTAAGGGACTTTAACTGATTACGTCATAATGAACTTTATTTTCACACTTAAACCTTAGAATATGGTTAAGCTTATTATTAAAGTTGTTACATGTGTATGTGGAGAGTCGTTTTCGATTTCTTTCTGAAGTTAAACTATTTTTCGGAAATCACACTGCTGAGTAAGGATGCCAGTTATTAGTGCTTATTAATTTGAGCTATAAATAAATACAACTCTTTTTTCATAACTAAACAACCAATTCATCTCTCTAGACACTCCCCATATTTCTTCTTTTGCATATGTTGCACTTTACGGATGAGAAATACTGAGCATATTGACAATGTTGACCATTTATTTAGTGCACTCTACCTGCTGAATTGCATTTTAGATTGGCCATGGCAAGCAAAATGTATTTTAAATGCAAATCGTATGGTGTTGTATTGTTTTTAACATGCTTGCCCTTATTTTTTTCTTTCTCAGCTTTTGAAGAGGTTATAAAGCCTGGCATTATGGGGGATTCGAGTGTACAGGTCATAGAAATAGGTAAGCAACGCTGCGAAAGGTTTTATGTAATGGCGGTATATTATTCTACCTAAACCCGATGTGAAATAAATCAGAATGATGCCTGGATAATAACATAATTCCCAATCTACACTCATTGATCAGTCATTATTACGACAAATGCTCTAAGGGCCTCATTACGACCCTGGCGTTAAGGGGTTAACGGCGCTGTAAAAGGTGGCGGCGCCGTTACCCCCTTAACGCCTGATTACGAGGTCCCTTTGCGGGTTGGCGATTTTAACGCCTGCTTTTTGCAGGCGTTAAAATCCAACCCGCAAAGGGACCTTGGTGCTAAGTACGGCGCCGCAATTTGCGGCACCGTACTTAGCGCCTTCCCCATTCCCATTGAGCCCTATGGGGCAAAAATGGGAATGGGGAAGGGCCCATGGTGAATGGGGAATTACCGCCCCGCCAACCTTGGAATGGGGCGGTAATTCCGCCATTCACCATGGCGGACCCCGGCATGGACCATGGTGCTAATAGCACATGGTTTAGCGCCGGGGTCGTAATGAGGCCCAAAGTCTGTTCTTCGGAATAGGAGAGGGCACCCACTAATGCAGTCAGGGGGCTTGATTACAAGGTTAGCAGCAGTGGTAAAGCATAGATAATACTTGATGTTTTCTCATTCTGCCAAATCACGTTTCAGTAGCACAACCCTTATATATTTTTTTTTGTTGCTTCCTTCACACAAAAGCATTACCCACATGTCCGAATGGACACCTAACGGTGTAAACCTTAGGAAGAACAGAAGGGTCTGCATTACTCAAAGTCATGCTAACCCCTCACATTACCACATGCTTAGTGTATCTGGTAACAGTCATTTAGTCTGGAGATATTACGAGAGGTGATGACGACAAACTCATAAAATAGACCGTTAGTGGTATCTGTGGTCAAGAGCTGGCACAGGTGAAGTGTAACACAGCAACATTTAGAAATAGAAAAAGGACAACATAGAGATTTTCTCAAAACATACTTTTGTGAGGTTTAAAATGATAAAATGAGTGATCATGAAAGAGTATGGAACTCGAACTGAATTAGGTAAAGCAGACAGTTTTATATAGGTGATTTTAATGTATTTGTTGGTTGTCTAATGTTTACTTTTGTATTTTTGTATTGTGAGCGAAATTGTTTAATGTGAATATGCATATACAAAACGATGTGGTTGAATGTATATTAACTAAATAAATACAATAAATAAACAAAACATACTTTTTAACTCTGTAATAATTCAGGAAAATGCATCCTTTATATACCGAGATAAAATGAGATTATGTAAAATACTGTGGTGCCTTTGAAACTCTAACCATCTGGCTGCTCCCCAGAGAGCTTTGACTTGTGGGTGTCTTCTGGATACCCATATGTAACTTTGCACAATTGAAGGGGAGGTAAAGTTACCACACCATGCACTTGCTGGCTCTAGCTTTGACCACTGCGGTACTACTGTCAGATTTTGTGTCCCGTGTATGTGTGCTCATCTTTTCATTGATGGGGAGAGGGCAATGAGCACTGCAGAGAAGGTTTCTATGGGGCACCAGATGCAGAACTCCACAACTTTTATTTACCTCTCTTCTTCAAAAATCACAAGGAGCAGGCAGCACTGGTTACTGAAGGCGGAAGCAGAAGGGATCTCTGGCATTGAGGGTCTCTTGCGCTGGTGACTAAGCTGTGCTGATCTATCGGGAGAAGAGAGCGCACCTCAATGCCTCCTCTGGTGAACCTGAGGTTGCATTCATTTGAATATTTGGCAGACATTCATTCAATTGATGCTGCTACATTCAAACTTCCCTCGGCATCTTCTGAAGCTTTAGCTCCGGTGTGGATTGTGGTTGCATCCGGACACAAATAAAATGTGCAGCCATATCTGCTTCTGTTTACTGCAGTCTTCCCTCTTCAATGCAAGCAGATGCCATGAGCAAATTTGTCTTTCCACACCCGTATTCCATTCACTCGTGCAGAACACTATGTTGCACTCGTTACTGAATTTCCAGTTGGTAAAACCCCAGGTACAGAAGGCTTTAGTCTCCTTTAATAGTTCTCAAAGGCTGCCACCAACCAGTGGATTCCACACACCCGACTGTGGAAGGAGACTCACACAGGGAGCATCGCACCTTTTGGGCACCCACCTCCTGCTAGGATTCTGATTTTACAGTGCCTTGTATTTAAACATGAAGGAACTCATGTTCGAGTTCTCTGTGAATTGCGTGTAGGGGACCAGCTATTTTACCCTTTTGTGTAGGCAGGTTCCTCTGTGCAATTTACAATATTTGCATGGCAGAGTACAAACGTTTGGAGCAAAAAGGTGGTGTACAAGCTTACTCCACTGTGTAAATTGAGTAAACGCTGCCTGCCATGTATGCTGTGTGCACTGCATGGATTCCAGGTAGCCTCTGTGGATCAATACACAGAGGTACAGCTTGCTAGATCCCAGGGTGTACTTAACAGGACACGCTGAGTAAATCAAGCACCTTGTGCAACAGCAGAATGAGGTGCAGATTTACCAGTCGCTGCCCTGGAGATAGAAAACATGATGAGGAATGCGTTCTAGCAGCTATGGGGCTATCAGAATCACTTAACAGGAGGCAACATGTGACTGACACCTGTCACCTTAATTCGGTAGGTGTAGCCAGAGGTGTAGACAGGGTAGGGCCTGAGCGGGCAAAACCCACCCATAATCTGTAAATGCACACTCAGCAGCCCCGTGTGGGCATTTACAGATGTTAAAGTCACTGTGGTGGACCCAACTACATTAGCTTCAGGCCCCACTTGTTATACAATCCCGGCTACGTCGCTGGGTGCAGCTCAACCTGCTCCTGCCAGATCGGGGACCAAGGAATCTAGCGATGTTCGGTTTTTCAAACTCAAGAACCTCACTGAGCTGTGATAGTTGCTGGTATGTTCTGGAGAAGTTCTGAAAAAAGTACTGAGAGAGGACATCACTCTTGAGGAACTGATCCAATAGATTCGGTCCTGCTTTAAAGGGGCCAACCTTTGGAAAATCCATGCTGAGGACAGTCAGCCACTGGCATGGTATTGGCAGGTCCAAGTATGAAGAGGGATGCAGAAACATGATCTCTAGCCCTAGAATGGCAGCCACTTGAGGGATGGAATTCTGAAACGGAGCTACCTGCATCTGTTGACATGCACTCAGCAACCTGCGTCCTTTGCTAGATCTTGTTGGACTGTTGCTAGAGAGGATTCTGATGTAGCTGAAGGAATTGCGGTTCCTCACTTAAAGGACCTGTCACCAAAGTTCGGGAAGGGGGGATGTCCTCCACTTGATGATCTCCCCCAACAGAACCATGAAATAAATACTAGTTGACCTGGCCCAATCAAATCATTCTGTATGGTGCTGGGCACCAAGCATTCCTCGAGGCTGACCACAAACTGTGAGATAAAAGGATTAAAAAAAGTAATTCATTTACATTCATTAAGATCAGAGTAATTCCCCAATTCTCCTCAATGACAGTTCTGTATAACAACTTTATGCTCATTCATTGTGACTATGAATTGTCACTGAAATAGCACATTCTTTCCATATTCATTGGCACACATCATGTTTCGATAAACATACTTCCTCACGTACTGGAGAAAACAAAATACTGCACACACATTTTACCTAGATTTGACCACTGCTGCACTAGATAACTATATGCACTTATGTAATCAAGGTTTCACTAATAATCAATAAACACTAGATGTATCTAGCATACCGTACAAGAATCTGGCATTTTCTCACTCTCACACTGCCTCTCCTTCTGTCTCGCTCTGTCTCTCGCTCTTGGAGTCCCTTTCTCTCGATGCAGATGAGAGTCAGCTTGTCATGTGTGAAGTTGCTAGGGTCACACCAACTGTTGCTAACAGCAGTAGGACCACTGAAAAAAAAACATATGTCTTGCTGGGCGATGTTGTTTTTTTATGCTTAAAGTTAGAATGAGAGCAGCAGGGACATAGCTATTCCCCAGGGTGGATGCCAGCCTGAAATTTAGAGACATGCGTTATTATTGGTTGCAAACTGGTCCTTTTGAACATTTTACAATGCTTATTTCGAATTATTACTTCCTGCATATGTTGTAGTCGTTATAAGAATGTTGCACTTCTCATACTGAACACAGCATATTACCAAAAGACAGAATTGCCATATAACATACTTTCCAATTGAAGGTTATCATTTCAAGATGGACAGGCTGTTAGACCCCTTTAGAATGATGCTTTCAAAATACTACTATGATAAATGGAAAAGGGACAAATAGCACCAGTGATGGTCCCTGGCTGCTTTGTTTAAATTCAAAGAGCATTTTGGGAACACAGAAATGACCACATATCTTTATAATTTACAAATATGTCTAAATTATGGATTGTGTGCTTAAACTACTAAGTACATAAAATACACTCGACATGGTGCTTACTTTATTTTTCACAACACTCACCCTTGAATTAAAGTGTATGCAACAATGAGCCAAATATCATCTTTCAGACAGCCACAGGTTTTGGATGTGAGGATAAAGGTCATCACAATGTGTCACTCCATTCTGGGCTGAGAGCTATCCTGCTTCTTGTTTTTGTGCATAATGTTTCCTCTCCCATATGTGAAGAGTCTCATTGCGCTCGGGAGATTTACAACATTTTAAGAGAGTAAGGCTGCAGTACCCATTGCAGAGACAGCCTTAACATGGTTTATATAGGATTAACTAGAACTGGTATTCATCACCTACCTGTGCAATAATATTCTAAAAATTAATTACAGTGTTCTACGCTGAAGGCCTATTGGAAATCTGACTGCTCTGGGCACAAGCATCTTCGACAAAGAAAGGAGGAAGACATTCCACTATCTTATATAAAACATCATAGACATAGAAAAGCATTGAGGGACTAATTCTGAGGTGTAAAGTAGAAATGTGTCGTTCCTTCGAGGTTTGACACGTATCTACATTGAACCAGATTCTATTGGAAAGTGTCAAACCTGACTTGAATTCACCATTTTTGTCTCCAGTTGAAGGCCTCAATTGACGGCTTGGTCACAGACCTAGTGACAATACCAACGACCGAGCCACCAGTACAAGCTTATTCTGCTCACCTAGCACCACAGTTACACTGAAAAAAAAGAAAAGTGCTAAAGAACGGCACCTGTGGGGCGTCGTTAGATAAGAAATAGAGCAACCTCAACTGCGTACTACAAAACAAACAAGTTTGCTCTCTAATGATTTACTATTGGTTCAAAGTCTCACCAGCAGATGGCGATCGAGTGCAACAAAATAAATGAAAAGAAGCACATGTATCTTTCATATATTTGCTATTGTAAAGTATGACTTTGCTTCTTTCTCAGCGTATCAGATTTCTGTGTTACAGAAAGTGGTACTCAGGATCTGCAGGCTCGCCATCACTTGCTCGCCATCACTTTTTGTTATTCTTAGTCACTGGATGTGATCTGCACACTGAAAACCGACAGCACTGCTTCTGCCGGACTTTAAATTAATTTCCTGACTCCTGCCACACCTCTCCACTATTCCTCCCTCTCTGTCAGAATGGAGGTGAAAGGATTTGGTGGGGGCTGGGGGATGGGGGTTGGTTGACCGCTTTCTACCCGAGATTTACACCATCTTCAGAGTCAGGCCCTCAATGTGTTCACAAATTGTTGCCTGACTCAGACATGAAGGCTTTCTGAAGACATATGGCAGTTTGGAGAAAAGTAGCAGCTAGCTATGGCCAAACGTATGCCAAGCAAATCTAAGCTTCAGACAGCTCTGTAAAATGTGAGAAAACAGATCGACCCCATGCTTTTCTGACATTACCCTCTACGCTATGTTCAGGAGAGCAGGTGGAACTTCAGCATGTCATCTGGCTGTGGCCGTCAGGTAAGAACTTCGACATCAACTTCATGCATCCTATGGAGCACAGAAATGGCACTGACTGAGAACTTCTCCCACTTCAACGGATCATTCTATCGGAAAGTACATGGCACTGCCATGG
Source organism: Ambystoma mexicanum (assembly GCF_040938575.1). Lineage (NCBI taxonomy): Eukaryota > Metazoa > Chordata > Amphibia > Caudata > Ambystomatidae > Ambystoma > Ambystoma mexicanum. Next base: position 807,582,418 of record NC_090939.1, on the reverse strand, counting down.
GCGCCACACTGGCTCCCAGTGTAGCCTACCTCTATATGGAAGCATTTGAGACCCACAACATTCTGTCGAGAACCCATATCAGGAATGTGTGCAAATGTGCAGAGGGTACATCGAATATGTCATAGTGCTATGGAAGGGGAGCAAGGCTGAAGCAGATCAATTCTGTAAATGGATTAACAACCAAGATTGGTTTCTTCAATTCACTCACAATTATAACAACAAAGAATTGAACTTCCTTGACATAACGATCAGAGTTGTTGAAGGGACCAATAAACTGTCTGTGAAGCCATTTCATAAACCAACTGATCGGAAATATTGAATTATGTTAGTTTCCTTCCACGGCATGTTTGAGACAATTTACCTTTGGGACGATTTCTCCATCTAAGACACAATAGTACCATAAAAACTGACTTTAAGACAGAAGCCAATGCCCTACGAACTAAGATACACAGGAGAGGATATCCGAATGGTTTAATTGTTAAAGCATTAAAAAGAGCTTCCAATAACAATAGGGAATCCCTATTAGAGTACAAAGCACAATGTCTTACCAAAAAGGAAGACGAAAAACTGGTATTTGTGAATACCTATGTCAATTTGTCTAATTACATCAAGAAGATTGTTAATACAAACTTGGAAGTTATGGAAAAAGGACAAGGTGGAGTTGACAAACCTCTAATAGCTTTTAAGAGAAGCAAGAACCTTAAAGATCAAATTACCCATAACGATGTGAGTATAAGAACACAAGAATGCATAGGGTAACCCAACCGTAAAGGGACACTTCACATGTGGTAATTGCGTGTGTTGCGCCCTCATGACTAAGACTAGAGAAGTCGATATTGGAATCACAAAACCCTAGAGAACAACCGGATTCACAAATTGCAACTCGCAAATGGTGATTTATGAAATTTGATGCACATGTTAGAAACGATATATAGGCAAAACAGAAAGAAAAATCAAAACTAGAATGGGTGTTGACTGCACCTCTAGTGTCACATTGGATAGAGGCAATACACACAACAGAGCAATCAAATGAACAGTCCGGTACCAACTTAAGGCAAGTAATGACAAACATAACCATAAAAAGAAATTGATACTCAATGAGCAGCAATTGATGTTTTTAACCAAAAGTGTAGCAAAGGACTTGAATGAACAAATTGATTAGTTAGCACGGTAGAAGAGATAAAGTGCAAGTTGTATCTGCCCTTGATGAACAGGTGCGATAACACACAAGAAAATAACACCATTTCTCTAGATCGAGATAGCACTTACCTTGCGGATCTGAAGTTGACCCAAAATGCAGTAAGAAATCCTGGTGTGTTGGCTTCTGTCATCTTGTTTTTTAAAAAGCGGGATAAGAGTGTAAATGCAAAGAGGCACAATAGGTTATATATGTGTGGCTTTATTGGGATTCTATGACCATTGATTAAGAGGTCAGATATTTAATACTATCGGTAGGATACCTTGGCCACACAATTTAGTTGGTGGTGCCATAGAACTAAACAATGAAACGTTGATGGTCACAAAAAGGGGACTAACTAGAACAGTAAAGACCTAGGCCCTCATTCCGAGTATGGAGGTAGTCATGGCGCTATTTGCACCATGACTACCTCCCATACCGACTCCGACTTGGTTCAATGGGGATTTACCGGTGTAGTCCGACCTTTGCGGGACCGGTAAGTCCCCATTGAAAAATCCATTCCCCATTCCCATTTGAGGCCCCATAGAGCTCAATGGGAATGGGGAAGTAGCTAATAACGGTACTGCAATTTGCGGTACCGTTATTAGCTCTGAAGTCCTTAACGGTCCCGTCCAATGGTCAGACCAGGCATTAAAGGAGGGACCCACTAAGGGACCTCGGATTAGGGCGCAAAGGGTTTACCTGCACCGGTGTCCTTACTGGTGCCGGTAATCCCTTTGCGCCCAACTAGGAATGAGGCCCCTAGTCTGTTGTTCTGTTCTAAGTTAAGTGAACATAGACATAGGACTATAAAAAGGCTTGAGACCAGCCAACAAGTTTACATACATAATGGCAAGATGAGCGGACAAACAACGCAAACTAAGAAAAATGTACGTCATCAAGACTGGACTTTTTTTGCCATTTGAGAGCTGGATACCGGACTATCAGCTACCACGAACAACATTGAGTTTACACTGTTAAAGAGCATTATGAGCAGAAATTCATATCAGCACCCCAATTGGACTACGAATGCTTTGGGTTAATGATGGGTTGTATTATGCTTCCCAGACATTGCTGCATTTAGACCAGGAGGATTGTACCACTGAACAGGAAACCAAAGCAAGAACCCCACGTTGTGGAATGTGTTGGCACTATCAACAGCCACATACCTAGAGCTCTACAGTAGGTTAAGTCTAGTGTTTTGCCTCCAAATCCGATTGAGACCTTCACCCCCAGACTAATAATATTGTATTCAACCATTAAAGATTGAGCACATTTTTCCATTACCTGGTCTGTACCAGATCTAAGATCTAAGGTTCTGTGTTGTTGCTCCTTTTCGCATAGAAGCTGACAACTTTGGATTGGATGCCCTGTTTCAAGAGGGATGGGCTATCAGTGAGAATCTCTTCACTGTAGTGCACATCATTTTTGCCAAAACAGCCTCACAACCAGAGACTAAATGAGGTAAGGATAAGATTTTGTCTGAAAATGACTTTTCAGCTAGCTTACCTTTCTGTTACTATATATGACCCGTACCACAGAACGAGTTACGCTAGTCGTTGTACTGTCTACTTATTATTAGGTTTGGTTTAATTATCCCACAATACTAAGAGCATGAGAACACATACCAACACCGTGGCGGACATGGTTACAGCCGTAAGATCCAAGCATCGAACCTGTACCATAAGTGACATCAGTAAGGTCTGCTGTTTGCATCGTTGATCCCGGAGCGCATAACAGGTTATATTATTTGGCAGATGGTAAACGGCCTATTAGCGGTACGAGTAACACCATTTTAGAGATGCAATCGAATGTGGAGATTGTGGTATACAATTTAAACAACTGAAAGAGAGAGAGTTGGAGGTGGAGTGCAAGGAGAACAATTTTGTATACAGATTACTTGCTGTTGTTCTTGATGGACAGAATTTAACAGAGAACATTAGGGACCTGCTATTAAAATGCCATAAAAAGTGCAAGTATTATTAACTTGAAAGCATATACATTATTGCAATGAATATATCAAGTAAAACATATTAATATCATTTCAAAAGCATAATTTGGGTGAACTGCCACTTAATAGACCTGGAATACATTAAAACAAGTGATTGACGAACTGAACCAGAATAAATTATCCTGATTAAGATAGTGAAAAGAAGGGAAAAGGGAAATAACAGACACAAGACCCCTGACGAATGCCCTGCATGAGTTTTTAAACATATAAAAAGGAATGAAACATGTTTGATGAATGAATTAGGCAGTGTATGATTGAGTGTATTGATTTTGAGATATTTGTGTATGAAATTGTATAATGTATTGTATACATCAAGTAAATCTATGAACTGTTAAGCACAAAGCACTTTAGTTTTCCATTGTGCAATACTGTTTTGTATATTTCCCTTTTGCACAGGTTCTAGACAAAAAGTAAATTACATAAAAAATGATATTTTTGAAGATTACGTGTCTGAGAATTGTTTAGGATTTCCTAAATACAATAGAATCAAAGAAGACATGATCCCTATTTAAGCTTCAGCAAAGATTTGACTCAGTTACATTGTGTTTGTTTAAGGTTAATAACAGGCTGAGGGGTTGTTTCACTGGGCATAATATTTTCCGTTGAGTCTCTTTGTGTGTTTTAAGTCTTCATAAGTTAAACATTTTAATAGTAAACTTGGTTCAACTGAACATGAATTTGGTGTCATAATAAAAGTAAACCGTTTCTCCATAAGAAAGCGAAAGAGATTTCATGTTTTAGCTTTCTATTTTTTGTGTTAAATATGATGTTGAAACAAAAAAAGGTATTCGTAGAGAGGAGGTGTCTTGTTGAAAGAAAATTGCTTGGAAATTACATTGTTGATTGCCTGTCAGCTTTTAAAGACACAGGGCCTCATTACGACCCTGGCGGAACGGGTTAACGGGCTCCGCAAAAGGAGGCAGACCCGTTAAACCCGTTCCGCCACATTACGAGGTCCCATCGCGGGACCCGGTAAGGACGCCTGGTTTTACCAGGCGTCCTTACCGGGTCCCACGAGGGGAAGAGGGAGCAAACAACGGGCCACTCGTAATCGCCCCATTGTTTGCTCCCTCTCCAATTCCCATTCAGCCCTATGGGGGCTGAAATGGGAATGGGGAAGGTCCGGGCCCGGGTTGCAAGAGGGAGGAATTACAGGGGGCCCCACACACTCGGAATGGCCCGGTAATTCCACATTCTGGGAACCCAGACGCGATTTCGGCGGAAGCCATGCCGCCAATAGCGTCATGGCTACAGCCGAGGTCGTAATGAGGCCCATAATATTTAAAATGCAATTAATACCAGTAGTTATTGGCTGCACTCTAAACATTCTGATTGGCTGACAGGTGGTCAATAATGATGTCCATGCAAGATGCATGTTGTGAGGCGACAGGAGGTTGGAGTGGCGAGGATGAGGTTATAGGTTTATTCCATGTCATCATTTTCACAGTTGATCAGTTGCTCTCTTTAGGATCAGTTTTCATCATCAGGATGAGATACAGAGTAAGCGTCGCCCACCGGACATCCTTTCACCTGGCTCGCAGGATAAACTGACAATCATTGAACACACATGTCCCTGACATATCCAGGGTTTCATGCATCATGGCATGTGTAACGTTACTCACTCCTGTCGCTAAATCATGCAATTGTTCAGGACAAAAAAGTATACATGTTAGAAGTTGTGGTGTATATTTACTAGGGATTTGGGTTTTAGTACTGATTGAAGTATTCAATAATTTAGTATTTGTGATATATTCATGCATTTATATTTTTCTATCTAGCTGTTTGTATTATGCTTTTCACCTTTTGCACAGTGCATAATAGCAACTGAAGTAATAATAACTGTCATTTAGTTGAAGGCTTGTGGTGGCACTGTAGCCTCAGCAGATCATAAGTCTGTGCCAATTCAACCTTTAAAATAAATATCTGGTCTAAATGCCCAGTACATGCAATAACGATTTGTTTACAAATCAAATAGGCGTAAAATGCATTATGTCCCATATTCGCCTGTAAGTTCTGAATGCAGGATAAGGTCCACGGTGCCCTAGAACAAGGAAGTGCCAAAACCTGCACTTAAACAAACAGCTAGAATGTTAGAAGCCTACACCCCCACTTGGCCACGTTCTTGAGAGTTAACATGCTGTGTATGTAGCATAAGGTGCAGCTTGTGAGAATGTGATGTGCAGGACGTTGTACTCCAATCACTTCTTGACTCCAACGCTTCCTTTAAACTTGAATTCCATTCCTTTGAAGATAAGGCCCTTGCTTTCCCCCTGCAATGTTCTGCGTACCTTGTAGCCCGGGATTTAGACAGGAGCCAACACAGAACAAAGTACTGTTAAATAAACATTCCTGCCTGTCTACTATTGTAACTCTGTTCTCCTTTTGGAACATTCTGTATGATTTTCCTTCAGATCATAAGGCAATTTGTTCTGCAATATGTTTGAAGCCTTGCCATAGTGATGCAGCCCACAGATGGTATGTATGTGCTAATTCAACTTTTAAAATATCATAATATTTACAAGAAGATTTAAAAGGACCTTACCAGTGTGAGACTCTCTCAAGTACACAAACAAATGGTTATTTTTTTGCAAAGGTTAAAACAGTGCTTCCATCTCTAATGGTTAGGCCCTAGAACAGAACAGCCCGCCGCAATATCTACAGTTTAATAGACTGTGGTTCTTGCATTTTATTCAGCTTTGCTACACTTTATCTTACATGCAAGTTGGAGTCCTTCAAAGACGCTATTGCCCTGAGTTCAAGGAAACACATTTCTTTGTATCTCCTTTGCTCACTTTCAACCAGCTTTTAAAATGCGGGGGGTAATTTACGGATATGGGTTGTCTGCCCACAAAAGTTTTGTTTGCCAGCAGACTGTCGGTAGTGTAACTGCTCTGGCCCCCGTTTTGACCTTTTTTTTAAAAATGGGGGCTGAGCAATTTTTGTACTCCGCTTCCAATGTTAAGGATGCAGGGGACAACCCTGCACCCCCTGATGACGAAGATACCGAACATGGGTAACGGGGGACACCCCCGCAACCCTGCTCTTCATGTTTGGTATTTTCTGACCCAAATTGTTTGAAAAAAATCAAACTAATGGTAGTGACTGAATACGGTCAAATATACCATGCCTTGACATTGTTTCTAACAATTTGGGTAATACCTCATTTACAGGTCATGCAGGCAAAGACAGTACCATGTTATTGACATAATTGCATGCCTGTCAAGAATTGGCTAAATATAGACAGGTCCATGCACAAAAGTTGATTTGAGTTTTGTTCCCCTAGTGAAGTTGAACTTAGTGTTGTCTCCTCTGTGGCTCTTTAGCATTGTCTGCTGATCAATAATTGTTATTATAAGGTGTATAAAGAGTGGTGCCATTGTGGGTGCAGAACAAGTCAGCAGGTGGTCTTGGATTTTGATCAGGTATACATTTAGCACCTCTTCAGGATACATAGTATTGGTGTACAGGTAGTGCTGAATAATTTCATTTGGGTGCACTGTAGGCAATTTAGTGCCACCAGTTGTTTTGGCTCATAGCAGGCGCTTTAGAACAGTTGTGGCATCCTTCGTCATTCCATTCCATATCATCGCTAATGGATAAGGCCAGCTTGCAAGAAAGGGACATTGCCTCATTCCAGGAGTGGCGGTTTGGCTGAACAAACACATGACCTAAGTGTGGTGGTGTCTGCAACTGTGATTATAAAAAATCGCCCTCTTAAACATGACTACAGTCTACAAGGCGATTGGTCCTGCCGAGATACGATATGTTACGCTCCCACCCTTCATACTTCCAGTGCCTAGGGCCTTTTGTAAGTTGCCAACAGAAGAGAAAGGGAATTGCCCATATGAAGACCGCCCCAGTTGCTGGTAGTAGTGTGCAGTATATGTCAACATAACATAGAATAACATATCTCAATGTTTCAATGTCTTAAAATTGCGCCAAAAATGGCTGTGAATTCAAAATATTGCGGCAAAAATAATATGGTTTTGCCGCCACAATCATGTAAAGTATGCAGGGGACACCCCCGCAAGCCTCGGACCCATTATATCATTTAAGGGGCGCGGGGACACCCCTGCAAGCAACTCCCGCTCCCCTTAAATGGTTCAATGGGGTACACCTTTCCCAGGTCAAATGACGGCTTTTTGCCACGATTTTTTTTTTTACTGCAACATTTTTTGCCGCAATTGTATTACTCAATTGCAATCAGAATGCAATTATCCTTTCGGAAAAAAAAACACACTTCCTAAAGTACTAGTATGTTTCATTTCCTGGGAGTGGAGGAGAGCTGGCAGTGCATCCTCCCTGTTCTCTCACACTCTTGGTTATCGTAGCGGAGGAATCCTGCCTGTCCTCCCACTCCATGCTGTGCAGGATTCATACTCTAATATCTTAATTGAGGTTGTATCGATAGAACTGCTGATATAAGAGAGTTCAACGTTGTGATGATGTTGCTTGGGAGGCAATGTGTGGCATCCTGGCCTATTCGATCCCATGTCATCAATTATCAGGTGAGCTCACCTGGGACTGCGGTGGCAACATCGCATTCCAGGAGTAGTAGTTCAACTGGACGAATGAGCCATGTCTTACCTTATCTGCAACTGTGCACAATACGTGCGCTTACTGTCTAACGTGATTGCAGTCTGTGGGTGTACTCTGCAACCATCTAGTCAGGCTGCATACGAGTGGCCATTCAGGGCAACCCTTGCTAGGGCTGCATGGCTGTGACTATTAGGTGGCCCTTTAATGGCACCATTAGTATTAGCTCATAGGTAGCCATAACTTTTGGATTATTGGGGGCACTTTTGTTGAGGGGTCAGAGAGATTGGTATTGATACATGGGGAGTTGCATCTAACTGAATGACAAAAGGGTGCTAGGTGGAGACGGGGAATTGACTGGACACTACATGCCCCTCCTGTGTTGGTTCTCCTTCAGCCATAGAGTTTCTTAAGCAATAACAAAACATTTGGCATTGTCAATGCTTGTTTATTAAAGTCCTGAAAGTCTTTATTTATTCCCATAAAATGTACCTTAACTTTTACACAACTATTTCTGATGGGAACTATTATGGCTGAAGATGAACTCTTGTTCATCTAAAAAGCTAGCACTTTTACCCATCATTACCAGTTATTCGACCTTGCTTTCTTGGTTATGAAAAATTAATGGACTTTAATGTTGTGTTAAGTCCGCCTAAAGCATTGTGACCTTCGTTCAGATGTATAAGTCACCTTACCACCTCTTCATGCCATTCAGCTAAACCTTTCAATTATTTCTAATGTTTCCAGGAAAAGCGATTGAGCTGAGCTGCACAGCCTTCATTGGTTTCTTAAAGTCAGAAAATTGTACCGAGCACACATTGCTCTACTGGCTGAAAATGAAAGTAACACACCCCGAGGAGAAGGAGTTTATGGATTTGTGTGAAGAAAAAACTGAAACCCCATGTGAAACTCTGAACAAGTAAGTGGAGCTACCAGTCTCCTGGTGTTTCATTGACATTTAGCTACAGCAAAGTCTACGAGATACGGATTCGATGTAGATGATTTCCTCAAAAGTCACGTCACGTCATCGACTAAAATCGCACTGCATCAACCAGTGTCATTGCAAGCAATGTCTAATTACCTATTTAGGAGAACTCATGTGGTCAGGCATACAGTCATACGTGGACACCAAATGTAGGAGTGCCCATGTGTGTCATCCTGCTGTATAGCAATAGGGCTACTGGCCAACTTTATGTATGGATGCTTTCTGGGTATTCCCTCTGATTGTGAAGCTGAAGCTCCCAATGGCAAAGCACATTCCAGAGCACGCCATTGTGTGGTGTCCAGAAAGGCCTCACCTGTGGAATACGCTGTAAATCATATATACACTGACGGTGACAATTTACTTACACAAACAGAAAGAGAAACAACACTTGAATACAGACCAAAGCATCAAATATTGTCCCACCCAGGCACAAGGTATGGCTCTTCCCATGAACAGGCCTGGGAGAGACCACAAAATCATTGTGGTGGCGTATCCAATGCTACATTAAAGTATTGAGATACTCCTGTTGCTTCACTTTGATGCCAGCTGTGGTTTTCCCGCACCTAAATTACAAGAATCAAGACTTTACTTGGCATCATCACTACGGAGTGGAATGCTGGTATGGGGCACGGTGCATGTGATGGCTTCAATTGACGCACAGCAGACTAGGTGCATGGCCCAATAGACTTATACCATGGGATATAGGGTATTGGACAGTGTGCAACTCTGGGCCTCATTACGAGTCTGGCGGTAACCCTGCTAACAGCGGGTTGCCCCCGGACTCGTAAAATGTTACCGGTGCCTGAGTTCCCGGTGCCACCAGGAGATTACAAGTCCAGCGGTCCGGGAAGTCAGGCACCAGTAAAATCTAAGTCCCCATTCACTCTATGGCAGTGAGGACTCGGTAGAGTCACACCCTTGTTAACGGTGCTGGTGTTTCAGTGAAGGGTCTGCCTACTTGTGGCCGCTGTGCCCGGCAGGGTCAGACCTGTCGGGCGCAGCAGCAACGGCAGACAAATACATCGTTTGCTGGTCTGGAAACAAGGGTATCGGTGAGCTTACTGGCACCCTTGTTTTTGGACTGGCAAACTTGTAATGAGGCCCTCTGGATAACATCCACAAATAGCATGTTGTTTTTCTAGTGCTAATGCAACTTCATCTGAACACGAGATTAGAGTGGCAGAATATGTCTAGCTTGAAAACCGTTTGTGTGAAAAGCTTAGACTAGAGATGCAGGCCTTCCCAGTCTATACTACATCTTTGTACCTATATTTTTGTGTTCGTGCATGTTATGAGGTGAGCATTTATGAAACAGAGGCTGCTGGGCCTGTGTATTTCCTAGCAAGACCTGACAGTTAACCTTGAGCCTCTTAGGTTGTGCACTTGTAAACTGTATATGTAGAGGAAGACAGCTCTCTCACAGGACCTAAAAGCCAGTGTCCTTTCTATTGCTTTGAAAGCTTCTCTGTGTCAACCATGATCTCTCTAATACATGCCCAACTACCACTGGTACAAGTGCCGACTGTATTTTAATTGTGAACTCAAAACCCTATAGTTGATGTAAGGTTGCATATGACCTCTTCGTTTAATTGGTGACTCATGCTGAAACTGTGTAAAGTAAAGATACAGCAAAGACATTGTTATGTGGCATGAAGAGTTGTGTAATGTTTTAAGGGTAGAGTTATCATATTGATAATGTAGTGTTCTTGCAGTGTGTTGATTCGTGCCATGGGTAGAATGTGTGAGTTCAAATGGGATTCTGGAATGGGTTGTAGGAGAGTATTGTATTCAATATAAATGAATAAACATAAACATAAACAAACATAAGAGAGTGGAAGAAATGAAGAGCCGCCCGTGAGTGTACTGGTGGGCTTTATGAAGAGATGGATTACAAAAAATTACATGTGCACACACCTTCAGTGTCTGCTGTATACTTCAGATATCCTATAAATACGAATATGCTGGTGGTGCATCGCTACATTTCTGTTTACATTTAAAACTATCATTTAAAAGATGTATCCTTGAGAGGGCAGCATATGTGTGTTATGCTGAGCCATGTCACAACGAGATTCTTCAGTTGTGTGCATTTAGAGTCTAGCTGACACAGGTCAGGTCTGCTCTGCCAGGGTGGATAAAGGAGGTGAAAATGTTTGGAAAGTCTAAGGGCCTCATTACAAGTTTGCTGGAAAAACCTGCTGGTAGGAGGCGGGTTACCAGCAACCCCGTAACACTGTTACTGCCGCCTGACATCCCGGTGCTACCAGGATATCACTGGCGGTGGCGGCACGGTTATTTGCCATTCCCATGGAGTCCAATAGAAAACCTGAAGCACCAGCATCGTTAGTAATGGTGCCGGTGCTTCAGTGAAAAGCCTGTCGGTAGGGGCCTGAAATCCCAGCAGGTCAGGCCTGCTGGGAGTTCTGTGCCCCTACAGGCAGACACGCAGTGAGCCGTTCCGGAAAAGGTGCCATTAACTTTTTACCAGCTCCTCTATTTCCAGACCCGCTCACTTGTAATGAGGGACTAAATGTTCAAAACAACACTTTAAAGTATTGTGTTTAGCCTAGAAAAAAAAGGGAATGCAAGGGTGTCAGTTGCATGACCTTTTCCGGCTAATCCATTGCTTGCGGGGTCTTTTGTGAGCACAGGCAGCTCACAACATGAGTGACAGAAATGAAGCCCTCCCTGCTGCCTTAAACTTCACCCCGCCCCCCACCCTTAGATTCTGCAAGTCCAGTCTCTCTTTCATGGCCACCAAACATGAAAGAAAAATAATTCCCTTGAACTATACAGAACATGGGGGTCCGACCCCACTGCACCTGTCACTGGCTCTTTAAAGTCAGATGTTTCGAACTAGAATGGATCACACTCTGGTCAGATTCAGGTTCCTGGGCACTAAATTATTAAAATACAGAAATGTGATTGGCTGAGGCCAAGCTGAAAAATATGTTCCTTGGCCATGCCCTGGGCAGGCCAAAAACACCCACAATGTCCTGATGTAGGGCTTTTGTCTATGGCCTGGTAAATGTAAAAATAAACAACCAAAGCCATGACCCAGGCATATCGTTCAATGGGCATGACTGCAGGCCATGCCCATTGGGCACAAGGGGTATGTTTTCTATGCCTTGCGCAGTGTGTCCTCGGGTAATGGTCATAGGACATACCCAGTGGGCAACGTGGCTGTGTTCATGGTGGCAAATGGCATGGTTTTAATATGATATGGCATTTATAACACGCTTGTGCACAAGTGTTTCTAGGCGCGAAAAGACAAGGGGGTGGAACAGAGGGAGAACAAAACAATGATCTTACTAGACCGTGTGTCATTCAGATCGGGCAAGTACAGGGACGTGGATGGAGAGAAGTGCCAAAGTGGAGTGCGCGAGGGGTGGTGGAGAAGTGCAGGTAATCAAATTAGCAGCCAGCTAGTGGTTCAGTGCAGATAAACGAAAGTGCAGCCAACGGGTGGCTCTTAAGCACAGAGAGATGGGACTGTAGGGTTACAGATATAGTCCACAAGTGCTGGGGGAGCCAAGAGGCAGTGTGAGGTGCAACTGGACATGTAGGGACCTAGGCACAAGCTCAGAGGGTGGCCAGGTGACCAGTTCATGGACACGACGGTTAATTGCAATGGCACTATATCCAGGGAAAGAACTCAGGTTACAGGTACCTTTTGTATACATTTGGCTTAATAAAAACCGATGATCACTACAATTCTGTGACTCATATATGTAAACTGATGTTATGATTGCAGCACAGCAAAAATAAATGGCTGGCAATGGTTTCTTTAACAACCATAACTGTGTCACCGTCATTGTCAAGTAACTCAAGCACTACCATGCACTGCCCATGATATCTCACTGTATGGTCATGTCCCTGAACATTTGGTGTAATATATAAATCTTTCAGTTGTTAAGGTGTATCTTAGTTTTCCTAAAGAAATGATGATGATGGTTATTTTTCGTTCTTCAAATCCATTTCAAAGTTTATTTACATTTAAGTCAGCTGTGTTGGCATATATGGCAATATGAGCATTGCGCAGTGCATGTGCAAGAGGATTCAATTCAACACTACAGCTAAGTCAATGCCTAGTCTGGGATACTGAATGGAAACCCTTATTGATATATCTTTATGTCCAGTTCATGAGTTCTGGATGACTACCCCTATATAACACCCCTCTCTTGGAATCCCCCTGTCCCCACTGAGCCAAGAAGTAGTTCTGTTTTGCAAGTTTTAAAAGGTTTATTTGAGAATTTAAACAATATATATATATCACACTTTATAATAAATTAATATCTGATAGTACACTTAGACATATGATGTTGATCAACAATGGGTAATCTGGCACTAGCACACTTCTTTACAATCAATGAGGAGTTAGTATAGGATGGATAAAGTAGCAAAACTACTTTATGATTTCAAGGGAAAAGCAATGAGGAATAAAATGCAGTACAGAAATACTTGATATGATTTTAGCAAAAGATAATATAATCACTTTTTCTCTGGCAATTCACCCCCCTCCCCTATGCAATGTAAGACATGGAAGTAGATGGAAAGAGGAGCACACAGTTCTCAGCAATGCAATCAAATACAATACGAAATTCAGTTCCCCCCCAGCAAGCTTAGAGAAAACTGGTATGAGTTTTAAAACACAGGCCCAAGTGCTTTGAATGTGGTGGCAATGAAGTGAGAAATATGCTGAAAATGCTTTTAATTCCCTTTAGGAGGTTCAGGGTGAGTGAGAGATACTAGCGATGAGTGCAGGCTCACTTTAGCAATGATTCAGAGATGGTGATTAAGAGGCAAACAAATTTTTAGCAAGGAAAGAAATGACTGCTGATGGTTACACGTGGCTGGATTTTTAACCAAATCGCAAATCGCGGTAAAATTCGCAAGTGCGGGAATCGTGATTGCGGTTCTAGGCTTGTTGGAAAGGTAAGATTCTAAGCTTTCAGAGGAAAGTTAAACCAAGTTCCTAGCCCAAACGGTTCCAGAGATACGGACGATTAAATAAAGGTAGTTTTTCGGATTTAAAGCAAACTCAAAATGACAGGTGACAGCTTGCAGCTTCAGAATTGACAAGTGACAGTGGTGCAGCTTTACAAAATGACAAGTGACAACTTCTAGGAGGCAGTTCTGGTTAGATTAAAATAGTTTGGATTAGATTATTTTAACTAAGAGATTGGTTCTGCACAGGTACTCACAATATATTTTTGAAATAGGCCTCGCCACCGATCTGGTCAGGTTTTGGACTGGACTCCGGTTCTGGTCTCGGCACTTCACAGTGATCTGGGTCAGCTCTCTGGTTCTGCTAACAGCGGTCTGGGTCACTCTGGATCTCTGGCCTCTGGTTCTGGATACTGCTCTGCTTTCTCTGGGTACAGCACTGCTTCTGGATCTTTCTGGCGCAGGGTTTCGGGCCAGAATCAACAGCTCAGCCCGGCTGTGAATAGTCTGCAAATGATTTTGAGGATGCTGAGGCCTGCTGAGAAGAGTTCTCAGTTTGTGGGTTTAGGCCCTTGCCTTAAGTTCTGAAGTAAAGTTCTGGTCTTTGGAGATTGATGGATTTGAAGTCTGGATCTCTGGATGTGAAGTCGTCGGTCAGCATGCTCCGCAGCAAATGGAATTGACTGTCTCTACCTGTCCCAGCAGTCTCTTTTTATGTGTTTTGAAAATGGGTGTGTGCCTGGGCCTAGCTAAGCCTGCCCCTCTCTACTTGTCATTGGCCCAATTCTCCCCTCTCCCATGATTGGGGGAAGGAAATGTGAGTCAGAGTGACGCTGTAGGTTTTATGGGTCAGAGGATCCTCCCCTGGTCAGTTTGCCCACAAATCTATATTTGATTCAAATACATATTGCACAGATACACAGTTGTTTAAAATTACATGCACCCATCACATATCACATGAGGTATACTCTGTTCAAACTCTGCTCTTCCTTGGGGCTTGCATTCAGAAATGGCAACATTTTGCACTTTTTAACTGGTTTTGCAATATCGGACATTTACCCAAATGTACACACATGTGCGCAAGGAGTGTGGACATTAATTGATGAAGCGTCAGATTTTTAACATGCAGACATTTGGAGTGAAACCCTATTTTCCACTAGCAACCCCCCAGATCATACCACCGGGTCCTAAAACCTCTTAAAATGTGGGCAGAAAAATCACAAGAATTATGGTATCATTTAGCTAATTTTGACAAGTCCGCACCATGAGTTATACATCTTTCTTAAAATCATATTCTGGCCAACAGGGGTGTGTCTTCCCAGGTCACATGGTGGAGAAACCTGTCTATCCACTTTCTTTAAGCTCAGCCTGTCCTCAGAGGGGGCTGCCCCTCCCCGTTTCTGCCAAGAGGAAGCCACTTTTACTACGGCCCCAATATAACTTCTGCCTGAGTCAAGGAAGGGCTTTGTTCAAAAGGAAGCCATTTACGACCCCCCTAATAAACCATCTGCCTGGGCCCAGGACAGGCCTTTGTTCAACTCCCTGTAGCTGCTCCACGCCTAATCTAATCAGAGAGGTGACAACTCCTTTTGGCAAGGGGAAGATTGGCTGAGCAGGTTTTAACTCCTGTGGGGGTAGATGTCAGGCAGAATTCAGTTTCATTAAGCCAGGTTTCAGCTAAATGTCACTTTTTGTCCCCCAGTTTAAGTCTATTACGATTTTTACATACACATTAAATAATTACTTCCTTCAAGTCATTTCAGAGTATAGTTTTACATTGTATCCACCTCTTAGCAAGTCTTTCCTTGGTCTGGTTTTGTTTCATTTGTTCAGTTTTACACAAAAGTCTGGTGGTTTTAAAACGCTGGCTTTCTGATAGTGGTGAGTACTGGTAATGCAACCATTATTGGGATTTAAGAAAATTAATTCCCCACAGTTCTAGGTTGCTTTTGGCAATCAGCATTGCCATTCCCAATGGTTTCAGGCTACTGTGTGGGTAGCCCAATGGTGGTTTTAGGCAGTGCCCTCCTGTGCTCACAACCTAGGCAACAATGGGTGGCAGTCTATTCTTCATGCATTTCCCTGTGCATTTTCTGGGAAGTTCTGGCCATCATGATGTTTTCCATGCCAGTACTGCACAGTTTTCCTATTCTGGCGTACATGTGGGCTTCTTGGCCATCTTGGATTTTCTAAGCCCACAGCACCAAATGTTGCAGCATGATAGCTCAAACGTGGGTCAGGACACCCAACACATGGCAGTGGTCAAGGAGCAGTTATTTTATGATGGCATTGCCAAGGTTTGTAGAGGTCATGTTTTATAGGTAGTAATTGTAATTTATGTAAAAATGTGTTCGGGTGAGTGGTTTTTGTGCATGGCATTCTATCCCTCTGTGGAGTTGTACTTAAAGACTACAAGTAAAACAAATGTTGGCATGACTCATATATACTGACCTCATAATTGTAAGTGGCATACTCTCCAGACCCGGCATAGCGACGGGTAGCGATGGGTATTGAAGAATAAACTGCACCAGGAACATTCGCATACACAAGACCTGTGTTTTCCTATCTGACGGAGGTCATATTTATGTCCTCACAGTTAGGTTCTGAGTCAAGTACATCCTCAAGTACCACATAGGACACAGAGAGCTCACTTGTTTCCACAATAAAAACAGGTCCACGCTTTTTATGCAGGAATTTGTGGCTTGCCCTAACAAACCTAGAAATACCCGATTGCGTATGTGTGTGCGTGTATGCAATTTGCAGGCCTTAATCATATCTTCAGCCATGTCTGCAGATATTATGGTGGTGAATCCATGTCAGCAGTACCTTTGGAGTTTTCCTGATTGTGGTGTCGTATGAATGTTTTTGAGGATGTGGTGTGTGCTTCGTGGCCACATCACTGATGAGGCCCAACAAAGCTGAAACATGTTTAGGGATGCTTGTGGTCTCATGCAGAAGGGAAGTGACCAAGCAGTTTGGGCTGCACAGCCCCTTTTGGGGTGGGACCAAGCCTGATTTGCACATGGTCTTTCCCCTTTTGTAATGGCCTGGCAGTTGAAGAACGATGGTCTGGATGGCTGCCCAGAGCAATGCCAGAGGTTGGAATTGATTATAAACCTTCCTGTCATCACCTCTTTTGTTGTGCTGTAGTCACCCCGAGTGGGACGAGTAGGCCCAGACATGAGTCCCATACCTACTGGGTCTAGAGACCCAAGCTACTTCTCACTGATGAGGCCCAACAAGTCCGAAACATTTTTGGGGATGCGTGTGGTCTCCTGCAGAAGGGATGTGACCAAGCAGTTTGGGTGTACGGCCCCTTTTGGGGTGGGACCAAGCCTGATTTGCATATGGCCTTTCCCCTTTTGTAATGGCTTGGCAGATGAAGAATGATGGTCTGAAGGGTTGCCCAGAGCAATGCCAGAGGTTAATATTAATTCTAAACCTTCCAGTCATCACCTCTTTTGTTTTGTCATATCAAGACATATCCATGTGTTTGTTGTGATTCAGGTCCATTGGTAAATCCATAGATATCTGAGTTGTGCATTTGTGTGTCTCTCCAGCATGTGTTAATATTATCCTGAACATGTGTGGAAAGGGAGGGCTTTCATACCATTAGCATGTTTTTTTTTTTAATGTTTTGTCCAGTGTGCGTGTGTGTTTGTGTGTTATTGCACATCCATACTCCTCAAACATACATTTGTTTGTATTTGGAGGTATTGTGCAGGTTCACATTTTAATCATATTTTTCGATTTTAAAAAATTCCAAACTTGCCTGATCTGATTTTCGAAATGCATGCAATGTGCATCAGTTTTAGCTAAAATGTTGGTGAATGCCAGAAATCTGAGCTGACAATTTCGTGGTAGGCATCCCATCCCAAAATCATTTATGATTTTTTTTGGGTGTATTTAAAACTAGGAATCCACAGAAAAAAACAAATCCAAAAATACCTAAGGAGAAATGACTGAATTTCTTGGACTGAAAATGGTAGGTATCCCCCCCCTTGCATTATTTAAAAAAAGTAGAAAAAGCTAAAAGTAATTTTCGTTTTTTCGTTTTTTGGTGAAATAAATTAGGTCATTTTTCCATTTGTTTGTTTTTTATTCGCATTGTTCACAGTAATCCTAAACATGCCTTTTTCTCATTGTTTTGTTACATTAAATTGCACTTGAAAGTTCACCAAATTTGACGTGGGCATTTGGTCATATATGTTTTGAGACACATTTTCTGAACTCTCATTGAAAAATTCGAACATTTCAGAGGAAAATGTTTTCACATGTTTCTATTTAAAATTACATGCAAACTTAACTATAGTGTTGCTAGAGACACATGGATAGTGCTATAGCGCTACCTCATAGCAAAGTAGTGATTAAGACAAATTGTCTACGGGGTTTTAGAAAATAAGTTTTCCAAATAACTTTTCGTTAAATTTCCTCAGTAAATTTTGGGAGTGTCCACTGCTACAAAGAACATGTCAAAATGTCTCATGGACGGCTTCATATTTGTTCAAAACATTTTTTATTTCAGCTTTGAACACCACTTAACATGGCATTTTCCAACAGAAAAAAACCAACAACAGCATTTTGTAGACCTAAATAGATATTTAAGTTTAGATATGTAGCTATATTTCACTTGTGTGCAGAATGAATGCACATCTTAGATAGGAACTGTTCATGTATGTTTAGGAGATGTACATTTCATACAAGTTTGCTACTACAACATTTCTACACGGCTCCTATAAATATAAAAACTCACAGATATAGGGCAGGTTGCATCATTCCCATAGTTGAATTGAGTGTTAAAGTTGGATTTGTAGTGGTATGGAGTTTATATTTCAGGTTACATGGCTGAATGTGCAGAGGGATGGAGTGAGTGTTTGTTCCGTAATGCTATTCCGACTGTTTGACAAATTGTACCAGCCAGTCAAGTGGCACAGGGAGTAGAGCTTTTTACATCCGTGCAGAGCCTGCTAACGCAGGTTCGAATCCCGGCGGGGCCAAGCTCAGCCTTTCATCCTTCCGAGGTCGATAAATGAGCACCACCTGCTAACGCAGCTTCGAATCCCGGTGGGGCCAAGCTCAGCCTTTCATCCTTCCGAGGTCGATAAATGAGCACCACACACCGTGGGTAATAATAATAATAATAAGCAGCGCTCAGATACCTGAGGGTTTGTAGCGCTATATAATGCAAAAAAAAAATGATTTACTTGTTCTTAGAGTAACGCTAACTCTCTTTTTTGTAAAAGTGTTTTCTCTTGTATATTTATATTAATGTTTATGCACAATGTATGTATATGAAAGTGTTAACTGCTAAAGTGCAGAGGATGTGACACCATCTGATAATTAGGGGGCCACGATGGCGGCAAGAATATCTCGCTGCAGTAATGGGGGTGAAGTTTTAGATTACGTTCATTTAAATAAATAAGGGACTCACTATTGTAGTTCT
Source organism: Ambystoma mexicanum (assembly GCF_040938575.1). Classification (NCBI taxonomy): domain Eukaryota; kingdom Metazoa; phylum Chordata; class Amphibia; order Caudata; family Ambystomatidae; genus Ambystoma; species Ambystoma mexicanum. The sequence goes on along the minus strand of NC_090939.1, from coordinate 807,563,322 downwards.
GGTAAATTTCTTGCAGATCACTTATCTTATGCTGGCTTTCCACCTAGGCTTGTTAACTATCGAAATCCAATCCTAGATGGAGGCAGGCTGCACCATGTGACTTTTTAAGGCCCACCCAATAGTGATTGGTATAGAGGGCCTGGGAGAACGTATACAAATGATAGGGATGCTCTGGCGTGAACAGTTCCCATGCAGTATTTCAGGTCGGCACTGTACATATTAAGTGGAGGAAAGGGAAGGAAGACAAAGGCTTGATGGCTTTACACTATGTGTATAAAATACATTACATTAATGTATATTTCAAAGTACTGCAACTTCACTCCCTCAATTATGACATTTTCGCATATGTAACAGTGTATCTAAATGACTGTGGGGTTAATCAAAAAAACATTTTAAGCCATGGTTGTGCTACTTCTGTCGAGAAATAATCCATCAACCATGTAATTACAGCTGTTCCGAAGACCAAGTGTACATAACAAGAAAACTGAAGTTTCGGAGTGTTAAAGAGGAAGATTTAGAATATAATTATATTTGCAAGTTGGACCGCCCAAATCATAACTCCAATATAACGTTCAGACTGCTGAAGAGAGGTACAGTAACATCTCTTGTTTACAGCATAATTGCATAGAGACAGTCACAGCCATTATGTCTTAAATGCATATCTGCACTAATGCTATACATACAGCGCTGTATAAAATAGAGCTACCCTATACTACTAAGCCAATTTGCAGGAGCTCAATACCAGCTATGTATGTGTGCACACATATATATATTCGACAAAAACACTGCGTGTGTTTGGTAAAACTGTTGACTAAGGACCCGATTCATGGAACTTTTTGCACAGTTAAGTGTCTTTGCACTGCCAACACAACCCCTGATTCATGGACCTGTGCAAAGTGTATTTTTGCAGTGCAAAGTTCATTTTCTACTGCAAAAATGAGTTTCCACTGACTTTGCACTGCAAAAATACACTTTGCACAATTCCATGAATCAGGGTTTGTGTCGGTAGTGCAAAGTCACTTTTCAGCAGTGCAAAGTCACTTTGAACCGTGCAATAAATTCCATGAATCGGGCCCTAAGTGTGATTGTCACATGAAGCTCTCATCTTCTGCTGTCTTCTGCCATGGGTTCTTCCTCAGCAGTTACCTTTTACCATAGGCACTTCTTTGACTGTTTTAGCTTTTCTGCCATAGCACCTACTTTACAGTCCCATTGAAAATCACCATTGAAGTTGTGTAAATCAGCCCATCAGGGTCTTCCTTAGAAGTCTGACAATTATCGTAAAAGACCCAGAAACAGAAGAGCCCAACACTTGACAACGTTTCGCACCATCTCCATTGAATGAGAATGTAGGTACAATTTGCGCTAATTCCAATTCTAACTTTTTTTTACTATATGAGGGCCATACCGATAACCTTTACTATGCAAATTTGGAAAAGCGTGCTTGATAAGAATTTTACAATTTTCGGTTTTGTAAATTCTTTTATTATTTTATATGAAGAGTACGAATTTTATAAACCTGGAATACTTATGATCAGTTACTTTTTTATTGGTTTCCATAGAACCTTACATGGAGTCGTTTTTATAAAATTGATTAAATGGTACAATAAATGAAATGGTGGTTATTCATCGCAGGATACAACAGAAAGAACGGAGACAAAGAAAAACATACAGAAAGTCCATATCATAGCAAATATGAGAGTCAAGCATTATAAGAAGATTTACAAGACAAAGGCAGGCCACCCCAACTCAAAAAAAATAGAACACGGATGGGAACCAATTGAATATTTGTAAAATTTGAAAGATCCTAATGAGTTAAACAGGAAGGGAGACGTCAGAAACAATTGACAAATAGAAATGATCACATTCGTATATGCTTTGCCCTCTTGCTAAAGCACTTCCCTGTTTTTACTTCTTTTCCATAATAGCCCTGAATAAAATTATTAGATAACATCTATAATGAAAGCTGTATCAAATATACGTTTGGAATGAGAGTCGCCACCGTCAGCATATACTGCAGGATTGTGGTATGTTGCTCTTGCCCAAATGCAGGTCGAAGATTTGGGAATGTCATCTCTGCATACACAGTAACAACAGCACGAGTGCAAATACATGTGCAGTGACCCCAATCCTAGTGCACATGTAGGAATGCTGTTTGCAACATACCATAATCCCCAATAGGGTTAATAGGCCACTGCAATGGAAAAACATAAAACGTATGCTATCTTAATCCTTTTAGTGCACCTCACCCCACTAGATCTCAATGGTCCAGGTTGGGGTATTGGAGTCTCAATGCTGAACTCAACAAGCATTTGCAGAACCATCAGTTTTGGCTCTGGAATAGGCATTTACCAGGCCCTGCCATAATGTTATTACTTAGTCATGAAAATGACAACATCTGGTAAATAGTGTGAGTATCTGGACATAACTTGTCAGTGCCAGGAAAAGGCCTAGCAACATCCTATAAAAAAGTACAAAGAGTTGGTTTTGCCAATGATTGTTTAAAAAAGCTTAAGTACGATGAAAAGAAGTGAGGAACCACATATTGCTTAGACGTCAAGTGGCTGAAGGCACGCTTTGTTAATAGATTTGTATCACACCAGGATCCGTTGTAAATCTGGAATTTGCCTTTATATCTCAGCAGACTGCTTAGAAATAACACAGGCAGGCTTGATACACCACCCAGTGTGTTGTTACTGCATGAAAGTGCTATATCAACGAGATCTCAGGTGGATGTGTTTTGTGTGGTGAGGGACAGGTAGTGGGTTGCAATGGCCATATTGATTAGCATGTGCAGAGGAGGTAAGTGGGTGGGTAAATAACCAAACAACACCCATAGTCTGTGTCCCTTGTCACATCCCATATCCCTCCTATATGTAATCCCATTAAACAGTTTCATCTTACAGGTTGCTCTAAAGCACCATCTGATAGCCAAAACTCAAAAATAACCACTTATGTGATGAGTTAGTTGGAAGCCTATTCTCATACATTTGTGGGTTGATCATGGGAAAAAAAAGTGGACTGATATTAGGCGAACCAGGCATATGTTGATGATGATTGTTGACAGTATATGAAACTCATGGGACGCCCTGGGGACTTACTAGAGATCCTGAGCATGATTTATGATTTTTATAAATTGGAATCCACTACAGATCAGTGAAAGCCAGGGAGACATAGTGTCTTTTTGCCAAGTCCATGGAGAATACTTGGCACAGTATTTTGAAATGTCTGTCTGAAAGCTTCCCAAAAGACACACAAGCATTCTCAGCTGCAAGGTATTACTTACAGTAACACATTGAGGAAACCCGATTGGCAGGCAGTGTCTGTGGAGAATAAGGTGTGGATAGCGTGCATTCATTGACCTGTCAAGGGAGAGTTCGCTGTTTCAGAGACAAACCGCCAATCATTGACCATGTGAGCGGGAACACCTCATCGGCCATACGGGTTTAAGAACGAGGGCTAAATATCGCCTGTCTCTCGAAGCATGATTGGCTCTCTATTATCCTATCACCCACTAATAATGCTGTGTTGGTAAAATGTTTATTGAACAACATTGCACTAAATGTGTGCAATGCCACCAGAACCGCTGGGACTTTATCTAGATGCCTCCCTCAAAATGAAATCCCACACAAATATTCTACCACCTCCTACTTCTTGAAACTGGTGTGCCGTATTTGTCCTTTCTTGTCTGAGGAGAATTGTTCTTGCCTCGCCTGAGCTATCATTGGAGCAAAGACTACTGCGGCAGTCCTTTGTATTGCTCCAGGAAAGGCAAAATAACTAAGCTACAGACACTTCAAAATAGTGTGATTAGAGTAGTGAACCAAATCAAGCGCCGGTGTTGGGGGTCGCCTGCCATGTCCATCCGGCAGGCGCCCCCAGGGTGCTGCTTCCTCACAGCACCAAACAGGCCCAGCGCCTGTGGGAGTTTGGGGCCTGCCATGTCCATCCGGCAGGCCCCATGGCACTATGTGACACCAGCGCCATCGGGGTGGGGGCACAGCCTGCCAGGCTCCTGACCATGCGGACCTAGGCCACCGTCCTGGCAAGGGGGTCACATGGCAACAGGACCTGCAGGCCTGTGCCTCCACGTGTAACCCTGCAGCCTACATCAGTAATGAGACACGGACTCAGACCAACCTCTTATGGAGTCTGCAGCCGTTCTGTCTCACGTGCCTGCAGGGGCTCCTTTTATTAGCTTGGGCCATGACGCAGTCATGGTCCATCTTAAAAGGGCGATACACATACAGAGAAACACATCCCCTTAAAGGGGCAACGCACACACGAGGGTCCCACCTCACACTCCTCCTTTTTCATAATAAACAACAAACAGTGCTGAAACATACAGGCATCCCACCTGGTACACAACAATAACATGCCAGTCGGTTGAAAGCTTGTGGGGTAGGCAAATAATACGATATGCCCCAGCCACGTCATGGTGCTCCCACAAAGAAGGACCTAACATATCAGCCCAGTTCCAAACACACTCAACAGATGACATTCGGTGCAGTTGAGCCGCCAGAGGATTACAGGCAGTTCCACCACAGTTTGCAAAGACCCTTTATTAACGTGGGGCTCGGAACGATAACTCATGCAAACAAACGCCATGGGCGGCGGCCGGCATTACATGCACACCCCGCGACTGCGGGATCATAGCCTCACCCGAGACCACTTAAAACATGTAGTTACTATGCAGGTTCACAGCATCAAGACACAAGATTACTGAGTCCATTTTTTTAAGCAATCGCGGGGCAGCAGGGAACCAGTCCATCTCCCACCAGCGTCCACCCAGGAGTCACTTCCCGAGTCCAGATCCCTTGATGATATAGTTCACAGCCAGCAAAGCCGCACCTAGCGGGTACCAGGGGCCATATCGGCTTAGTTACTCGATGTTCAGAGCCGAGTAGTGAGACGCCGGTCACAGGGCATCGTGGCTGCTCCATGTGCTGTCGACAGGTCACGGTGTCATTGATCGAGCACAGGGTGACATGGGATCACTCACCCATTTTTTGTTGACGATGCTCCCCCAATCTGGCACATCTTTCCCCTCCCAGGGCACAAAGGGGCGCACAAGCATTCCTGATGAGCTGCAACCCATTTCTCGACTGACGCACTGATTCTTGGTTTTAAGGCCCAAGGCTGCCTGGTCAATTGGCCACATCCCAGGTGTCGACTGAACTCAGGGGTCCGGCAGGTATCTCCCCCAAGTCCCATTGAGCTTGTCCCTTCTATGGCATCGCGTGCCCGGTGTCATTAGTGCCAGGCGGTTTGGGCGACCACCGGGGCCGGCAGTAAGGCCTGTGTGCCGATGGGGGCCGTGCCAGGAGAGGCCCGATTCTGTGGTGGTAGGCCTTCTCTTTGCTGTTACAGAACACCAGCCCTTGGCTGACTGGTAATACCGGGCCGGATTGGCGTCCCCAGTGCGTGGCGGGCGTCACCCCCTCGGATCACCTGGCCGTGCCCAGCGCTGCCTCCTTGGCGTTGGGGCCACTCACTTTATTCAGCCCTGCGCAGGCAGCACCACTTGCTCATCCGTTTTGGTGGGGTGAGCATCACATAGAGTGCAAAAGTGCTGATGGCTGTGAACCTTGAGAGGAATGAGGGCGAGGGTCCCACGTCGGCCGCGGTGATCCCGTTGTCGGTGCCGGGTCACTGCCATACCACAACTTCAGAGGGCAGTCTTTGGTGTGCAGAGTCATTGTCCATCGCGTGCAGCATGGTGGGCAGTGTACTGGTAATGATGTGTAGATGCGCAGAGTGCAGTGCGCTCCGGTACCCTGGTCTTGGAGTTGTGATATGGTGCATTGACTCTGCACTGTGGCATGTGTTGACGTGGAATAGGTGGTTGCTTATATCCCTTGGATGGATCAGATTCACCCCAACCTGCCCTCCCTGTCGGTGCCTGTGGATCACACTTGCTCTCGCTGTACTGCTCCCGACTGGAGCACGTCATCACTTTCTTGGCGAGTGGCAGGTAGGGCGATTGCAGTGGATCAGTGGTGGGGGTCACCTAATAAAGCAGGCAGTCAGGGTGGCTGGCCTCCGTGGCACCGTTGTGGCCACTTGTGAGAAAAAGTGCCCAGGCGGGCATTGGTTTGTCCAGGATGCGTGTGGTAGTGGAGCACTGCTGCCCAACCAATGAGACCCCCTCGATATCTCCCCTCGCCCCCAGGCAGGGGAGGGCACACCTCTGCCCTTTGCTCGGAGCACGTCCCTAGGTGGCCTGCCCCCCATGGCCTGGCTTGCTTTCAGAGGGCCATACTTTCTTCATTGCCACTAGAGCAGGGAGCACGCTTCTTCCATCCTTACTGCTCCAGCCGGAGCACCTCTCTCGATATCACTGCCGGGCCCGTGGATCTTTGCGGGGCTCCGGCAGTGGCACAATAGCAAACACTGCTGCCGCCTGCAAGGGCGGGGGCACCCTTGGCTGCCGGGGTTTGCATGCAGTCTGCCTCCCAGGCCCCACACGCCCCCCACAATGCCGGGGTCTGCAGCCAGGCAGGCTTGCAAGCGAGCCTTACTCATTTCGCGGCGGATGCCACTCACCAACTCTCTTTTCTGACGGCGGCATCGGCCGCTCAATTACTCCACCCCCGGGCAGCACAAGACTTCCACTCCGGCAGGAGGTCCCATGTTCTTTCATGGGGCAGCGGGCGATCCGGTTCTTCTGGGGGGCACAGCCCATCTCTTCGCGGCCGATGCCGCTCAGCATGACTCCATTGGGGAAAGGGGGGGCAACAGTTCTGTAATGGTAGTGGGCGTGCTCCTGGAAAGCCTGACACCATCCGCGGCTGCAGCCGCTCATCTCGTTCCCCTTGGTAGCACAGTGTCCTTTACTGTGGTGGGGGGCAGGCATGCTCCACCCCCAGCCGCACGAGCACCCTCCTTTCAGAGGGCCGCGGCCGGAGCTGAGGCATGCAGGGCACATCCACCCATTTCGGCGGATGCCGCTCCTTCCCTCTTGGGAGCCGCACCTCTCTTGATCCCGGACGGGGGAGGGGCAGCGCCTCCCCTTCGTGGCCGACGCCGCGGGCACTTCTCTCCCCACGGGGCCAGCTTTAGGCGGGGGTGGGTGGGGGTGGGTGGCAGTCCAGTCACTCCCCTCCATGTTTCAGGCCTCAGTTGGGGCGGGCGCACTGCTTCTCTTCTTGTTCCGCACGGGGGCATCTCTCTTTCTATTTGCAGTCTCGGTGGATGCTGCATCGGGGCTATGGGCAGTTGTCATCCGGCCGCATGAGCACCCCTTTCAGAGGGCCACGGCCGGGGAACAATCACGGACATGGCAGGCTCTGCTCCTGGAAGCGCCGATGGCGCTCCTTCTTCTTCGTGGCGAACACGCCACTTGGGTGCCTCGGTGCAGTGTTGACTGCCGGCACTTTCTTCTTCCTGGGGGAGGGGCGGCATACCTCCTCCCTTCGCGGGTGATGACCCGCGTATTCCAGTTTCGGCAGAGACCGCGGGGCAGTCTCTACAGATCAGGTGGGGGGAAGGGAAACACACGCGGCCTCTCCATGACGCCGCCTCCATCAATGTGCGGCCGATACCGCACTTCACACATAGGGGCCCTTCCTCCTTCATTTTGCGGCGGATGCCGCAGGGGTAAACGGAAGCATCACTTTCTCACCCGAAGAGCCGACACTCTCTTTGCGGCTGTGGCAGCTCCACTTCTTTCCTCCTTTTCGGCGGGGCACCGCAGGATGCACCCCAGCGCAGGGTGGCCCGGGCCATCATCGTAATAGGTGCGGTGGGGCGCGGGTCAATCCTGACTGCGGTGAGGGCCGGGTGCCGTACTCCGGAGGAACGTCACGATTGCTGGCACTTAGTGGGCTCGTAGTCCTCTCTCTCTCACCTTTTCAGAGAGACGACTTCCTCGTCGCCAATGTTGGGGGTCGCCTGCCATGTCCATCCGGCAGGCGCCCCCGGGGTGCTGCTTCCTCACAGCACCAAACAGGCCCAGCGCCTGTGGGAGTTTGGGGCATGCCATGTCCATCCAGCAGGCCCCATGGCACTATGTGACACCAGCGCCATCGGGGTGGGGGCACAGCCTGCCAGGCTCCTGACCATGCGAACCTAGGCCACCGTCCTGGCAAAGGGGTCCCATGGCAACAGGACCTGCAGGCCTGTGCCTCCACGTGTAGGCCTGCAGCCTACATCAGTAATGAGACACGGACTCAGACCAACCTCTTATGGAGTCTGCAGCCGTTCTGTCTCACGTGCCTGCAGGGGCTCCTTTTATTAGCTTGGGCCATGACGCAGTCATGGCCCATCTTAAAAGGGCGATACACATACAGAGAAACACATCCCCTTAAAGGGGCAACGCACACACGAGGGTCCCACCTCACAGCCGGGATCATGTTAGAGAGGCTTGCGTGCCTTACACTGGTTGCCAGGAGAGCGCTTTGCCTTTAGATCTCTTTCTCTTGCCCATACGTGCCTATATGGATAATGTCCATCTTACTCAAAATCTAGGCTGACACCTAAAGCTTGTGTTCGGACACTGCGTTCCGATAACAGTAACTTGTCCATTCCTCGAGTCAAGCTTGCAAGACTGGCCTTTGACTCAACGGCTGCTTACCTTTGGAATAGCCCTCCCATCCGACCTGAGATAAATGCATTCCTTTTCGCTTTTTTCAGAAGGCGCTTATGACGCACATGTTTAAATACAGCCATTGTTGGGTGTGTTTATATTATCTCATAGCCTGCACATGGCTGCCTTCTTACTGGTTCTGTTTGCTCTCTAGTTCTGGAGTTCTTTCTGTGTCGCTCCCTGTGTTTGTCTGTTCTCGTTTCTTTATTGTGCGCTTTCATGCCTATGGAACGGCGCGATACTAATGAATAAACCGAAACAGAAACTGGAAAATGCAATTGCAAACATCCTGCATTTAATAATACCTAAATCAGTCAATGCCACTAAATACACATAAAGAAAAAAAGTTTGCACAGTGTAGGATGATTTTAAAACATTGAGACGGAAAAACAAAATCAAGCTACGTAAGAAATGAGGCCTTCATTGCGAGTTTCGCGGTAAATCGGCAGTAAATCTTCAGATCTACAGCCAAAAGAAACACTAACTCCTGCTTCAATGTCCCCCTATTCCAACTTGGTGCAGGCCCAGATTTAGACACGACAAATACGCAACACATATCTTTTTTAAAACCATTTGCCTGAAAGTCTTTTTTATTTCCCCATTGTTTGACATCCGTTTCAATGATACATGTATACTTTTATGTTTTCAGTTTTTACCCTTCCCGCGTTAAAGTTCCTGTCTGAGGAACTAAGCCTCCAGATTTTCTGGGAGGATAGCTCAGGGGCAACATGATTTGTCTTGGAAGCAAGAAAACGCATAGCATAGCACGTCAATGCATAGTAAACAGGTTTGAATCCCGGTCTGGCGCTTAGAAACTGGTCCCCAGTAATACGCGCCTTATAAAAAAAACAATTATGATGTGTTCTTTTTTTGTAAATCAGCATCTTCATACCAACAGAAAGTGCCAGATTTTCAGAAATGTATGCGAAAAGCAAAGGGGACGTAGGTTTTTCATTTGTGTTTATTTGAGAAATATGTTTCTTAAAGGTGACTTTCGCAATTCAGAGGGCTTGGCAGCAGCAGAAAAGATACACTGACCAGCCCCCTTGAATAAATCAGTGGTGGGAGTTTGCCCCCAACCCTAATGTATTGCAGGCTCCCAGCACCCACTGGGAGCACATTTCACAGTGACAAGCCACAAAATGAGTCTGCTTTGCCCTTTAAAAGCAACTGCATGAAAGGATCCGAAAAACCTCTCATGCAGCACCTTCCCCACTGGTGTAATGGGGCCCCCCACAGTCCCCACGGTGCCGGGGGCCCCACCAGCACATGTTCTGTGAGGGGACCCACTTGGAGAAAGAAAAACATTTTTTTTCAAAAAAGATTTTTTTTTTCTTTTTGATTTCACACTGCCTTCATAAAGAAATTATTTCTGTAACAGATTTTTTTTTTATGAAGGCAATGTGTCTACAAAAAGAAACTTTTTTTTCCAAGTCCAAGGGATTTCCCCACCCCATGCCATGGAAGACCCTGGGCTGGAGTCCTGGGGTGGAGGGTGTCCTATGACTTAAAAAAGAAACCATTTATTTTTGAAGCCACTCTGCATTCATAAAGAAATTATTTCCGTTATAGTTCGGTCCTTAATGTAAATAATGTCTTTATGAAGTCAGAGTGACTTCAAAAAGAAAGAATTTATTTTTGAAGTATTAGGGCTCCCCTCAACCCCATGACGTGTGCGTGTGTGAGTGTATGGTGAAAGGGTACACACTTAAATGTACGGGTGACTGCCTAGGTGTGCCTGCATGGTGAAAGGGTGCACACTTAAATGTATAGGTGGCTGCCTGTATGAGTGTATGGTGAAAGGGTGCCCACTTAAATGTATGGGTGGGTGACTGTGTGTGTGTGCCTGTATGGTGAAAGGGTGCACACTTAAATGTACGGGTGGCTGCCTGGGTGTGCCTGTATGCTGAAAGGGAACATGCTTAAATGTATGGTGGCTGCCTGGATGTGCCTGCATGGTGAAAGGGTGCACACTTAAATGTATAGGTGGCTGCCTATGTGAGTGTATGGTGAAAGGGTGCCCACTTAAATGTATGGGTGGGTGACTGTGTGTGTGTCTGTATGGTGAAAGGGTGCACACTTAAATGTACGGGTGGCTGCCTGGGTGTGCCTGTATTCTGAAAGGGAGCACACTTAAATGTAAGGTGGCTGCCTGGATGTGCCTGTATGGTGAAAGAGTGCACACTTAAATGTATGTGTGGCTGGGTGTGCATGTGTGTGTATGGTGAATGGTGCGTGTGCTTGAGTTCAGGGGTGCAACAAAACCTGCATTTCGGGGGGCTAACCCTTCAAATGTTGGGAGAGGCGCTAACTTCACAGGCGATGGGGGAGTGGCATATTTATTTGTGTGGGGGCATCTAATTTCTTTACACATTTTTAATGAGACTATTCTAGTGCAGCTTCAATGTCACAAGCAGTTAACTCTCCCCTTTAAAGTTGAAAGCTCCCACTTATGGACGGCTGTGAGAATGAGTGGTCTCCTGTTCCCTCTCTATCCTTCCAATCGCTCTCCTGGCATGAAAGTACTAAAGCCACATAACTATTTCAATTGCCTAAAAATGTGGCTTTTGAATGCAGGTACTAACAGTGAAATGCTTTATGTTAGTATTTGTTGGGCTCTTGTTAACAGTGAAACCCAGGTGCCATTTAACACGTGTTTCCTGCTCTATCCGGCAACTGCTCTGAAGGTCAGCCAGGTCGAGTCCACAAGCCCAACATTTCAGGGGGGGGGGTTGAATCCCAGTTAACTCAATGCTGTTGCACCACTACTTGTGTTTAATACCTTGATTACTTATTGGTAATCTTCATTACTCCTAGCCCTATTCTTCCCTATCCTAGTACTTGCGTATGAAGCTCTCTGCCTCCTACACAAGTACTGGGATGTCGTAGAGGTACATGGAGGTAATGCCTGACTTAGCTACCTGTTATCTTCATTACTCCAAGTACCACTCCCCAGTACTTACCTATAAGGCAAGGAGCCTCATACATAAGCTCTGGGACAAGGAAGAGGGACGTGGAGGTAATTCTGGGCCAAAGAGCTGATTTTGGAGGTTGGGGTAGGGCTGGGAGGGAGAGGGGATATGTGTGGGGTGGCAGGATTGTGCGACAAATCATAATGGTTGTCCATGTCCAGTCTAAGCAGGCATGATATGTGGTATTAGTATTTTTTATAACTGGGCATTTCTGATGAAGCAGTCCTGCTAAGTGTAATTACCTGGCTAGACTAGCAGCTGAGTGCTGCCAGACTAGCTGTTTTTTACTGCGGGATTGTATTTTTTTCTGGGCATCTTTGATAAAATGATACGATATAAGTCATTTATAACGCACATGTACGCACATGTTTCTAGGTGCGACAAAACAAGGGAGGGGAGATAGAGGGAGGACAAGACAAATTATCTTACTAGGCCTTTTGTCATTTAGATCGTGCGGGTGCAAGAACGAAAAGTCAAAGGGGAAAGGGAAGGGGGAAGTGCAAGAGAGAGGGGAGGGAAAAACAGGGCAGCACAGCTCTGAGTAGTGCAAGGAGAACGGGTTACAGTTACAGTGCCTAAGTGTGCGGTAGGCCCAGAGGCAGTGCAGGGGTGACTGATCAAGAAAGAGTCTGGACTCAGTGAGACTCTGAGTATAGCCAAGTAACCAGTTGGTACAGCAGATAGGTAGGTCGGGTAGGGCAGCAGGGGAGAGAGAAAGCAGAGAAGAAGAGGAACGTTTTTAGCTGCTTCTAGATCTTCAGGTGGTCCAGCTCAAGTTTGAGAGGTACAGGGAGGGCTTTCCAGAGGGAGGCACCTGCAGGGGAGAGAAATCTACACCCCCGCCCCCACTCTCTGCCTGGAGAAGCATCTAACCCTTAGAGAGTTGGAGGTAGCTGAGCAAAGGGCTTGAGAAGGAAGGTATTTTGGAAGAGAGAGTTGGATGTAGTGTGGACCCGGTCCCTGAAAGCTTTGTGGACAATGCAAAGGGTCTTGAACTTGATCCTTGCAGCATCCGGGAGCCAGTGGTGGGATTTCAGGGTTGGAGAGATATGATCTCTGGGCTTCAGGCCAAGGATACATCTCACAGTCCTGTTCTGGATTAGTTCCAGAGGGTGGAGAGTAGAGGAAGGCAGGTTGAGAAAGAGGATGTTGCAGTAGTCCAGCCTAGAGAAAACCAGGGCTCTGGAGACAATGAGCTTCTGGGGGAAAGCGTGAAAGGGAAGAGTCCCTTTAAGGAGGAGCAGCTGGTAGTGGGACTTCTTGGCGACGTCTGAGATATGAGAGGAGAAAGAGAGAGTGGAGTCAAAGATGACAACAATGTTTTTTGCCTCGCAGGAAGGCGAAGGAAGAGGACCCAAGATGGGCAGCCAAAGTGCGAGATGGAAAGCAAGGGCAGGGGTCCCAATGAGAAGGATCTCCATCTTACTGGCATTAAGGGAGAGATTGTTGGAGGGACACCAATCCTGAATCACGGATAGACAGTCAGGAATGAGAGAGAGGAGAGTATTCTGAGGGGAGGCTGAAGGAAAGTTGAGTGTCATCCTCATAAGAGGAGAAGGTAGAGATCAGGTGGGCCAAGGGGGTAAAGGAGAGGACGATAAACAAGGGTGAGATGATGGAGCCCTGTGGAACACCACAGGTATAGAGAGATGTGGTGGAGAGAAAGGGAGCAGGTTGCACCTGGGAGGGGCAATCCAAGAGGGAGGAGGTCAGCCACTCAAGGGCCTGATCCATGATGCCCAGGTTCTCATGGAGTCAATTGATAAGGATGGCGTGGTTGACCATGTCAAAAGCAGAGGAAATATCAGGGAGGAGGAGGACAGAAGGAATGCTGCAATCAAGGTTAGAGAGCAGATTTTCATGGGTGTTCAGGAGAGCAGTTTCCCTGCCTCTGGCAGCTCTGAAGCCAGACTGATGGTCATGGAGACAACCAACAGATTCAGTGTGGAGAGTAAGCTGGGAGATGGCCAGTTTTCTCCAACAGTTTTCCCAGGAATGGGTGATGGATATTGGGCGATAGTTTGTTGAGGAGGCAGGAAAGGCAGATGGCTTCTTGAGGAGTGGGTGTACAAGGGAGTTCTTAAGGTGAGAGGGGAAGTTCCAGTGGTGAAAGAGTGATTACAGAAATCGTCCAAGGCTGGAGCAAGGGTGTCAATATGGTGCTTGATGGTTCTAGAGGAGCAGGGGAGCACCTGTTTGGGCATCACTTTCATAGATCGAACTTGTCTATAAACCTCATCATGTATTGTCAGAGAGAAAGAGGAGAAAGGTGAAAGAGAAGAAGAGATGGCCAAGGGGGGGTGGTGCAAGAGAGGAAGAGGGAGAGGAAGAGGAGATGGAGGACAGGATGTCCTGAGTTTTAGCAGAGAAGTGAGAGAACAGAGCCATACAGAGGGCCTGGGAGGGAACAGGAGAGCTAAAGACTGCAACATGATTGACCAGTTACTTCCAGATTTTAAAGAGTTTGGCCATGTTGTTAGAGGCCACAGAGACGCGGGCTTCAATGTGTGTTATCTTCTTGATGAGTGTTATTGCCTCGACTGGCATTTTGGTGCAACCAGTCTAGGTATGTCTAAATGTGGCCTGGCATGCTTTACTGTAATGTTATTACGTGTCTACACTGGTCTACATTGTGCAGCCAGTTGAATACGTTTTCATTGTGGCAGAGCATTTTTAATAGTAGAGCATTAATGTTCCTGTGCACTGTTGGTGACTTGCATGTATTAGATTGGTGTTTCACTACAAAGTCATTGCAAACTCTATGGCTTTTTAGACATTTTTTCTCAAAGTGTGCTGTATATTGTATTAAAACACATATTTATATCTTTCTCCTAGTGTAGTGTGCGACATACCCCTTCAACAGCACATTTGTGCGTATTGCACAAGCGTGAGAATCTAGGCCGGCCCAGATAGTGGCACGACCCGTGATTTGTTGCTGTGTTGGGGAGCGCCCCCTCAGCATTTATTGCAGGCTGGTGCCCACAATTTGTGTTACGACACTGACCTTCCCCTGTGCCTGTTCCAAACAGGTGCAAGTGAATGTCTTTGATTTTCATGCATTTCAAAGCGCATCCCATGTGTGGAATCGGGATGTGCATTGGGATATGCAAAAATGCCACCTTATTTGTTCTAATTCAAAACGGGAGTAAAAAAAAAATCATCTCAATGTGCACATCTAAGATGTTCAAATGCATATTCCCTTTGTGGATTTCAATGCAGCTTGTTTGGTGTAATTGATAATATGCACCAAAATAATTTTTCAGAATCTGGCCCAAAGTGCGGTAAGCTCAAATTGTGGAATACACACATGAAATTCTGGTTTAGTTGAGAGGTTTTAAAACCACACATTTGAAACATCTAAGTTTGAAAAGGAAAGCTTGACATTTTTCAATTTCATTTGATTTCATTCTTATTTATGGGATATTTGTTTGTGATTCTGCGTCATGCATCCAGCTGACCGTCCCCATTTTATGAACTAGACCTGATAGGCAATGAAAGAAGCATTTGCTTCTACGAAAAAGCACAAAATGTGACTGAGTAACAAAACAGTGAAAAGAGTCCTTTGTCCCTGTCACGAAAAAAGGGTTACTGAATGGACATGGAGAAAGGGAGGCAGGTGTATCACCAGTGACGCCAATTACCTATTTGCAAAAAGGGGTGTCTGAGGGAGTCTCTATGGCTGGGAAATACAAATTGCAGAGAGTGCTAACCTCACAAATGGAATAACGTGAGTCAAAAAAATCTTTTTTTTGTTTAACTTCCTCCTCCAGCAAGTTGGCACGGTTTACATTTTGGAACACATGGAAAGTTGCAGGAACAATTTCCACGTTTCAAAACATGTTTTCGTAAAATTAGTTAACTTTTCCAAAAGTTTAACGACACTTTCAAGTAAACATGTCAAAATTATTTAGCTACACTTTAAAACGTATTTAATTCCAGGGATTTACGCCTGCTTTTCTTATTTGTTTGGTGTTAGTCCCATTTTCATTTTCAGTTGCAAATTGTGCAGGCACAATGTGTTTGTGAATTGGCACCATTGTTATGTTTGTACGTTCTTTTTCATTTCTTTAGTGGTACATTTACAGCAGGCATCCATTTCTGAGCACCCTGCCCTTTCATTCCCTCCTGCCATTTTACTTTTGTCTTTTCTTTTAAATGGGGAATATACTGATTTAAACCGTGCTCTTTCGCCATTCTATTCATCGATCCTGAATTATTTTCCTTGCTGATGTTTATTTTTGAATTCTTTTTAGGACTTTTGGAACTGTTTTCTAATGTTGGTGTTTCAGACAGTAATTTTCTTAAACTTGTATTAGCTACTGGAATTCTTTGTGAGTCATAATACGCAGGAATAGTGTGTGCAGGCGCTGCTGCACATTGTGACCCCCAGACATTGAATGTGCAAATGTATTCCCTTGTATATAGCCCCAGATGATTGGTTATTATTATTCTTATTATTCTTATTACATTTGCTACTTAAGCAATAGAACCCTCGCGTCGGGGGCATAACCGTCTCAGGTAATGCCCCGGGGCCCATAGGTAAGGACCTGAGCAAAGCGAGGGCCTTACCGAAGGACCCGGGGCATTACCTGAGATGGTAATGCCCCCGACGCGAGGGTTCTATTGCTATTAGTACCCCGGGCCGCAAAAATTGTGTGACCGGGGCATTAAAAGCTTTTTTTTTGTCCTGAAACGCTGCAGCGTTTCGGCACTGCAGCGTTTCAGGAGAAAAAAAAACGACCAAGAAAATGGCCGCCGCCAGGGAAAGGGAAAACAAAGTCCGTTTTCCCTTTCCATGGCGGGCATCGGGAGCGGACGCGTTGGGAACACAAGTGTTCCCAGCGCGTCCGCTCCCGAAAAAGGATAAAAAATAAGGTAAGTGGGGTTGGCAGGGCGGGAGTGGGAGAAAAAAATAAATAAATAACGTACCTGCTTCCCTGGCGGGCGACGAGGAAAGCCTCCGGTCGTGTGGAGGCGCGGAGCGGAGATGGCCCCACTCTGAGTCTCCACACGGCTGTAGGCTTTCCTCGTCCCCCGCCGGGGACGCAGGAACAAGAAGGTAAGTGGGGGGGAGGGAGGGGATTTAGAAAAAAAAAAATTCCTTACCCGAGTCCCCGGCGGGGGGTGAAGGCAGCCTCTCAGCCGCGGGGAGGCTCGGAGCGGGGATGGCCCCGCTTCTAGCCTCCTCATTGGCTGAGGGGCTGCCCCGCCCCCTGCCGGGAACAAAGGCCGTGGAATCCCGATGAAGGGATTCCCGGCCGGGTAGGGACCTGGCGAGAGCCAATCAGAATGGCTCTTGCCTTCTGATTGTCTCTCGCCGGGTTACTAATACACTTTCTAAATTCCTCATGTTTAATTGGGGCATCTGTCGGATGAGATTACCATTTTTCTCATGCAGTTCGAAATATTGTTGACATTTGTTTCTATAATCACCTTTTCTGATTCTAGCAGCTGCTAATTTTGCTTGGCTGTTATTTTGAAGGACATGTTTTAATGTAGTCTGTATCTGCTTTAAAGCACTAAAAACAGTATTCTTTGTGCACACACATTTCATTTCAGAGGAAACCCAGGATATCCCGAAACATGCCTTTAAGACCGGAATGATTATGGTGATCTTGTCAACAACTCTTCTCCTGTTTCTTGGGGTTATGTGTTTCACGTTCAGAATAGAGGTAGTGTTATTATACCGCAGCCTGACGGGGAAAGATGAGACAATAGCAGGTAGGTTACCCATTAGAGGTGTGTGTTTTAAGACTGTCCCTATTTAATTCTGCCTGGTTGGAAGTACCGTAAATGATCCACTGTGTTGGCACTGGACTGAGCATGATGCAGAATAATAGAGATTGCTGTACATAGTCTTGTAGCCAGCAACAATGCTATCCACCTCTTCTCAACTCAAGCAAGTAACCCACATTGTTACACCTATTGAAAAAGTGTTAAAGAAAGCCTGATATACATCAGTTTGTTTATAGTGCACTAGTGGAAAAGCCTGTTTACATGGGCTAATGTGTGTAAAGGAAGACATTTGCAGAGTCTAATTATATAATGTGGTGTATTTTAACATAATTTATGTCATTAGAAAATAAAATGTACAGGATCTTGCTCTTTTTACGTGGAAGAGTAGTAATTAAACACAATCTCACAGAATACATTGAAAGTTCAACATTGTACATACGGTCAATTATTGTTCTGCTCCCCATTGTCTTGGATTCCACTTATGGGTTTTGGACTCAATTATATAATGCTGAGGGATGTCAGAGTAATACAATTCCCTGTTTTGGGGCATCTAATTGCATGTCATCCTTGTTGAAATACACATGTTGTTTGCCTGGAAGATGAACTTGAAGTCCTCTTGTTGTATGTGTAAGGCAACAGCTCCCTCTAGCAGTGATAAAATTAAATATCCATTGGGCCTCATTACAAGATTGCCGGTCCGGAAACAACGGTACTGGTAAGCTTGCTCGTACCGTTGTTTCCGGACGGGCAGTGCCGGTGCATCCATCCTCCCATTGCCATTGAGTCCAAAGAGGCACAAATGGGATTTTCTTTTTCCGGTTCCCTGCCATAGGGACCGCCGGGGCTGTAATGCCCCAGTAAGTCCCCATTGAAGAAAAAAATTCTGTGGCGGCAGCCGTACTGTTTTAACCAGCACAGCTACCGCCAGAGTCATAATGAGGCCCATTTTGTTTGACTGGAAGATGAACTTGAAGCCTTATTGTTGTATGCTCAAGGCAACAGCTCCCTCTAGTGCTGGGGGGATAACAGGGGAAGCGGACAGTATCTTTTCAGACAAACAAACATCTTGACTTTTATTATATAGTATAATGTGGGAAAAGCAATAAAATATGTTTTATAACATTGTGAAACATGCTGTAACATGTAATGTTATAATAGTTTGGCATTAAGTATGAATGGCAAACTAATATTTGGAAATATGTTTAGGGGAAAAGACAGAATCCATATATAGCTGTATGTAAGACATGTCTTGGAAACATTAAGGGTATTTGTTTTTAATTCAGGAATGGAACATGATCCTAATTAGATATGTTTTTAACTTTAAACTCTGTTTACATTGCACAGAGCAAGGGAATCATCTTTGCGACCGCTCAAGATGGGCGTGTTCTTCTTGTCTATCGGCTAATGATGCCAAATGTACGTTGATGGAAGCGCGGCTGCTTTCTGTGACTATGTCTAGTGTAAAGTTACTATGAGGCTGTCACAGTTACATAATAAACTGTCTGTTGATCATGAACATGAATTAATTCTAAGGGAAAGATTATATAAGGATTATATATTCTTCTATAGAAAGTGAGAGAGAGAAAGAGAGAGGCAGAGAGAAAGAGAGAGGGAGAGAGGGGGGGTAGTCATTTATAATTGGGATGTTTTATAATTGTTTGAATGGAGAAGAATATTATGTTCCATTCCAATATAAAGGTAACCAGATGTTACTTGTGTATGGGACTAGCTGAACAAATGTAGTTTATGTTTAATATACAAAAAAATCCATGTTCAACCAAGGGCCGATTCACAAAGAACTACCTTTTCATATACAGTATGTGTTGGACACCTTTGCATCAGCAACCACATGGAGACTGGCATGCTGGTGATATACACGTTCATGTATTTTGCAATCTTTGGGTGTTATTTTACAATTATTCATCACACTGTCACTAAGGCAATTTTAATTTGAGATGTTTCTTTCATTGTATATATTCTGGTACTATCACGAAGCATAGGTCCCCCTTTGGTCTCCTTTTGCAAACATGGTATTACTATTCAGAACGTTTAGTTTTCTCATGCACATTGCCTTTGTATATTTTCTGATATGCAAAAAAATGTTTGAGAGAGGAATCCAATCCATCACCTAGACACAGCCCATGTCAGTAATAATGGTAAGGTTTTGCAGTAGGATTTTGGATCTCTTGTTCACGTTAAGAGACATCTTTATGCAAAAAACATACATCCTCAACTGATGTAGCCAACAAGAGACTCAACAAAGATCAAGAAAGTCCAAAGGCTTCAGGTATGATGTGATATGTTATTTATAACACGCTTAATACCCAGAGGTTTCTAAGCACGGACCCGGAGATCAAACCTGTGTTGCTCGTGTCGTCTTGCTTCCAAGGCGAGCAGGTTGCCCTTGAGCTATCCTCCCGAGACAAAGCATCTGATGCAGACATGAGATTAACGAAGGGAAAGGTATGGCTTGAGTTTGTGTCTTAATATTGGTGATTGATATAAATACCAATGAAATGGAGCAACACAGTCATATCTTTATCTTTAAATGTAGAATGTTAAACTATTTAAATGTTTCTAGCCACTGATATACCGAGTTTAATACGGTCTAGTGCAGAACCCTAAGCGTCTCCCAGGTGAAGGGCAACTTAGGTTAATCACCATACAAGTGAATAATAGGTCAAATTGACGGAAAGAGAACTGCTGGCACCTACATGTACCATGTACCATGTCTTGCACCACTCTACACTTGAACACCTTCTTAACGGGTAACATGGCAACAGCATATACCCGACCTATCAAAAAAGTATTTTACCTAGGGTAAGGCCTTCTCACAGCTGTACAGTCAGCAAAAGTGGCCTGGAGGATGCCATGATATGATATGTCATTTATAACGTGCCTATACAAAAGTCTTTCAAGGCGTGATGAGGCAAGGGAGGGGGAACAGAGGGAAGACAGACAATGATCCTACTAGGCCAGGTGTCATTCAGATCATGCAAGTGCATGGGAAGGGAGGGGGAGGGGACAGTGCAGTACATGGGATAATAGAATAAATAAACAATAAGTGAAAGTACGGCCAATAGGTGGCAGGTGCAAGGGTAAGTGCAGACATCAGGTGTCAAGTGCTGGTAGCGGGACTGTGGGGATACAGAAAACAGTCCCCAAGTGCGGGGGTTGCCAGGAAGGCAGTGCAGGTGTGTGTGACTGGCAGCGGAGGGACCTGGGCCAGAGATCAAAGAGTGGCCAGGTAACCAGTGCAGTTTCAGTTTCAGCCAGGACGTCAGCAGGGGAGAGGAGGAGAAAAAGCAGAAGCAAAGAGAAAGGTTTTGAGGTGCTTCCGGAACAGAGATGGTTCTCCTCAAGTTTCAGGGAGGCAGGGAGGCTGTTCCAGAGAGAGGCTTCAGCCGAAGAAAGTGTTCTAGCACCAGCTCGTTGCTTGGAGGAGCGACTGACCCTGAGGGAGTTGGAGGCGGATGAGCGAAGAGCTCGAGAAGGAAGATATTTAGGAAGTGAGAGTCAAAGGTATTGAGGCCCCAGGCCCCAGAAGGCCTTGTGGACAATGCAGAAGGTTTTGAACTTAAACCTTGCAGCCACTAGGAGCCAGTTCAGTGATTTCAGTCCTTGAGAGACATGATCCCAGGGCTTGAGGTCAAGGACAGAGGGCAGAGAGTAGTAGCAGGCAGATTTAGAAAGAGGCTGTTGCAATAGTCCAGCCTAGAGAGAACCAAAGCTCTGGAGACAGTGAGCTCTGGGGGAAGGAGAGGAAAGGAAGAATACCTCAGAGGAGGTGCAGTTGGTAGTGTGACTTCTTAGATACATCAGAGATGTGAGGAGAGAAGGATAGTGTGGAGTTGAAGGTGACCCCCGAGGTTTTCAGCCTCACAGGTGGGAGCAGGAAGAGGGCCAAGAGAGGCTGACCAGAGAGTGACAGAAAAGGAGGGATTGGGTGTGCCGATGAGGAGAATCTCAGTCTTACTGACATTAAGGCATAGATCATTGGTGGCACAACTCTCCAGGATAGCAGACAGACAGTCAGAGATGAGAGAGGGAGAAGAGGTGGCTGAGGGTAGCTGGGTTTGTTCTTGTCATGGAAGAATGGTTGATTTGGAAAAAAAAAGGATGCAACAGGGCCACTTCAATTGTAAAATGTGTAATACAAAGTGTGGCCCACCATGTGAATAGGACATTAAAAAACTGCAAGAGTCACACATCATCTATAGCATTTAATATGGGTGTTGTAATCTGACACATCAGATATATTGTTTAGGTCTCCCAATGCTATGAGTTTGGAGCAGGTCAGCATAATGGGGTAACAACATCTAAAAGAATAGAAAGAAAATCCTGGATCTACAGTGGTGGATGATAAACAAGACTAAGCTAAGATCCACTGAGTCAGTGAGCGTAAAAAGACATTTGACGTGGGGAGAGACCTATTTGAAATATTAAGAGTAGCTTTACTAGTAAAGCTAAAGGAGTTTTTAAAAATAATAGTACATTTTCTCAATTTTGAATACATGTGCAATTCCTAGACTGTATATAAGCAATACGAGCTGTCAAACAATGATCAGAATGTTTCCTTGATAAACAGTACATCTAGTTTTAACCCCAGAATAAGATTGTGCATTGATAAAGGATTATTGAAGTTCTACCTTGTGCTTAGGAGAAGGGTTTTAATATCAGATTTTCAAAACTCTAAATCAAAATGTGAAATTAAGTTGTACAGATGAGTATCAATTTGGGGAGTGTTGCTAATTGAGGAAATCATTTTACAGAGGTTGACATGCAAAGTATCGGATAAAGGGAAACTTCTACTGTTTCCCAAAAATGTGCATACAAAGCAGTTGTGATGAGATAAGTTGATTTAAGTGGAAGGATATAGAAGGTGCAGGATTATTGTATATCACTGGTTACCTTCACCACCTGCAAAAACA
The DNA here is from genome assembly GCF_040938575.1 of Ambystoma mexicanum. Classification (NCBI taxonomy): domain Eukaryota; kingdom Metazoa; phylum Chordata; class Amphibia; order Caudata; family Ambystomatidae; genus Ambystoma; species Ambystoma mexicanum. The sequence continues at coordinate 807,541,096 of NC_090939.1, read as the reverse complement.
TGCATCAAAAACCTGCAGAATTCACTTGCTGTTATGTTCATTTTATGTAGGTCCTCTTGGTTACAATTGCAGACTTAGTGCAGTGCTGAACACACTAGCCTTTATATTGTGAGAGCATACCCAAACAGTCAGAGGACACGCGCATTATTTTTTAATAGCACTCTGGCTTTTATATGGATTTGTTCAAAATAGAACAGGGTCCAAAAGTGGTTTATCAAAACACAGTTATAAAAACGTAGAAAAGCATAAAATACTCATGTACAAGGAATATAGACATTAGTAAAAACGCAAACGTGGATGTCTCTTTTTTACACAGAAGAACATGGAACATTTCACATTGTATAATTCCCTACACACCTCAGCAAATGTGAAACACTCTAAATCCCTTTTTTTAACCAAACCTCCCAAAGAGAACTTGGCAGACGATGCAGAGTTACCTGTGCAACTTTGAAATGTTTTGGGTGATTTCGAAATCCTGAATTTTAGAGCCATTTGGAGGCACAGAAGTACCATGATGGCCACATGCTTTTTATGCCCCATGACATTTTCAAGTTGGTATGAAAGCAATGAATTCCCATGGAATTTGTCAGTTTCTAGCACCTGCAAAAAAGATAGAGTATTCCATGAGTCCATTACAAATGTTATCTTCAAAGCGTAGATGCAGGCAGCATTCACGTTTCACAAAACAGGGAGTAAAAGCAAAGAGTAATGGTGATTTTGCCTGTTTTTACTCTTTCATTTACCACACTGTTTTGTGTATGTGGAAAATTGCAAGCAGGGGACAAAACATCACAGAGGTTCTAACCTTGGTGTTCCCCTACCTGCAATTACCGCTTTTTGCTAAATGAGACCCTATATGAATAGGGAGATCTATTGCCCAACTATGTAGAATAGTGTGCAGATTGGACACCATGCCCAAACCTGGGAGCGGGTTTTAGGACGGACAGTGGCAGGTGGCCCAAAGAGGTGCAAAACCTCAGTCATGTGGAATTGTATCCACTCAGCTGGCTTGAAATCATGGCGCATCTTAAGCACTACCTCTAGTGGTAAATGTCCATCAACATGAAGCTGGTTGAAAAGCCAATTCAAAATAAAGCAAATTGAATTTATTGGAGCCTCAGCAAACTCCAGTGGGCAATGTAGGCAAATTAAGTCAAAATAAAAGAGTCAACTAACACAACAAACTAAAGAAATGAGTGGAGTTCAAGACATTCAATAAAGCATTAACTTAAGTAAACTATCAAAACACTGCTTAAAATTGGCATAAGTGCTAAACTGATGCTAATTTACAGCAGTTGAGGAATCATACTCCTTACGAGGGTGAGCCAAGTTCAGCCCAATACGGTGCAGGTCCTGGGTTCCAGTGAGCTGGAAATCAGGGAAAATCTGCAGCTCTTCCCATAGTGGTGAAATGGCGCCGATTCGACCCTACATGGAAAGAAAAATCCTAAATAAATTAAAATGTTTGAATTGGTGGCCATGAAAACAAAAGTGAACGTGGGATGCAGAATGGATGTAGAAGTCTTACATTACAGAGGTGCTCAGTTGTGTGTGTGGTGTGTGTGTGTGTGTGTGTGTGTTTCTGTGTCTGTACGGTACTATTTTAAGAGTGTTCAGAGTGTTCAGCTGAGCTGCTGTGTCATACTGATCAGGCTACTTTTGGCCCCCCTTATTGACGCCTGGAGGGGGAGATCATGCCTACAAGTGACTTTGTTTGTGTTGCCCTGGCAACCAGGCAAGAACGCGATGGACGATGTATTGTGGTCCATGGACAATTGAAAAAAGAGGCAGGTTTCTCTAGAAGACTCATGTCCCAGGCCAGACCAAACAAAGACTGGGACCAAATTCGGTGTAAAGTCAACTCAACATGTAAACAGGTAAAATACTCATGTAGGGTTTTATGGTGGGCTATAAATTGAGTGATGTTACAGGACATCAAAGAATGGGAATTTTAGAGAGGATTTTGATAAGGTGAGGAGTTGATGGTTTGTGTGGTCGTTAGTGTGGGTGAGATATGCTTTTTAATTTGAAGGTTGGGTTGTATTTTATGTAAATAACAAAACAAAAAACATTTGAAATAAAAGCAGGACAACACTGTAGCTATGCATCCCCGTAGTTAGGACATAATAAGTATCCCATAGATACGGATACTCACGTTCCCTGCACAGTATAATGACGTAAACAGTCAATCTTTAGGAAAGTTAATTATTTTTAGAATAATACTGAAGGTTAATAAGAAACATTTTTTAAAACAATTCATTAATTGTAAGTAAGTACTCGATAGAATTGTACTATAATTTAACAAAAACTCAAGATATTTAAGGAACATAATTCCATATTTCATTGTGATGCAATCTTGAGATCCATGTCTCAATGCGTTTTTGGGACAAACTCCCTTCATCAGGAGCATCATTCCCAAAATCTATTAACATGAAAATTGAATACAAATGTAATTGTATAATGTTGAAGTAGGTACAAGCCACATTCAAAAGCCACATTTTGAAAGATTGGGAGGGATATCGGTACTGTTTTCTTTAGAATAGCAGAACCAAACTATGGATACCAAAAATATATATAGAAAAATGAAAATAAAGTCTGAAATCTTAAAGAATAATGATCATTGTTATGCTAACATCATGGGTTGGTTGTAAACGTAGCTTACCTTCTGTGCAACACAAGACTTTATTGCTAAAATAATGGTATGCTGGCTTTTGTAATTTTCTGTAAGTAGAAAAACTGAAGTAAGTGAAAGGGCCTAATTACGAGTCCGGCGGTAACCGAGGCGATAAAACCGCCTGGTTACCATTCCGCCTCCGTGATTCCGGGCATTACAACCACGGTTTTCCGGGAATCACGGAGGCGGAATGGTGTTAATCCCCATTCCCATTGAGTCCTATTGGACTCGATGTGAATGGGGATCATGGAAACACCGGCAGCAGCTCATAATGCTGTCAGTGTTTCCTCGTCCGCCTGCAGGCAGGCGGTGTCAAACCCGCCAGGTCAGTCCTGGTGGGAACATCACCTCCCGCCTGCAGGAGTTGTGATCGCCTGGCATGGAAACAACGGTGGCGGCGGGTTTACCGCCACTGTTGTTTCCATACCAGGCGATTTGCAATGAGGCCCAAAATGTCTAAAAAAGTTCTGTATTAGAATTAACTTGGAGTCTTATTTAGGCCTCAATAATGGCTTACTTTTAGTTGTGGCCATAGTTGCGTGGTTCTGCGAATCAATGAGAATTCAAACAGAAAATGCCACTAAGCGTGGTGAAAAAATGTCCGCTTAAATCTAACGTCATCCCACATAGCGTGATGATGTCATGTGTATTGATGGTGAATCAACGCGGTGACATCAGATGTAAGGTGTCATGATGAATCATTATGGAAATAATATGAGCAATCAAGGAGATGCTATGATAGAAGTAAATAGTCTTACATAGTTGTGGGATAAAAGGAAGAATTATTCATAAAAAGCATGTGAACTAAATTAAACTAAATTAAAGACAAGTTCAGAGCAAAATAACAAGTCATCACCAGGACTCAATGGGCCTAAAGAGTGGCACACTATTTAATCTCAGCCTGGTGCTGTGGAAGTGTTTGAATGCTGTGCACAGATTGAGTTGGTGGTTTTGATACTGGGCTGTCTAGGCCAGGAGTATAAGGTGAATCATTAAACATATTCCTATCAAACTTTTGTCAGGTCCACAGGTCCTTAAATTCTCACATGCACATGGGCACACACAATGAGATCTGCATACTTGAAACAGGGAGATAGCACACTTCCAAGTATCGAGGTGAGAGAAAAGAGAGTAGGGGATGGCCATGCCCCCATGATGTACACTCTCCACAAAGCTCAGCAGCATATATCTCTGCTACATTATGTACACCTTGCACCACAATGTTGCATGATGCAATGGCTACATTGTTCGCAACTACAGCAGTGTTCCTACTTCATATGAAGCATGACTATTTCCTGCAGTTAATAGATAGTGATTCTGTATGAAAACAAAAGATTGACTTATAAGAAAATTGGAGACGATGGTCAATGTTAAGCAACACAATATCCATCCTTTGGTGAATCAATCACCTCCTTCCTCCAACAGTTCTGTGGCATGTTGGTTGTGATACTTACATGACAAGACTACAGTACATGGTAGTGTGTCAGATTCCTGTCATGGGCTAGGAGAGAGAGAGAGCAAGTGGAGACTATTTGCCTAATGTCCTATGTAGTGGAGCAATTAGGCAATGGGTGCCTCCTAGTGTATTTCACAGATCCTCAACAATGTTACTGCCTCTAACATGCTTATTAACATCAAAGTACAACAGTTTGACATAAAGGAATGTCCTATCAAGTTACTATTAAAATAAATGTACTTCAGTAAGAACACAATATACAATAATAAGTCACTAGAAAACACTGCCCAAAACCCACCCCTGAGGAAAGAACACAGAATATGCAAAGAAAGCAAGATGCAGCACTCTCAATAATGAATCAGGGGTGCACAGTAAGTAATAACTGCAATGCTTGTCAAAAGGATATGTTCTTGGGTACAAAAGGGATCAGAATTGGCCTAACCAGTCTCTAGGGTTGAGGATATTGCCAACAGGGGCAATTAGCAGTCAATTGTGTCTTTTCCAAGTTCCTTGTGGTCTAGCAGCACCAAACTAGACTTATTGATGCTGTGGGACCAATTTGAAGTTTTGGTCAGTGCAAAAGGCAGCAAAAGAGGGTCCTGGTGGTTCAAATGTGTCGAACAGTTCTTGAAACATGGCTCCAAGCAGTGCAACATCAAAGGAAATATTAGAATCCAGGCTGTCTTGGCTCTGACGGTGCTGTGAGTCCCATTCCAGGCACTAAGGGACACAATGAGTCCTTTTCTCGTGCCCCCAAACATGGAGAGGTTGCAACATAACTGTAGGGGTCCTTCAACAGCTTGAGGTACTGGTTTCTGCTGTGGCTGGCAGTGAGGCAGGTCTTGCTCCACCAGCAGGCCACTCCTCAGGCTCTTGTTCTTGGGCTCCTAAATACCAGGGAGGCTGGTACAAAACTGGAGGCGGTACTTCTGTGGCTAGCAGAAAGGCAAGTCTTGTTCCAGCAGCATAGTCACCGTCAATGGTCCATGGCGATAGTTAGGGGACAGAGCTTGACTCAGCCTTGCAACACCTGACTTCACTTCACAACTGGAGCACTCTGGGAAGGACTGCTCTCCCAGCAGGATCCAAATTAAATCTTCTTCAAAGTCGGAGTCCAAAAGCTGATTCAAAGATGCACTTGCATGTTCTGAATGCTCACAAGGCCTTGTAGGTTGGCTTCTATCTTTCATTGTTATATTTGTTTTTCATTTCCATGTTCTGTCCCTGTTGCCCTGTGGGCGCTTTGAAACACAATTTACTTGATGTATAAGTGCCTCACAAATGCACAATAAATAAATACATACATTCCAAGAGGTTGTGTGAGACCACTTCTTTTAAAGCTAAATCTCCACAGGCGATTGGACTAGAGCTAGCCTGCTTTAGGAGTCTAATCTCTGTTCTTAAAAGAAGTGCACTTTGCCCTTCTGACATCATACCCAAAGTGCTTTGTTCTAGAGGAAGTTAAGGGGACAGGCAGGAGAGGTGAACCAATAGTGGGTGATCCACAAGGTCAAAGGCAACACTTAGGTCCAGGAGTATTAGTATCCCTGTCTTACCCTTGTCCATTATAGAGAGCATTTGTGACTGCAGGTCTAACATTGTGATTTACGTGCTGTGAGCAGCACGGAAACCCGACTTCTGCTCATGAAGGATGTTGTAGGTTTCAATTTGGGCCTGCAATGGTCCTGTGGCAATTTTAGCCATGATTTTCAGGATAAAATTAGTATTGATAATTGGGCGCATGTTGCCAGGGTCCTTAGGATCCAGCCCAGATTTTTTTTTTAACGGTTGGGTAATGGTCACCTTCTTAATGGCTTGGGAAATCATGCCATCATGGAAAGAGGCATTAATTATGTTGGACAACACTGGTACAAACAATTCCTTATTTTCTAAGATTAGTTCTGGGGTGGTGCGATTTTCTGTGCAGGAAGACGGCTTCATCTAGCACCTTCACCAACTCAACTTCAGAGATAGGTTGAAAGTTGAATTTGTCTGACTTAAATGGCTGAAGTTTGGCTGCGTTGGGGAGGTGGGTCTCTTTGGTGGTTTCTCTAGCCAGGATGATGGCTTCTCTGGCTTTTTGCGTTTTGTCTGCAAAAGCCCTTTTCACATTTTCACAGTCCTCCTCTGTGGGTGTGTAAGGGGGGGCAGTGATTTAGGTTTCTCAAGTGACTTGAGGATGTCAAAGAGCTTGATTGCTGAGTTGGGGACAGCTTCAATCAACATATCATAGTGGTCTGCTTTTGCCTTTCTAATTCCCTTCCTATATGTGGAATAAGCCTGGGTCCATTGTTCTTTGGTCTCTGGTGAGGGTTTTTTATGCCAAATTCTTTCCAAGCGTCTTTTCTCAATCTTGAGATCCCGAAGTGTATTATTAAACCAGCTCTGATGGTTATTGGTTTTTCTAACTGATTTGGATTTAAGGGGGGCATGCTCTTCCACCTTTCCAGTATGTGGTTTGAATAGTTCCTCAGCATTTGTTCACATGATACCTCAGTTTGGAAACTTTCTGAGATTTGATGAAGACAAGGTTCCAGTAGTTGTGGGCCTATGCCTTTGAAGTTTCTGCTCTGAGTCCTTTTGTGGGGGCTATGTTTAGGTTTGGGTATGTCTTGCAGACATATTTCAAACATAACTTTGAAATGGTCAGACCAAATACAAGGCTGGGTTGTTGTGTTCTGGGTAATGATGTTCTGTGTTGCAACCCAGTCTAACTGGTTGCCTGCCGTAGTAGTGGGTTTGGTGTTTTGAATAGTGTAGTCAATGTTTTTAATGCGTTTTCAAGACTGATTGCCTCCTTATCTAGGGGGTTTCTACACCACCTGTTAAGGTCGCGCACCAGTACAGAGGAGGAATTAGTAGATTTCAGTCGGTTCAACTGCTGGGTGACCTCACTGTTGAAGTCTGATACCAGGGATGGTGGCCTATATATTACAATAAAATTAACGCATTCAGTGGGGGTAGGACAGTATTTGAGGTGGAGGGTTTTGCAGCCAGTGCAAGACAGTGGAGCTTTGAACAGTCGAAATGACTCTCTTGTTATAATGGCAACCCCACATCCTGCTCCTTTGTCCCAGTTCTGGTGGTAAATCATATATTCTTCTGGGACTGTTTTATTGCAGACAGGACCAACTGGTTCCTTGAGCCAGGTTTCTGTCAGGAAAAGCATGTCCACCTCTTCTTCCCTGATGTAGTCGTGAATGTTCTCTGAGTGTTTGCTGAGAGATCGTGTATTTAATAAACAGACTTTTAGGTTCCTTGGGACTTGCTGGAGCTGCTTGGTGTTTTCAGCAGTGCACAGTATGCCTGGAACCGTGAAAACTGTCAACTGTGGGGATGGTATGATGAATGTTGCCTCCTTGGTCTCCATCTATATCCTAAAGTCGAGCGGGGTTATTAGGGTTCTGAACCTGGTCTGCGCCAGTGGTAAAGCAGGTGCTGCACAGGGACTGAAAGGTATTCAAACACTCTTCATTGTAAATTGCTTGCATACCTGTTTTGGTGTGTCTCTGTAAAAATGAGCCAAGCAAAGACAGTTTCTCAATCCATACCAAGGATGGATAGCAACGCAAATTGTTGGTCTCCATCACAATGATACAAGGGCAGTCTGCACTTTTTAAGTTCAAATCCTATGCAAGCATGACTTAGACTTTATTCCTTCCGAGGTTGATAATTCAAGTATCATTTCAAATATTATTACAATATCACCCGTCACTACAGTGTTTAAAATCTGAAGGAGGCTGATATTAATCACTATATATGAAATTATTATATTATAACTATTATCATCATTCTCATACTTATCAAATCACCCCAAGTCACTGATCTCGGGCCCATTTTCACTCTTCAATATGCTTCATGCACTCCATATGCTTTCAATGGATCAGATGTCCAACACATTCTTACCAGAAACTAACAAATACAACCAAGCCTTATCTCAAGATGAATTGGATCCGTAAATCAGTGTAGGCCTTTTTTTTATAGAATACGTTCAGTGTACCTCTTACCTTACAGCTCACAGGCAATCCACCAAAGGGCTACTATTTGACTGTGGCCCAATTTCAACCATCGCATTATTGATTAAATGACAATACTGTTACTCTACACAAATCAGACATCAAGAAAGAGATGCAACAGTAGAAATAACCAGTTATCTTTAACCAAATTAAAGTCTTCTCGCTTCATCATATATCCGGACTGGGCAAAATTAATTGACTTTCATTATTCCCCTAGATGCAACAAAGATTGAATGTGAATCAACTACAGAGATATCCCATCATCTAAATAAGCCGAAAAGAGAAGGAAGACTTTTATGTTTAAGGCAAAACTAAACAATTTTTAACTGGTTATTTTCATAGATAAAAAATTGGTTTTACACGGGCAGACTTCAAATCCCATACATCACACTGAGAGACCTAATGCACAACCTTTGATGAAAACCTCCCTGTGACAGGGAGGATATAGCTACAATACTTTCAAAGGGCCTCATCACAAGTTGGGCGGTATCCTGGTGGTAAATATGCCAGAATACCACCTAATGCAATTACGGTTACCCCCACTTGATCTGGCAGTATTACCGCCGATCACAAGTGGTGGTGGAGGTATAAGTCCCCAATTTTCTTTTTAGTCCATAGGACTCAATTTGGAATTTCAGCGCAATTAGTGCAGCAGTAATTGCGCCACAGTAATTAAGCTGAAAAGTTGCCGAAAATTGGCAGATTTACCTCCAGCCTAAAGCTGGAGGTGAATCCTCTGACTTTCCATCCAACTCATAGTGGGGTTGGTGTGGTAATGCAGCGGTAACGCTATTAGCGCTGCATTTATATCACACCTCCCAACCTCTGATGAGGCCCAAAGGCTGGACATAACAATTCACATTCCCAAAGGAAATATATACATGATACTTATTTGTGGAATGGGTCTTTCAAGAGCCTGGTGAGCAACAGAAATGTATTGAACTTCAAGGAGAGCTCCCCCAACTTAATAATATTGCTGAATCAGACAGGGCCAAAGCTCATTAGGACTCCTTGCAGTCTTCTACAAGATAAACCTCTGACCTGGTTACTACCACTAAAGTGAAAATACAATCGGCAAATTGTTGCAAAGGATGCTCTGGGACACATCAGATAAGTCCATTATTAGCATTATTAGGGGCCGTTATTTAGTTCAATAACAAGTCAAGTTATGTTAGGACAAGAAATCACTGTCTCCCACCACCCAGGCTACATCTTCCCAACTGCCTGTGATGGAACGCCATTCATACACATCACAACATTCCATTGTTCACTTTGACGTTATACATTAATTTCAAACCAGCCTGCATCCATCCATAAGCAAAGAACATCACAACACATAACCTCACTTCCTTACCGAAAACACACACACACATCATCCATGCACATAGTAACACCTCCTACTCTGTGCATCTAATTAGATAGAAACAATTAACAAAAGTTGGCCAGCAACTACACCACGGAGGCAACCAAACACAAGTGGGATTCATATGCCTGTAACCATACACAATTTACAAAGATGCCATTCAATCTTCCTGACACGCCTCCAATACTAATTTGAAACACAATTCATTAACATGGTTCCATGCTCACCACTACACTTCACACACTCCCACTCTCTATTTCATCCACACATACCATGACAATGCATGAAGTGCATATCAAGAAGCACTGCTTCAATCCTACACAACCCACTTCCACATAGGCTAACAATTCCATACATCTGCCCTCAACTGGCACCACAATAACGTTTGCTACGAAATCCATACATCTGACACCAAAATAACTTCAGCTACCAATTCCAGACTTCTGGCAGCACCATAACTCTTACTGCCAAATCCATACATCTAACACATGCATACCAGAATGCACAAGAAACCATCAGATATTGGATATGGTACACACATCACACATTAGTGTTTTCTTAACACTTGCACGCCACATGTGCATTAATATTGGTAATATTTCCAACACCCATCTTGAACATGGGTCACTAAATAATGTAAAAATAACTTAGATTTGTCTTACACGTCCTTGTTGTTTTTTAGCAATTATATACCTGTGCATTCTTTAAATTGGTTAGTACACAAGCCTTCTTTCACATATAGTGGTATCCATTCCACTCCTCAACTCATCCACAACTTGTATGATCCTACATGCACAGCATACTCCAATCTAATACCAAAGTACCTATTCACCGGGCACATAATATGGTGATCACAGTTATTAATAGACAATTCGCATATTGGTTCCTAGATATGCTGATCACAAAGCTGGTCATTACAAAACCATGTTGCAAGGAGGTATTCACCTTAAGAGTACTGTAGCATTGGCATCCCTATATCTGTACACACCTGCAAATAAAACGTTATTGTAGTGATGACCCTACTATCCTGTCTAGGGCCATATCCATATCCAAATGTTGGCACAAAAAATAAACATGCAGAGATCTTACAACTCCTTTTCAATACATCACACATGATGATTGTTAGTTCGACTTAGAAAATGTGCAAAACAAATGCTGTGCTGGCATATCTCTGTTTTGATAATGCATTACATACTTCACATGTAATCAGTTTTCCTAACCTTCAAAACATTTCTTCCTTCCCCAAACTGATATGGGTGCTTGCACATTTGTATGCCCTGCACCGCGCCAACGCTCTCTTCCCACCGAGCTCTATCTTGTTCTTCCACACTCTGTAGCCATTCATAGAGATGGGCAGAAACTGCTTACTGCTGACTCGCGAATCCCCATTCCACCTTTTCCCACAGCGTCCTACCATTATGAGGTCCCTTCCTCTTATGAAGATCAGCTCAATCCTTGATGTTATAAATTCTCCCCTGATCGCCGGCCCATGCAGGTCTCTGTACCCTACCGGGCTACTCACTCTCCAGCATTCAATAGGGTGGCCACCCATCACCTGCACCACTTGATGCGGCCATGCTTTACATTACTTCAAGCACCGAGCTAGGCTCTTTTGCCATCCTGCTACCAGTCCTAGCTGGTGCAACCAAATCCCTCAATACTTCGACACCAGGCACATGTGTGATACTTTCCATCAGACAACACAGGTCTCACTTCTACTTAATTCATCAGTTCTTCACCTGCCACAATCCTTTAGGTGTCCCAGGATACACCGGTACTCCATTCTTACCTTGCGGACCTACCGCTGAGGTGACGAACCTGACCTGGAGGAGAAGCTGCCTGAACTATTTTATCGCCATGATCACCCTGAACTGTAGAGTTTATTTGTCAGATCTCTGACGAAAGTGGTGCAGAATTTCGAGCATCCATTGTTACCAATCCTGGTAATGGGTATACTATTTGAGAAGGTGGGGATTGACGTTGTTGGTCCCCTTGATTTTCCTACATCCTCTTGCAGTAGGTTTATCCTTGTGGTCACAGATCATGCCACAAGATATCCTGAAGCCAACCTACTTAAGACAGCAACAAGTCAGTTGCTAGAGCATTAAAGGGCATATTTACTATGGATTATTTATGTATTTTCTAATGTGTATTGTGCATTAAACCCAAGGGCATTAAGGCACAGCTTGCAGGTCAAAAGCAACAAGACAGTGTGTGAACGGTACAAGGCAGTGTTGCAGGGTAGGACAAGGTTATTTAGCAGCAGGTTGGGTGTCAAGTGCTTTCAGTGATTGTTCCAATCTCAGGGTGAGGGGTCTTGTATTCCATAGTTTCACTGTGAGGACTGGGAAACTCGATCTGCCCGCTCTGGCTAGTGTGAATGTAGGTGGGACAAGCCTGCTGGCACAGGACATTCTGGTCGGTTTTGTTGACATAGGTCTCATGAATTTCTGAGCAAGGTAGGGGGCAATATTCAAGAGGCACCTGTGGGTGATTGACAACATTTTAAATATGATTAATTCTTGTATAGCGAGCCAGTGGGCCTTTCTTCTCGTAGTGGTGATATGATCTCATTTGAAAATGTAAGGCACAAATCAGAGAGTGTTATTCTGGATCACTTGCAGCTTGTGAATTGTATGCTTGCCAGTGCCGTTGAACAAGGTGTTGCAGTAGTCAAGTCTTGTGCCTCTGAGGGCATGGTCAATGGTAAGGCAACTGCCAGTAGACAGGAAAGGTCTGCAGGCATTAATGAGTTTGATGGTGTGGGCTGCCGAGGAAGAGATGGCATTGACTTGTCTTGTAAGAGAGAGGGATGCATCTAGTTAGAATCCTTTGGTTTTTACTGGCTGGCAGGCTGGGATGTTGATTCCGGCAATGGTGAAGGAGGCATATTGCTTGTTAAGGTTTTTAAGCACTATGGGCAGGCCAGCGAAAAGTAAATCTGCTTTTTCATCATTAGGGCATAGGAAGTTAGTGGCCATCTAAGTATAGATGGACTGATAGACTGAGTTTAGCTTCTCTGAGTCTTGGAGGTAGTTGCCGGAGAGGGGAAGGAGAATCTGGGTATAGTCGCATAGTTGGTATACAAGATACCTATTGAGTCTAGGAGATTAAAGAGTGGTTTTGTGTAGATGTTATAGAGTTTTGGAGAGATGCCGGAGCCTTGGGGTACGGTGCAGGAGACAGGTGCAGACAGGGTGCTTGCATTATCACAGAAAATCATATTGTTCTGTCTTTCAAGAATGAGGCGGCCCAGCTGGATGCCTCTGGTGAGAGGTTGGCTGCAAAGGTCAGGTGTTGACAGAGAATGCTGTGGTCCACTAAGTCAAATGCTGTCAAGAGATTCAGGAGTGCCAGGAGAGCTGGTTTTCCTGCATCCTTCATTTCATCTAACTGGTTTTTCCAGTCAAGCAGGGCTGATTCTGGACTGTTTCGCGGGTGGAACCTGGATTGGCAGATAGCTAGGATGTGATTAGCCTCCAGGCATTGCAGGATTCAGATACAGGTTGCTCTATTCATAATCTTGAGGAGGAAGGGGACTGTTGTGATCAGTCGGTAGTCAGCGGAGGGGTGGGGTGGGGTCTAGTGATGGCTTCTTTAGCAGTGAAAGTACCCAGGCTTCCCTGAGGCTAGTGTGGACCCGGCAGGAGGAAAAGGAGGAGTTGATAAATGTGGTGATGAAAGGTGCTAAGGCTTCCACACAGTCCTTAACAAGCGCCTTTGCATCTGGTAAACCTTTAAGTAGAGAGGTGACCTCTTCCTCAGAGACAGTGTTGAAGCTGAAAGGGAGGAGGTCTTGCAGGACTGTTGGGGTTGTAATGGTATGATGGGGTGTACCGTTTGTGTTGGTAGTGATTTGTTTCTGTAGGATTTGTGCGTGTAGCAGGGCATTTTTGATCTTGGTGCACCAAGTCTCAACTTTGGAAAAGATTGTGTGGGGAGCAGTTTTCAAATTCTTTAAGAATGGTGAAAATCTCTCATGAATTAGATTTCACATTCCCAATTCTCATGGTGTAGGTGACAGATTTAGCTTGTGCAACGGCTGACTCGTATGTTTTTACAGTAGTGGTGAAGATGGATTTAAGATTGGCAGAGGGATTCTTCCTCCATCTGGCATCAGCCGTGTGTTTCTTTGCACAGAGCACCAAGAGGTCAGGCGTGAACCAAGAGTTGAAGTGCTTGCTTGGTTTGGATATGCGAGGCACAAGGGGTGCAATGGTGTCAACTGCTTGCAACAATGTGTTTGAGTATATGGTGGCAAGCCAGTCTGGGTCAAGGTTGGGCAAATGTGCTTGTTGTAGACTGTTAATCAAGGGCAGGATGCAGACTTTGGTAAGACTCTGTGAACTGCGTGCAATAGTACATGGCACCTGGGTTCTGCTAAGGGCCGGTGGGCTGTTGAACGAGATTGTGAATGCTATGATGTGGTGGTCAGTCCAGGGGCAAGGGAGGTTGGAGAAGACAGAGATCTGGGCGTTGAGGGTGGTTTGCTAATCCAGGGTGTGACCTTTTAGGTTGGTGGGTGTTGTGATGCATTATTTGAAGCCTAGGGTGTTGAGGGTGTTAGCTACAGATGTAGCATTAGTGTTGCTGGGGTCATTGAGACTTAGTTTGAGGTCACAGAGGAGGATTGTTTTAGAGGCAGGTTTGATTTTGGTACTAAGGATGTGGAGGATGTTCTCCTTGAATGAGTTCAGGGGACCTGGTGGATGGTAAATGACATGCATGGTAATAGTGTTTGTGTGGGATAGGGCTAGTTTGAAGCAGAGTACGTTATTATTTTCCAGCTGTGTAGTGCTAATTAGTATCATAGTGAGTGTGTCTCTTGCTATCAGGGTGACCCTCCCTTTAGCATCAAGTCTGTCACAGCAGAAGATGGTGTAGTTTGCGGGAATGGCAATGGACAGGGTGGGTGTGTACATATATGTGTACTCCTCCCGGTATTTATATATAAATTCTGAAGATTTATACATTAGAAGGAGGCGACCTCCTAATGTATAAATCTTCAGAATTTAAAGATATGGGGATATAGGAGCCCCTCTACTGTAATAATGCTCCGTACAATACATGGTGTAGTCCAATAAATGCTTTACTCAGTACAATAAATGAAAGACAAGACAATCAGACAGCAACATATATAAAGTGCAAGATTGTCACCAATTTTGATTTATTTATGTGGGTTGTGTTGGTGTGGAATCAATTTCACTGTTACTTGAAACAAATAGTGACAGTACATATTCACATTCTCTTAACCAATGTGTCAAGAGTACATAAAAAATTAATAAATACTCGACATGAGAACAACCGTTCAGTGATTTCAAAGAAATATCAATTACATGCATAAAAATTGCATGAAAAACAATAATCTTAAAGAGTATTTTGCAACACCAATTGTACTTCCTAGAGTACGTGTTGAGGTTCAGAGAGTTTCCAATTCATCATCTTGGTGTAATGTCTCTATAGGTCATGTTGCAGGGTCATGTGGTGAAAGACATCTTTGCCCACGTGGGACTTAATAGTAAACAGTATGTAAAGACAAGGGACCAATTCTTTGTTGATTCCCTGAATTCTTCCAGTTTCGGCGGTCTTGTAATCTATTGAAGCTGACTTCCTCAGGGCGTCTATTTTCGGACCTTGTGTGGGATTGCATAACAAAGGTGTGAGCGGGACCTATCAGAAGGTACCTGTAAAGACTAAGTATCACTGCCACTGAGTCTAATCTCTAGGTCACCAACATCCATTTTACCTGCTGATACTTTGATCCCAAGTAGCGGGTTTGGTCATTAGTGG
Source organism: Ambystoma mexicanum (assembly GCF_040938575.1). Classification (NCBI taxonomy): domain Eukaryota; kingdom Metazoa; phylum Chordata; class Amphibia; order Caudata; family Ambystomatidae; genus Ambystoma; species Ambystoma mexicanum. The sequence continues at coordinate 807,525,797 of NC_090939.1, read as the reverse complement.
AAAATGGGCCAATCTCACAAGGTGTCCAACTCTGAAAAATGACAAGCTGGAGCCCATTGTTGCTCCCTAAGGTTGAAAATGGGTGAAATGTTGTCTTGCAAGAGAGACCATGATATGTCAGGGACCATGCATGTATTGTGTGTGCCACTATTTATTGCAAGTTTAGTCTAACCAGTATGGATAATCATCCAGTCTTGCCCCAATCATTTTCGAGGCAGTGAAACAAATGCGTGTCTCGCATATTCTACTGATTGGGTATGGACGTGTTTTGTAGACGCTGCCCTGTGACTGGAAGTTTTTATTCTCCCTTAGTTGTTATCTGTCTCATCTTACCTGTGTGTTTATAGTCAATGCCGGTGGGTCCGGGTGCTTCCCGCGTCCATGTGCGACTGGCAGTGCACGAAACAAGTGCGGCTTCATTTCTGTTTCTTGTAACGTTGCCATGGTAATGGTGTGTGCGTGTGACATACTTACACTTTTCAAGTTTGTCTGTCGGTTGAGATACCAGGGTTATGTGCGCTGTCGCGACTCGCGGGTGGCTCCTCAGCTGTTTTTGCTGGTATGTTGCTATGGATACCTCGCCCACCGCGATGCTGCAGGTAATTTGTATGGACTTGCAAGTTCTATCTTGGGCTCGCGATTGTAGTCGGCCCCACATATCATAACTATTCTCGAGGTCCCGTGTGTCGGACATTGGTTTCCCAGGTGCGTAAATAGCAGTTCTCAATTTTAATAAAGATTTTTGCATTAATGCAGGGTCACAAGCCTGCCTCCTAAAGTATTAATATGCCTCAATTGCCCACATGTCATTTTTCTGGTTTTTGGTGTGTATGTATGATGACCTGTTAGTAGTTATGTTGCTCACCATTTTTAGTCTTTGTCATATGTTCCATTCTATTCAGCTGGTGACTCAGACCTCATCCAGGGTTTTGTGCTATTCCCATTGAAGGTCTTTAGTTGCTATGTGTGCATGATCTGGCCTCCATTCTCTGCCTAAGATTCTGTTTTATGGTGCTATGAGTGTATAGGTGGGTGAGACTCCATGATGCTCCTGAGAGTGTTCAGTGGATCGCTTCACTAAATAGGAGAAGAGCATTTGACCAGTCACTCAGGACTGTAGTGAGTGTGCTGGACAAAGCGTCTTATAAGTGAAAATTCGATCATAGTTGACTGTGTATGTAGACACGTCTCATTACACCTTGGTGGTAGTAGCCTGGTGGTATGTTCGATTATTAATTCCTGGCATTATGTTTTTGTGTTCAAAGGGTAATCAGTTGAAAGATCTCATTCAAGCCATTGTTGTAGGTAGCGACCCTATGAATCCATCTAGATTATTTGTGTAGGAGACTATGCTAGGTCTCCACTCCTCCCTTTACTTTTTCCATCACCTACCAGAGGATTTCATTGGGCGTGTGACGCGCCGTTATGTAATGTTCAACTAGCAGGCCTGTCAAAGTTTTGCATCTGATTTTAGATCGATGTTCTGATATTCTGATATTCACAGCCCGAGTGGTTTGGCCAATGTATCTTAGTCCACATGGACATTGAACACAATAGAATACATTGAAACTTTTGCAATTTGTGATGTCCTTTAGTGTCCATTCCCGACTGCCAATTGTAAAGGTTTTCACATCTTTTTAGTAAATTGGCAAACCACACAGCCTCCACATGGGTGATGACCTTGTAGTGGATGTAGTGTTCTGTGCGCACTTTGTATTGGGTCCGGTTGGTACATTGAATGGACCAGATATTCTTCAATATTCTTCGCTCGTTTGTACGCGAACTTCGGGGGCGGGGGCTTCTTCCAGTAGGTTCAGCTGAGCTGTATGCCAGTATTTCTTTGTGATTTTTTTTATTTGTGAGGTGTGCATTCCATGAGTTTTGACACAGGTTAGGCAGTCTTCATTTTTGTCACGAGTTGTATTCTGTGGTACAAGCAAGGCCTCTCTGTTCGTGTTTCAAGCTCTTTTATTTGCTTGGTCCAACAGTCTTTTTCGGTACTCCCACTCTCGTAGTCTAGTTGACAAAGTTGTTGAATATTTCTTGAATTCTTCAATGTACAGTTCCTGCGAATCCGTAAGTATTGCCCATAGGGCAGATTATCTTTGGTGCAGATCGGATGATTGCTGGCATGGTGCAGTAGTGTGTTTCTGTCAGTAAGTTTACAGTGAAGGTCGCACTGAAGTTTGCCATCCTTCTCTCATATGATTAGATCCAAGAAAGGTAGTTGTTGAGTGCTGTGTTCTACGGTAAATTGTATGTTCTGATTCCAAGTATTCAGCCATTGCCATATTGCAGAAGTTGATCCAGTTGGCCCGTCCAAATAAAAATGACATTGCCTATGAATCTATACCAGTGACTCACCTGGTTTCTCCATCTAATTCTCAGGACGAACACGTGTTCATTCTCATGCTTGGCCATATGTAGTATTGCTAGACTGGGGGTGAAAGCTGCCCCCATCGCTGTCCCCTTCGTCTGTAGGTATATTTGTCTGTCAAATGTAAAGAGATTTTTACAAAGTGCAATGGACATCAGTTCCAAAATGAAGTTTGTTGGGATCCTATCCTGTAGTGGGTCCACGGATAGCCATTCCTAAATGCATTCAATGGCAGCCTCCTGGGGTATGTTGGTATAGAGGGACTTTATGTCCATAGGCACCAGTATCTGTGTCCTAGGGTTGAATGGTGTATCTTCAAAAATGTAGATTGTATGTGTTGTATCCCTTACGAACATTTGTGTTTTGGCGATTAATGGTTGCACAAAGGTGTCCACAAACTTGCAGAGTGGCTCTAGTATGGATCCGCAGCCCGACACTATTGGTCTTCCTGGGGGGTTCCAGGGATCCTTATGGTTCTTGGGCAGTGCATAAAAGCATGGGTTCTCCCTTTCGGTGTGGTAAGGAACTCTGCTTCTTTTTTTGATAGCCAGTCTCATTGCAGTGCATAGCTTACTGCTTCAGAGATTTCTTGAACAAAGATCTTTAGTAGGGTATTTTCGAAGGGTGAAGTAGCTCTCTCTATGGTCTAACGAGGTAAGTACCATTTCTTTGTATTGTGCATTTGACATGATGACTACTCTGCCTCCTTTATCTGCTGGCTTTATCACTATGCTCTTATTATTATGTGGTTTTGTTTGTTTGTTTGTTTTAATATTTGTAATGCACGCCAGACCCAAGGGTATCAGGGCGCAGAATGCAATAAGGATATTTTCAGCTTGGTTTCATTGCTCTACAGTAATATACTATAGAGAATATACATGAGAATACAGAGGTACATATATACAGAAAATAGAAAAAATGCGTGTAAATACAGAGAGACATATAAACAGAGCATGCAGGTTATATGTACAGAGGATAAGAGATGCAGTATCCATGTGCTGAGTGTCATCAGAGGTTAGATATTATCCAAATGAGCCAAAGTAGTGCGGAATTCATGATTGGGGATGTGTTAGAGGTTGTTTTACTTGATCCAGAGGATGCAGTTGTGCCTGAAGTGTGGGTATGTTTGGGTAGCTCTTAAGGTTGGCGGAAGGAGATCTAGTGTTGTGCGGCTTTCACCTGAAAGCTGGTACCTCCGGTTTTGTAGCGTTTGTATCTGGGCACTATAAGGGTGTTGGAGTTGGCTGTTCTGGTGAGGCGGTTGGAGGAATATCTTGTGAATCTTTCAGAGAGGTAAAGCGGAGCAGCATTATTGAGGCATTTGTGTGTGAGCGATGCTACTTTTAGTGCAATTTTGTTTTTGGTCGATAGCCAGTTGTGAGCTCTCCTTAAGTCACAAATATGCTCTTTTTTGGGAAAACTCAGTGCGGCTCTGAGAGCGTTATTCGGTAAAATCTGGATTTTAATTGTGATGTATTTATTGGCTCCTAGGTAAGAGGCATTACAGTAATCTTACTTTGAGAGAATAAGGGCTCCGGCAAGGGTAGTACAACTGTTTGGGAAGAGGAAGGGTTTGGCTGTTGATAAGTTTACATGTGTAAGCTCTAGATGAGGCCATGGAGATAACCTGTTTTTTGTTTTGAAGGAGAGGGTGGAGACTAGGTAAAAACTTAGTGTTTCTATTTCCTTGGCTACCTTGATGATGTTTCTGTCAATGGTGAAGCTTGAATAGTTGTAACCTAGTTGGTTGATGTTGGGGGTGTGCCAAGGATAATGAGCTCAGTCTTGTCATCATTCAGGCATAGCTCATGCGAGGCCATCCATGCCTGAATGATGAGGTACAACCTGTTCAACAAGGCAAAATCCTTGTCATAATCTCCCATCAGCGCTATGAGGATCTGGGTATCATTTGCATAGTTAGTGTAAGTGATACCCAGACCATCGAGATCATCGAAAGGGGCTTTGTGAAAATTTTGTTTAGGGTGGGGAAGACACATGATTTGTTTGTTTGTTTGTTTGTTTGTTTGTTTGTTTATTTTATTTATAACGCGCACCAGACCCGGGGATAACTAGGATCCCTGGGGCACACCACAAGTGATGGAGATGAGGTCAGCCGCTGCAGATGTGGAAAAAACACACATCATCATATTGCTGAGGAACGATTGTATCCAGCCTATAGCTTCCTGTGAACAGTGGGCTGCAGAGTTTAGGTGAGTGCAGACTATGGTTTGATCTACCAAATGAAACGCTGCTGATAGGTCAAGGAGAAGTAATAAGGCGGTTTTGGCATTGTCGCTGAGAGTATCAATTTGTGCTTTAAGATCAATTAGGGCTGTCTCTGTTCTATGTTGGGGACTAAAGGAGGTGGTTTTGTTCCAGGTATTGCTGTATTTGAAGCTAGGCTACCTTGTCTAAAATTTTGAGTAGGAATGGGACGGTGGTGATGGGTCTGTGTTTAGAGGGTATGGAGGGATCTAGGGATTGTTTTTTGAGTAGTGGGAGAACCCAGGACTCTTTTAGATTGTTGGGGATGATGCTCTTGGAGAAGGAGGAGTTAATGAGTTTGGTGATGAAGGGTGAAAGATCTCTGGCTGCGTCTTTGATAATTTGTGAGGGGCAAGGATCACCTTGACAATTGGAAGGTTTCAGGGTGAGAATTACTTTTTTGACCTGAAGGGTAGTGACTTTGGAGAAGCTGAATCGGTGGGAGGTTTTTGGAGTGGGCTTAGGTGTAGAGGGGGTGGTTGGTAGTGGTGGTGGGAAGATGTTCTTTTTTGTTAGCTATCTTGTCCTGTAAGGTGGCTACTTTTTTTGAGAGTGCATTTTTTATACTGGTGCACCAGGGCTTGTATTTTACGCTGGTATCAGGGATTGGGATAGGTGTTTCCAATTCTTTAAGGATGGTAAACAGTTATTTTATGTTGGAGTTAGATTGGGCTATTCTCTGGTTGTATAAGTCTTGTTTGGCCAAAATTATTTCTTTCTTGTATGGTGGATACTTTAATGAGGTTGGTTTTGTTAGACTCTGTGGGTGAATGCTTCCATGTTTTTTCACTCTTATGTTTCTCAAGTCGGAGAGATTTAAGGTGTGGCGAGAACCATGTCTTCAGGTGTCTTTTAGGTTTACTTTTCCTAAGTTTCAGTGGTGCGATAGAGTCAAGTGCTGAGGTCATTATTTTATTATATTCGTCCACTAGGGTGAAGGGGTTGGCAGGGTCACCGAGAGAGTTTAGAGTGGGAAAAATGAGGGGTACACGTTTTTCAGCGGTGCCATTCTTTTTATATCTGTTGGGTATGGAGTGGGCTTGTGGGTTGTTAGGGGAGGTAGGTGTTAGGGCCTTTAGGGAGAAGGTGATGAGATGGTGGTCTGACCATGCCTGGGGGAAGATATCATTGATAGAAACAGTTATGGTCTGCCACCCAGTCAATGGTCCTACCTTTATTGTGTGTTGGAAGGCTAATTTTTTTTATTGAACCCTAGTTCAGCCAATGTGTCGGCTATGAGAGTGGCATGTTGGTCTTTAGGGTTTTTGAACCCTAGGTTGAGGTCACATAGGAGGATGCTTTGAGTTGTGTTTTTTAGCTTATCGACGAGGATAGTAGTGAGGTATTCTTCGTATGATCCTAGGGGACCAGGAGGTCTGTAGAGTAGATGGATGGTGAGGGTTTGGGTGTTGGTGATGGGCATTTTGGCTGTGAGAGATTCACAGGAGTCGGGTTTAACAATTGGGATGAGTTTTAGGTGAAGATCAGTTTTAGCAATGATGGCAAGGCCTCCGCCTCTGGACTTCGTTCTATCAGGATAGTGAAGCCATCTGGGACAGCTAGAGTCAGGGCGGGGCCTTCGGTTGTATGGAGCCAAGATTCCATTATGGCCAGGAAGTCCAGTTTTTCTGAGTGAATGAGGTCTGCTATCTCAGTAGCATGAGCTACTATTGATTGTGCATTTATGAGGGCGCATCTGATATGTGGTGTGATGGATTTAGGGGCTATAGCTGTGGGGATAGAGTGGATAGGGGTGTGTTGGGGTGTCACGATGCCCGCTCCCGGGGAGCCGGCTCAGGCCCTGCGTCCCCGAAAGCGGACATCAAGTCCCCGGGGAAAGTCCCAGCAACCCCTTATAGGGGCCCTTTGGACAGCGTCCTGGCGCCTATGGCGCCAGGCTCATAGAAAACGTCAGTCCGGGCGCCATAGGCGCCAGGCTCATTATGAAAGTGTTTGGGTGCACTTACCTGATGCAGACCATGCTGCAGAACCCTGGCCTCCTTGAGGCCTGAAAGGAACTACTTTACCTGTGGGACTCGTTTACCACCCGGGCGTGGTCGGGAAGGATACATACCTGATTGGAGGAAGGACACATTCTAGGAACTTCTTCCAAGGCTATTTAAACCACACCCGATCAGCCACACGTGCTTCGCGTTGTTCTGCATCTAGCAGCTGGACGCTCACCGTGTCTGCTCCTGCATCTTGACTTCTGCCACACCTGCCAGCATCCTGAATCACCTGCAAAGGAAGGGAACAAGAGAACAGAAGAAGGAAAAGGCCTCACCTGCTAAATCTGCATCCCAGAGACATTTCGCCGACAATCCTGAAAAGGAAGACATTTATTTTTAAATGCACATCGCATCGATCGCTGCAGCGCCTCATTCTACTCACCTTTACAGGGCGCCTCCATGTTCAGCAGCGACCATCCGGATTCGCAGTCGCGCCCCCGCGCCTAGGGAGAAAAAGACAAGAACAAAGGTGAGAGAAAGAAGGGAAAAGGGAAGCTAAAACTCCATGTCAAGACTTACCTGTTGGGTCATTCCCTTTTCATTTCGGGTCCGCGCCGCATCCAGGCATTTTCGGACCCCGGCCCCTAAGGGGAAAAAGACATCAGCATTAATGAGTGAATGAAAAGACATTACCATAACACTCATTAAAGACTTACCTGATTTCCACAAGGATTTCACCGCTCACCTCGGGTCGGTGCCTGTTCCCCGGCATTCCGTACCCCGGCCCCTATGGGGAAAAAGACACTAGCATTAGAACATTAATGCATGGACACAAGTGGAACCACTTATAGAAAAACTTACCTGGAAGCCAAGCAAGTTTGGTTCTCACCCATCCGAAAATCCAGTGACGTAACTGGATACAAACGCGCCCCGGCATCAGAAGCAGGATGGAGAGCTCGTCCTTCCAGACCCTAAGGTGAGACGCTACGGGGAAGCACAGAAAGGTTTTGAGGAGGGTGAGAGGGGTAAGTGGGAGGCCGATTGCATTACCCCGCAGACAGTTAACCCCCTATTCTCACCTACAGAAGGATACTTCTGCGAGTCAGACAAGCCAGATCTGGGGCCCGGTCCAGTCCGTCTTCCGAACCCTGCGCATCACCTTAGACGAGGTCACAGCAGTGCGAACCAGGCCAGCGCCCCGTGGGAGTCAGGTGAGCGTTACATGGGGGGAGTTTTGTGCAGATTGTTCATGCAAGAGTTGTCGGGAATCTTAGTAGGTCTCGCTGTGCCTGGCATAGGGAGTTTGATGTTTCTGGTGTTGGGTTGTCTTAGGGAGCGGGTGGGTGGTTCGTATGTCTTTGGGAGCACAGCGCATAGTATAAGATTTCTAGTTTGGTTTGGTCATAGTAGGCTGTTTTAACACATTGTTATGTGTAGAAGTCAAGATGTTGGGTGATGTTTTAGTGGAGATTGTGTTGAGTGGGCATGGGAAACTTGTGACGTTGAGTAGGTGGAGGATTGTCCTTAGTAGGATTGAGAAGATAGCTTGTCGATACACAGTGTGAGGGTGGTGTGTGGTGGTGTGTGAGTCACAGAAGTTTAAAGGCCGGCGTGTGCATGTGATGATGTGATGATGAACAGTTGCAGTTAGAGTGAAGGGGCTTGAGCAGGCTAGATAAAGTTTCAAGAGTCTGGTGACTAAGTGGGCGGTGCAGAAGGCACCGCAGATTGAAGATTAGGTAAGGTAGGTAATGTTGGGCTAGGCACGGAAAGCAATGCTGATGGCTAGGTGTTGCTCAGTTGGCATAGAAACGAATCACAGCAATAGAAGTTAAGGCAAATAATGAAACCTGGGAGTACAAGACGTGCAATGTAGGGCAACAGGCTAGATCGGGTGACTGGTGCAGCACTTTAGTGGACAAAAGCAAACAGTGTGGAACAGCGGGCAGATCAGTGCCGCCTGTTCCAATCAATAGCAGGCATAAGTGAGTTAATGTGTTCAGAGTCGGACATCAGCCTGATTAGGGCAAGCAGGACAAATCTGGCCAACAATGTAAATCAGCACAGTTTCAATTAACATGCCTAGTAAATGCAATCAGGTTAGATCATGGACGTATGCATTCAGAGTCTAGTATCCCAAGCAGAACAAGTAGGCAACAGTGTTAATCCATTTTGTGAGGGCTTTCTTTTCAATGACAGTAAGGTTGTGTTGAGTTTACATTTTCTTAGATTGTAATCTAGCAAAGTCTTGTAAGATACATTTTTCAAATGTCAAAAGCTCACTCGGAATTTGGTTATCCGATGGTTTAAATACTGAGGGTTTGTGTAAACCAGTGTCTTCTTCTCTGTCTTCGGTATCTAGGGAATGTTCCATAATAAATGTTCGTAGTCTCACTTTCCTCAGAAAGGTGTGGACCTTTATTTCTGAGTCATACCAATCAGTTGATTTTGTCAGACCAAATGATAAGCCTTTAGACAAAACGGATGTTTCTGCCTCCGATAGGTCAATTCCTGCTAGATTGAATATGGGTTTTATTTGAGACTCAGGCTGTGGTGTTAATATATCTGTCTGTGGCAGCGTGGCTGAATGCCTGGTCTGCCTCCTCATTGTGGTGGGCCCCATTGGGGATGACCCCATTGGGGGTTGCCAAAGCCACCCACCAAAAAAGGAAAATAGGAAGGTGGTGGGTAGGTAAAGTTTGTCTGAGTTGGCCCTGCTCGATACCTCGATTGGTTGTCAGACGATGAACCACTACTTCATCCAGAGAATGTCACTCCTCTGCGCTGATTTCTCTGTGACCTAGATGTCAGTGGACCCGTAGTGCCTCCCTGGGTCAGATTATTAATGTAGTTATCTGAAATATATGGGTAAATTATTTCCAATTGGAAGCCTTTAATATCCTTTTGGAGTTTTTTTGTCTTCCTAGTGAGTGTTGCCGATTTAAATTCCTCAAACTGCTTGTTGAGCTCGGCTAGTTGGTTTTTAGCATCAGTAATAATGGTGTTTGTGCTAAACTTTGTTTCTTCCATATCAAGGTCTTTTTGCATCTGATGACTGATTCTTTGGGCCGTCGTAGTGGTGACAACCATTAAGTCACTATATATTCACTATATATATAACAACAAGTACCATTTTGGGATTGCCTACTGTGGGTTGCCCAATTCAATAGTCACACTTAGGAAACACACAGTTTCTTTGTTAAAAAAGATGATTCAAGTGAGCACGTGTCTCTAGCTTGGCTTTCAAGCATATGAGAGTGCACTGTGTCGTGCTAAAAAACACATGTTGGACCACATAAAGAGTGGGCCATGTGTCTGCTGCTTTATAAATGAAAATAACTGTAATCTTTAATGGGTTTTCTCTGTCTGGCAGGTGCAGAAGTGTTAAAAAAAGAAGAAAAAAGGATATTCTTTGGTGAATCTTTCTCTCTCGATTCTTTCCTAAAGGTGGGACCCTCGGGGTTAATTGGTTTGGGGATCCATAGTCCAAATGCACTGACTCTGGGTGATCTTATTGTCCTCTAGGTCAGATCATTTCATAGCCGACCGGTTTCTGTGGTAAGGGGTAGTTAAACCACATTCCTCAAGGCTTGAATTGTGGGCATGTGGGTGAGTGCCCTCTTCGTTAATATTGCAGCGTTGTCTGCATTAATACGGTTCCTCTACCCTATCCATGTAGATAGTAGTTTTTGCACGGAGGGGTGAGGCGGCCTGAGACCTGCTGCTCGTGTCTGGTGGGTCTGGAGAACTCCTCCCACGCGGCCCGCCAGACCCACCAGACACGAGCAGCAGGTCACAGGCCGCCTCACCAGACACGAGCAGCAGGTCTCAGGTCGGGAGCCGCAAAGGGACCTCGTAATCAGGCGTTAAGAGTTTAACGGCGCTGACAACTTTTACGGCACCGTTAACCCTCTAACGCCATGGTCGTAATGAGGGCCTTTGTGTCTGACAGAGGTAGCAACATCATGTCCAATTATATGCAGGCCATGTGGAAGGAATGTGGAGTGCCATATACAATTTCATCCGCATATCATCCACAGAGAAATTGCCTAGTAGAGAGAGTCAATAAAACTCTCAAAAGGATGATTGGAGTTCTTCAGGAGCTCCAGAGGAGAACGTTTGATGTTCTGATGCCAAGCTTACTCTTTGTCTACAGTGAGGTACCTCAAGTAGGGATTTGCTTTTGCCTCTTTGAACTCTTATCTAGTCACCCAATCAGGGGATCTCTTGTCACAGGTAAGGAATGATGGGAGATGCCCACTCCTCCTGTCACTTAATCATAATTGTTCTTTAAAGAATGCACTTTATACCGAACAGGTTTCTAAGCTTGGACCCAGCAGTCGAACCTGTTTTGCTCTGCGTCATCTTACTTCCAAGACGAGCACGTTGCCACTGAGCTATACTGCCAATATAGTGGACTGTGTGTTGGGCTTGAGAAAGAGGTGGCTCAAGGCAATGACAAGTGCTGGACAAGCACTGGTCAAACATTGTTATCAACAGAAAGCTTAACTTGTGCATGTTTCCTCATGTCATAAAATCCTGATTACAAACCCTATAAGGCCTAGAACTTTGTAAGACAAATGATCAGGTCCTTACCACATTGTTGAGAAACTATGTGAGGAAAACTATTTGGTGGACCTTGGTGTCATTTTGGTCAGGCTCCCAAAGTGTTCTATGTGAATAGGTTAAAGAAGTTCATCCCTGTGGTTACAATGGGATCCCTGTTTTTTGGTTTCCAATAGGGAAGAGGAGGAATCGGAACCTCTTCCTGACCTGTTCCAAGATAGCCCTTCAGATGGCTCCATTGAGGGTGTCAAACTGTCACCCTCGGCTGAGGGTGTCCCCTCAACCGACTCCACAACAGCAAGGAGAGATGGAAATTTGCTTAGGCAAATTTCACATTTGTTCTCACTCACTCCAGACTTGACACATTGGTGCAAGCATGACATTGACACTGAAAACACTGTGCCTACCAAAAGTAGGAGTTACCAAGATTAGATGCACATCTGCTTCCACAAAGTGACGAGTTTGTAGATAAGCTTGGTGCTGCCAAGTATCTTAGCACATTTGACCTTACTGGAGGGTATTGGCAAATATCCCTGACTTGAAATGTCAAGGACTATACAGCATTCTCAAATCCTGAGGGACGTTACCAGTTTGCGGTAGTGCCATTTGGTTTAATGAATGCACCTGCTATTTTTCAAATGTTGGTAACCATGTCCTGAATGGGTTGGATGAATTCTGCATAGCTTATCTGGATGATATAGCAGATTTAAGCCCTACTTTGAAAGAACGTGTTAGACACCTTGGGAGAGTGTTGCAGGCTCTTCAGCAGGCCCACCAGACCATAAAGGCTAGCAAGTGCCAGATTTGCCAGGACTCAGTGACCGACCTTGGGCGTGAGGTTGGAGGGGGCAAGATGTACCCTCTTCCCAATAAAGTAGAGGCTGCACAAGACTGGGCAACCCCCACAACCCAAACCTAGGTGAAATCCTTTCTAGGCCTCACTGGGTATTCCAGAAATGTCATAGAGGACTGAGTAACATAGCTACCCCTCTGACTGCCCTCACAACTCCTAAATAAAACGAAGAAAGTAACTTGGACTGCGGATTGTGAGAAGGCTTTACTAGGCCTTAAGGATTCCCTATGTCAGGCATATGTTCTGAGGGCACCTGATTATCAGAGACCTGCCTCAGACAGATGCCTCTGACACTGGGATAGGAGCTTTGCATTCCCAGTTAGATAACACATGTTAAGAACATGCTATATGGTTTATTGCTGGTTGGCTTAAGGACAGAGAGCGCAGGTGGACGACTGTGGATAAGGAATTTTTTACCATAGTGTGGGCCCTTTGGAAGCTGAGACCCTTCCTCTTTGGGAATCACTTCTCTGTGCAGACTAACCATAATCCCTTAACATGGCTAATGCACATGAAGGGAGAGAATATTAAATTGGTTAGGTGGTCCATAAACCTGCCGGGGTTTGACTTCACCATTAAGCATTGGCCATGTGCGCAACATGGCAATGCTGATGGGCTGTCCACAATGTCTATCCAACTGGGACATGAAACCCATCCAGGAGTGGATTAGGTCCCCTGTCCCTAGTCTGGAGGGTGCAAGTGTTCAGAAATATTTCTCTTTTGGCAACTTTGCCACCATTTTTCTATGTACCTCCACATGTTTTTATTTTGTTTTTTTAACCTGTCCTGACATTTTACAGGAAAGTGAACCCTTCAGCTTCACTTCCCTGGCCTTTTTCTCATTTTGTGATCAGTACTGACAGTCTATGTTTATCTTTTGTCTTTTACCTTTTGTAACTTTTTAACATTACACACAGCATATTACAATGCAGTGCAATGGGGATACTTTTGTATCACCCTAGTCTTTTACATTTGGTTTTTTGGTTACTTTTATTTGTGCCTAAAGCCAAGCTGGTGACAGCTGATAAATCTTTACAATGTGTGTGTTATTGCTAGTGTGCACATTTGTGTTTACCACAAATGGCGACCAAACATGGCTAGCGCCCTAAAATGGACATGCCACAAGATTTTTGCTTGTTCTTTGGCCATATTGTTGTTTGTCATTCTTCCAGCCTTGCCAGGTTAG